>NC_046220.1:17520484-17829223 GCF_011004875.1 Balearica regulorum gibbericeps
CAGAACATCATTATGACCAGCGACTGTTTCAATAACATTATAAATGCTTATAACAACTTTGTTTTAACACACTTGGGTCAGACTTGTCATTACCACAACCCCTCGAGCCCCACGTTGGGCGCCAAAAAGGGATTGACGTCGTTCAGCCCCAGCTGGCAGCTGAGCACCACACGCCGCTCCCTTACCCCTCCCCTGGCGGGATGGGGAGGAGAGTGGAAAAACAAAGGCAAAGCCTCATGGGTTGGGATAAGGGCAGGTTATTGGGACAGCAAAGGAGAGGGAAACAATCAACAACATTGCTGATAACAGATATTCACAATGGGTGATAACAGAAAGCAATTTATCAATCCCACAACTGACTGACTGGATGCTCACTGACTAGCCCCCTTTTATGGTGAGCATGACATCACATGGTATGGAATAGCCCCCGGCCAGCTTGGCTCAGCTGTCCTGGCTCCTTGTGAAATTATCTCTATCCTAACCAGAATGAGGACACCACCCCACTTCATGTCCTCTCCATGGTGTTACTGGAAAGCTGCAAAATAATTCACTCTCTAAGACTTATTTTGAAGTTTTAGAAAGCAGGCATTTTTTATTGCAGTGCTGGGTGCATGGGGGAATAACTCCACCTAACATGCACACCCAAAAGACAAAACTAACAAGTATTTATACTATGTTAATATACATATTCATTATATTTCTGAGTAGTGCTTATCACATTCATGGATTTTCCGGGAACTCGTTAGCATATGCTAATGTCTTTCACACATGTTTGTTGGCACCTCCAGGTGGTCGTTGGGGGTCTTCAGACTCAGTCCTGGTATCATGTATACCTTATCCCTCAAGGCTGGTTTTGTGATCACCTTGTAACTCTCTTATCTTTGCGTATCTGTTCTTCCAAGGGTGAGCTGTTTAAAATGAGATTGTTCCAGAGCTTCTTATCTTACAACTAATTATTTTCTAAGTTACAATGGTTTCCCTTTTGTTTGGTTACTTCTATTGAGCAATGGCTCTAATTTCTTGAATTGATCTTAATATTTCAATATTCACAAGTATCAATGGTCATGCAGGTAAAACCACAGGGTGCTTCATGGTGTGTACCCTCTATATCCTCTGTCTTGAGCAGAAGAATGCTTACTCCTAGTAGCTGAGATACTGGTTTGTACAGATGGAGAGTAGGACATATCCTCTACTCTGCCCTAGTGAGGCCACCTCCGGAATATTGTGTCCAGTTCTGGGCTCCCCAGTTCAAGACAGACAGGGAAGTACTGGAGAGAGTCCAGTGGACAGCTACAAAGATGATGAGGGGACTGGAGCATCTCTCATATGAGGAAAGGCTGAGAGAGCTGGGTCTGTTTAGCCTGGAGAAGAGAAGACTGAGAGGGGATCTCATCCATGTTTATAAATATCTAAAGGGTGGATGTCTAGAGGAAGGGGCCAGACTCTTCTCAGTGGTGCCCAGTGACAGGACAAGGGGCAATGGGCACAAACTGGAACACAGAAAGTTCCACCTAACATGAGGAAAAGCTTCTTTACTTTGAGGGTGACCGAGCACTGGAACAGGTTGCCCAGAGAGGTTGTGGAATCTCCTTCTCTGAAGATATTCAAAACCTGCCTGGACACAATCATGTGCAACCTGCTCTAAGTGTTCCTGCTCTAGCAGGGGGGTTGGACTAGATGATCTCTAAAGGTATCTTCCAACTCCTACCAATCTGTGAATCTGTGAATATCCTCTTTGACTTGCTGGAACCCCTGGGACAGTTTGTCAGTTTCTCCACAGCTGAGACACAGACCTGTAGGGAGGAAGAAAGACTTTCTTCATATTGCCGGAGTCAGCCAGCAAATTCATCCACTGCTTGTCCTTCCAGGACATTACTGCCAATGAGTTGGCATATGACCATGGTGTGCTCCATATAAACTTCTGCCACATGGGCCATGTGCACTTGACTTCCTTTGGACCTTTGGATAACTGCTTGTTCAGGTCATCATAAATCACCTCCAGCATGGCCAATTCCCTCAAATACCAGGAACCTCTCTCCGTGGTGGCCCACTTGTCTGGGTGACAGATAACTTCTTCTTTGAAGGAATACTTTTCTCTCACACCTGACAAGAGTCACCTCCAGAGTCACCTCCAGAGACTGAGGACTTGTGTCCCTTTTCCCATCACCTTGTCAATGCCTCCTTCCTTGGAAAGGGATCCTGACTGCTTGGCTTCCCTACCCTCTAATTCCAGGCTACTGGCCCCATTATCCCAGCATCACAGCAGCCAGATAACTATGTGCTCTCCTGGATGCCGTCTGAAATCTTTTCACATATCTCGCAGCTCACTCAGGGACAAGGATCAGGTGATTACCTCTGGTTCTGCCTCTTCCTCCTGTTCTCCTGATGACCCTGCTTTGGAGTAGTCTGCCTCATCCACTTCTTCCCTTAGTGAGATTTTCTTCCCTTACTAAACAAGCTGACTTCCATTTCCTATATTATTTCTTGTGTATATGGGTGACTGATATGGCACAAGGTGGTTCTCTGGTTCAGCTGCAGTGTCTGTTGCCAGGGTTGGAGTAGCCACAGTGCCTGTCAATTTGTCATCAGATCCAGAGATCTTCTCTTCCCTTTGAGGGTACTGAATAGTGTTGAACAGAGCTCGGTAGGCATGGGCCAGGCCCCAGCATGTTGCAGTGATTTGCGTCTCTCTGGAATTGCCAGGGTGACAGCATACTTTTTTTGAAATATTCTACCAGTTTTTCAGGAATCTGCAATTGTTCAGGGATGAAGTTCCAAAACACTGGAGGTGCCCACTGCCCCAGGCACTTGACCGTATTCTCCCACATGCCTTGCTGCCCATGACTATCCAGCCTCGGGGCAGATCTCTGGGTGGTAGTCTTAAATCATTGTTTAACCCTAAACAAGACCTGAAACATATTCAGGAGGCATAGCAATAGGAACAAGCTGTTTTGAACATCCCAAGGATATTCAACATTCTTAAGAGCTGTTGTAACTGGCCTGGAGGAGAAAGGGAAGGTGAAGGAGTGAGGGAAAGTGTCTCTCCTTGTCTCACCCACAGATTGGCTCTCCAAGGAGAAAGGTAAAGAGTGTAATTATTGACAGTTTCCATGAGATGGCTCCTGAAGTACAGAGATGACAGTAATGCTGAGTACAAATACCAGATTAGTCTCATGACCAGTAATTTTATCACACCATAATCCAGTGCTACATACATAGTACAGCAAAATGATAACCTTAATCCAGGTCCCAGAGGTGATAAAGAGTATCACAGGGAATATATATGGCAAGCAAGATGTTACCTAACACAACTGGGCAAATAACCACAACAACTCTGAGAGCAAATAAATCAACTTTATGACCAGCGACTATTAATATAATGCATGCTTATAACAAATTTGTTTTATAGAACCATAGAATGGTTTGGGTTGGAAGGGACCTCGAAGACCATCTAGTTCCAACCCCCCTGCCATGAACAGGGACACCCTCCACTAGACCATGTTGCCCAAAGCCTCATCCAACCTGGCCTTTAACACTGCCAGGGAGGGGGCATCCACAACCTCTCTGGGCAACCTATGCCAGTGCCTCACCACACTCACAATAAAGAATTTCTTCCTAATATCTAATCTAGATCGACCCTCCTTCAGCTTAAACCCATTACCCCTTTCCTGTCACTCCATGCCCTTGTAAACAGTCCCTCACCATCTTTCCTGTAGGCCCCTTTCAGGTACTGCTAAGCAGCAATTAGATCTCCCCGGAGCCGCCTTTTCTCCAGGCTGAACAACCCCAGCTCTCTCAGCCTGTCTTCATAGGAGAGGTGCTGCAGCCCTCCAATCATCTTCACGGCCCTCCTCTGGACTCTCTCCAACAGCTCCATGTCTTTCTTGTACTGGGGCCCCCCAGAGCTGGGTGCCATACTCCAGGTGGGGTGTCTCACCAGAGCAAAGTAGAGGGGCAGAATCCCCTCCCTCGACCTCGTGGTCATGCTGTTTTTGATGCAGCCCAGGACACGGTTGGCTTTCTGGGCTGCAAGCGCACACTGCCAGCTCATGTTGAGCTTTTCCTCAATCCACACCCCCAAGTCCTTCTCCTCAGGGCTGCTCTCAATCCATTCTCCACCCAGCCTGTAGTTGTGCTTGGGATTGCGCCGACCCACATGCAGGAGCTTGTACTTGGCCTTGTTGAACTTCATGCAGTTCGCACGGGCCCACCTCTCAAGCCTGTCAAGGTCCCTCTGGATGGCATCCCTTCCCTCCAGCGTGTCGACCACACCACGCAGCTTGGTGTCGTCAGCAAACTTGCTGAGGGTGCACTCGATCCTGCTGTCCATGTCGCCGACAAAGATGTTGAACAGTGCCGGTCCCACTACTGACCCCTGAGGAACACAACTCATCACCATTCTCCACTTGGACATTGAGCCGTTGATCACAACTCTTTGAGCATGACCATCCAGCCAATTCCTTATCCACCAAGTGGTCCATCCATCGAATCTGTGTCTCTCCAATTTAGAGACAAGGATGTTGTGCGGGACAGTGTCAAACATTTTGCACAAGTCCAGGTAGCTGATGTCTGTCACTTTTCCTTTGTCCACCAACACTGTCACCCCATCATAGAAGGCCACCAAATTTGTCAGGCACGATTTGCCCTTAGTGAAGCCATGTTGGCTGTCACCAATCACCTCCTTACTTTCCACGTGCCTGAGCGTAGTCTCCAGGAAGATCTGCTCCATGATCTTGCCAGGCATGGAGATGAGGAGATGAGACTGACCGGCCTGTAGTTTCCTGGGTCTTCCTTTTTACCCTTCTTAAAAATGGGGGGGTTTGTTTCCCCATTTTCCAGTCAATGGGAACTTCGCTGGACTGCCAGGACTTCTCAAATATGATGGAGAGTGGCCTGGCCACTTCATCCGCCAGTTCCCTCAAGACCTGGGGATGCAACTCATCAGGTCCCATGGACTTGTGCACCTCCAGGTTTCTTAGATGGTCTCGAACCTGATCTTCTCCTACAGTGGGCAGTTCTTCATTCTCCCAGTCCCTGCCTTTGTCCAGTGACCTGGACAGTGTGGCTCAAGCACTTGACAGTGAAGACTGAGTACCTCAGCCTTCTCCATATCCTGGGTAATCAGGTTGCCTGTTTCATTCTGGTGGGGATCCACATACTCCCTTGTCCTCCTTTCATCACTAACATACCTATAGAAACTTTTCTTGTTGTCCTTAACATCCCTGGCCAGTTTTAATTCTACCAGGGCTTTGGCTTTCCTAACCTGGTCCCTGGCTGCTTGGACAGTTTCTCCATATTCCTCCCAGGCTACCTGCCCTTGTTTCCACCCTTGCACCTGTGCATTCGTGTAGAGACATTTCAGTTGTGTCCCCGATGAAGCTGACTTACTGGCTGGAGTGGCTGGAATTCTTTTGATGTATTCTCCCAGTGTTTCCCAGTTGGTTCCCATTGCATCTAGAGCCTCTGGCTCGTCTGCTCTAGGTTTTGAGCATGCTGTCCTGTGTCCAGCATGAGTCTGAGCAGTAGGCTGAGGGCCCTCACCAGTACCCCATCCCTCCAACCTGGGCATGTCATCCCACAACACGTCGCAGGCAAGCCTGGTGTTATGCCCCTCCCCCTTCGAGCCTAGTTTAAAGCTCTGTTGATGAGGCCCACTAGTTCCTGGACAAAGATCCTCTTCCCCCTTTTGGAGAGGTGAATTCCATCAGAGTCCATCAAGCCTGGTGCTGTGTAGGCCATCCCATTGTCAAAGAACCCAAAGTTGTGGCGTTGACACCAGCCATGGAGCTATGGTCTGTGTCTGCGTGTTCCTCACAATGTCGCTGCCCAACTGGAAGGAGGGAGGAAAATATTACCTGTGCTCCAGATCCCTTCAGTGACTGTCCCAAGAGCCTGAAGTCACTTTTGATTGCTTTTGTATTATGTGTCTCTGCTTCATCCCCACCTACATGGAGGAGCAGCAGTGGGTAATAGTCAGAGGGCCATACCAGGCTGGGGAGTTTCCTTGTAAAGTCCTTAACACAGGCCCCATGGAGGCAGCAGACTTCTCTGAGAGGAGGGTCCACCCTGCATATCGGGCCCTCTATACCCCTCAGAAGGGAGTCCCCTACAACTATAACCTGACTTTTCTTCTTTGTGGCAGTGGTCACGACATGAGGTGCAGGCCTTTCTGGCCTAGGTACTACCTCTGGTGTAGCTTGGCTATCATCCATATCGTCCTTTGAGTGCCCTTCCACAGCCAGAGTCTCATACCTGTTGTACAGGGGTACATGGGAAGGCAAGGTGGGTGAGGATGAGAAGGCTTGCCTGCCATGCCAAACATGAACTTGCTTCCATTCACTCCTCCCTTTGAGGCTACTGCCTTCTGCCTGGCAAGGGGAGGATACAGGGTCCCCTTCACCTTGGTTTTTGTCTGTTAGTTGTCCGTTTCTGTCTTGGGGAGGGCAAAGCTTGGCTCCACCAGTCTATTTCTCAGCCTCTCTGATGCTCCTTAACCTTTCCACTTCTTCATGTAGTTCTGCCACCAGGCTCAGCAGATCATCCACCTGGTCACACCTCATGCAGCCAATCTCACCACCACCCTTCCCTGCCAGTGCCAAGCTCAGACACTCCCTGCAGCCTGAGAGCTGGGTGAGCATGCTTCTGTGGCAGCTCTGTCTGGGCTGCCACATGCCTTCTGGCAAGCACAGAGGTTAGAGCTTTCCACCGCACGAGTGCAATGGCTAAACTCCTTCTGTGAGAGGGCAATGACCACCAATGGACTCCCCTCTTGAGCAGGTAGAGTGACAAGGCCCGACCCGCATGCCCTGCCTGCGCAAACTGCCGTCCCATGCTCTGTTTGCCCTCTCTGTTTACCACGCTCCGGGTCGCTAGCACTCCCTAGGCTGCTTTTTATAGGCCTTGGGGGTGGGCACCATTGCTTTGGCAACACCCAGGTCTCGTCACTGGTTCCCGCAAGGGCAGCTGGCTCATGGCGGGTCTCTTCTGCCTCCCTGGCATTTCCCTGCCTCTAGAAAGTCATGCAAAACCCTGTGCACCCAGATCTGCTGCTCCGCTGTGAGTTGGGCCGGCACCGAAGCTGCACTCTTTGGCAACTGACATGCTCTGGTCAGATCTGTCATTATCTCAACCCTTCATGTCCTGTGTTGGGAGCCAGTAAGACTGTCCTGGTTTAACCCAGCAAGAAGGTAAAGCAACCACAGAGCTGTTAACTCTCTCCTCTCCTCCACAGTGGGATGCGGAAGAAAATCGGGGGGGGGGGAAGGGCAGAAGTAAAAATCATGGATTGAGACAGACAGTTTAATAGGACAGAAAAGGGAAATAATAATGATGATAAAAGAATATACCAAACAAGTGATGCACAGCACAATTGCACACCACCCGCTGACCACCAATGCCCAGCTAGTTCCCGAGCCACAGTTCCAACCCCCAGCCAGCTTTTTCCCAAGTTACATGCTTTGGTCATGTCCAAAATGACAGCTGTCCCAGCTGTGTCCCCTTCCAGCTTCTTGTGCACCCCCAGCCTCCTTGCTGGCTATGAGAAGCCAGAAAGTCCTTCATTTGGTGTAACCATTGCTGGCAACAACCAAAACACCCATGTGTTATCAACATTGTTCTCATCCTAAATCCAAAACACAGCACTATACCCGCTGCTGGGAAGAAAATTAACTCTATTCCAAATGAAGCCAGTATGCAATAACACATCACTGAAAGATAAGAACTTAACCATACTTCTAGACAAAAGCTTTTTTTTAATCCAATTACTGTAAATATTCTTGAAAATTTTTGAATGTACAGCAACTGACACAGGAGAAGACATAAACAGGAAGAAAAAGCCATTTTGGAAGGTGTCCACACAAAGCAATGGTGCCTATCTTGTTTTTAAAACTTAAATGGTAGGTGCTAAGATTCAGCAAGAAGCTACACAATATATCTCAAATCACACAGTTACTACTTTTTTAATTTTAAAATTTTTAATTTTTTTTAAGTTTTACTACATAAGTTTATATTCCATCATTAGACAACACTATATTGGATGCACCTATCTAGCTTATCCCACATTTACCTTGTGTCTACAGAATTAATGGGAAAAGATGCTGTAGATTCCAAATCATGCCTGGCATCTGTAGTCAATTACTTTGAATTCCACTCCAGCAGGAACAGATTTATGACTACTAGTGCCTGCACTGCTAATGTGCTGAGCAAAGAGCCTGAAACCACACCATCTTGCTGAAACTTGAGTTTTTCCAGTGACCTGAAAGCACAGCTCATTATGAACAGCACTTCTTGATGTACAGCAATAGAAGTAATGATCAAGTGTCAGGCGGTAGATTAACTGTAATGTGTTGACTACTCAAATCGTTATTCAAAGCTTTTCTGAAGAATAATGCTCCCCACTCCCACAGGCAAACAAAACAATCAGACCACATTCATATATTAATTTTTATTTTCCCATACAATATTCACAAGGTCTGCTTTTCGTCTTATTCAAACTAAACCTCCCCCCCAAAACTAACACAAGAATTGACATTTCAGGACATGAAAAGAAGTTCTGTAAACATAAAACATCCAAGGAATAGCTGAAACCCAGGGCCATTAGCAATTAAAAACACAGTTATATCCCCTTTAACGCAGAGTGTTTACTTGTGCCTCCTGCCATTAACCAAACAATTCTTTTCATATATTAAAAAGATGCAGCTTTAACCAAAAGTCACAACGCATTTCTTCACCCATTGCATGTTAGCATGTGTTTTATTATATCCTAGTCAGTCACTTATTTTAAAAACTATATACAGCTATGTTTAAACGTGTATTTGTGCCATGTTTTTAATAACACAAAAATAAAGGCATTTTAAGCTATTGCTGCATATTATGCAGCAGGATACCAAAGGACTGGTTCAAATATCTAAATTCAATGCAAAAGTCAAGTCCACTAAACCTCTGCAGTGGGAGCAATACTGAGCTGAACAGTCCCACTTCACACATTGAAACATGACGAAACAATAGAGACATGTACGTGATGGCTGACCACTATCTTTTATCCCACTGTTCACCAATTTTGACAGCACACAGAACAACTCAGTGGAAAAAAAACCCAACATGTTTCAATCTTTAAAACAAATGCTTTTGCTGTGATTAAAGCTACACAAGTGATATTCAAACTCCAGAAGATAATAGTGGACACTATCAAAATCAAATGATGTTTTCATCCAACACTTGCACTCAAAGTGTACCGTTTGCTTCATTATTGTGTGCAATGCAGCACAAAAAGTACTGAATATCAGCTGCTCAAACACAAGAATAAAGCATATAGGTACAATCAAGAATATTGTGTGCAGGCACAGATTTGCATCATAAGAAGAAAGCACTATTTTTTTTTGTTTTCTGATATTTCTAAGTCTAATTCTGGGAAGTCTGCATCCCAGAATGGGACTGCAGTATTTGAAATTCAGTACAGGATAGAAAAACATTATATATAATCCTGCATTTTATATACTTTAAGCTTTTTAATACCCCAGTGACATTATAAATAATTTTTGAGCTGTTTGAGTTTTTCCTTCAGATTCCAAAAGAGCAGTCATTCAGTTCACAACAGTAAGTAGGTGCACTGTTGTTTACTTTTTCAGCCATTAAAAAATTTAAAATCAAGTCATCTTAGATCAATTCTTCAGACTGCCCAAGTGTCACCTGTACACGTAACTTCAATTTTTTGCTAGACATAATACAGGCAATTAATAAGGGTTTAGCATTCTTTCTCTACTTGCTGAGAAGTAAGAAGCATCTTTCAAATTAGCCAGTAATATATGACAAATTTTTTCACCTTAGTTCAGTTTGTGTGCACTTAAGAATTGGTCAGTCTACTCATTCCTCCAGAGCCATTTGAAGTTTAGCCTTATTATGACCAGCTCAACTGAAGCTCTATGTGGGTACATATATTTTCTACCTTCCACATACAAATAAAACAAGACTTTACAGTACATAAGCTACTAAAGACATAAGCAGTGGAAAGAATGTAACTATAACTCTACCAAAAAGATAACCTGAAATATTTTAAACATTTCCTGACCACTAGCAAAAAAGAGTGGCAACTAGATGCACAAGGCCATCAAGTATCAGTGCACCACACACAGCAACGTAAAATTTACAGCATTCGTGCAATGCAGTATCAATATCAAATTGGCCTCTTAATAGGAAAACAATTTAGTAAAAGGCTTTGTATGTGCCTAACACATAATACAACCTCGTCCAGTGCTGGTGCTATGCTGCTTAACAAACCAAGCTACTTCTGGTCTTAAATCCAAAAAGCAGCAGCAGCATAGATGAGTACAGAAACCGTACAATTTCAGTGACAAAGTTACAAGATTCCCTTGTATTGCATGTTTTTTAAAAATACTTGGAGTTCGGGATTTTTGAATGCAGAAAGTGGATTTCCTGAGTAATCTCAGCTTACAATTTGTTCAGTAAAACAAACATTGCGAAAGAGGAAATGCATTTATTTTAATACAGGAGAATGTATGTTTAAGTAAACATACTCAAGCATAAAATTTATCAAGTTTTGAGGGTGGAGACTTACCAGGCTGATGGAGAATTTGCACCATGATGTAGTAGTGCCAAGCTTACAACAATTCTACAGATAAACAAGGAGTATCATTGGATTTTTTTTTTTTAACAGCACATCAAAACAGTGCACTACAGTTCATCACGTCTGCCTTTTCATAATCCAATACATTCAGCCTGAAAATTGAAATCAAATCAAATGTTCTTATCTATTGGCTCTCATATCAGACACTAGACTGCTGGGTTATTTTAAAGTGTTATACTGCAGATGGTTAACCTTACTGGTAAAAATCAAACTCAGTTCAGATTAAAATCAGTAGAAATTAAGAGACGTTGGTCACTGCCAGATATTCGATACAGGAATCAGAAAAAACTTAACTTCCAAAGTATTTTAAAAATATTTCAAATCATGTATCCTTTTCATAACATTTTGGGTCTGTTTTGTGATTTTTAAAGGGATGAGGGGTAGACACACTTGAATGTTGCATATATTCATATCCTTTGTACCTGCAATTAATTGGAGAACAGTAATTTTTACAGATGAGTTAGCACACAATGACCTGAAGTATTACCACTACCAGTTACGAACCAACACGGGTTGTTGTGGTTCTTTTATCCGAGAAGAAGCTTTTGAGAAGAAATACCTGCCCGATACTAACGACAAGAAGAATGATTGCTTCCCCTATTGACCAGTAGGCCACCCTCGTGTTTAAATCCTCAGCTCTGCTGCGGCCCTGTGCTTCCCTCAAGCGGAAGTGAGTCTGGTAATCGATGACAGACTTCAAAGCTTCATGAATTGAAACACATGCAGACTCCATCTAGAGAAGCAAACAAATACACACCACTGAATTACGAACCCTTCTACTACTTTTTCTGAGAAGTTTTGTGATTTCGTATTTAAAATTAAGATTTGTGTAACTTTGCAAGCTAAGGATTAACTTAGTCTGTTGTCAGACTGAAATACTGTGAATGCAGTAAAACTGATCAAACTCTATTCACAGGTATGCAACAGACTTAAATACAGAAGCAGGTAAAACTACAGAATTAATATAAAGCAATGGGCTCTGAGAACGACTAAACAAGTCTTAAATTTATGTATATTTGGTTGCAAAACGAACATTAGAAACACTTTTGAAATGTCAATGATCTCCGCATTGTTAATTCCACACATACCAGGAAAACAAACAGTTGCTTACAACATTAAGATGCACACAGTATATATTAAATGCTTCTGTGTTTTACAAGTGTGACATTCTTCATTGCATAATTCTCACTCAAGTTGTACAACATTCTAAAAATCTACATTACTGAAGTCAACATGTTATTTTGGCAAGAGACCCTTCTCTTAGTCACATACACAAAAAGTGGTTAGAGAAAGGACAATTCTGTTACCTTTCAGCATTACTGAATGCTCCGTAACAAACATGTAACAAATACTTAACAAATTGCCCAATGTCACTGTAATTTTTCATTTAAAAAAAAGTATTACCAGTTTTCCAAGCCCTAGATAATATTTCACATAAATTTGTTCCACTTTCAGTTTATCTTCTGTAAGTAAAAGTCAGTACCCCTTACTGTTCTGATCACCAAAAGATTAATCAATAGATCTTCAAAATACTTTCTTTCTAGTCACAGATTGTTTTTTCTGGTTTATGGCTTAAAATTACTATTTCCTAAAGATGAAACAGCACAACCTATCATAAAAGGAAATGTTCAACACCCTGATAGGACCACTCTCAGTTACTTCTATCTGTGTCTAACCATCTTTTCAAGTTGATGACTTTTAAGACAGGTTATTTCAACAAGTCTAAGATATTCTTCTCAACAAAATTCAGGAAGAGGTTTTCCAAACTAAGTTCTGCCATTGGTGTCACTGATAAATTATGGAGCTCTCCAAGACTGCACAAGGGATTTAAACACAAAGTCACTCTGGTTTTAGGGATTTACCTTTTACTGCGAAAGGCTGGCCAAATTTGGTCATGATACAAGCCTCAAGAAAACTGCAACAAGAACCTTCTTACCAAAGATGCGCCGTGCTCTGAAAATTAACTCTCCTCTTCCCAAATACCTTATTTGCATTGTGTACACTACAACCCAGTCATGAACAGTATTTTTATATATCTTCTCCTACAGGCTGCAAGGTGCTGCAGAGATGCTAGACCCAGGAACCCCAAGTTCTGCATTCTCAAAATCCCCCTGCTGATGCCAAGAAAGCAAAAGAAAGAACAGATCTAACAGAACACACAGACTGAACAGAATGAAGACTAAAGTAAGGAAAAGAGATGGAAAGATCAAGAATCAGAATACAAAATAAAGCAGAGCAGAAGAGCAGTAAGACAGAGCTGTAGCTGAACTAACAGCAAGCCATCTACTTATCACAGATCTCAGCTACTGCAGCCTTATGTGAGATAAATTCAAGTGAGATTGCCATTTGGGAAGCAGTACATATATAACTGAGTCCAGACTAACAAAATAGTGACCATGTCCAGCATTCTTCAATGGTTGTTTAAAGCGAGGTTTGGTGATGGTTATAATGTAAGAACATTAGTGGGAATTCATGAACCAAGTGTTCCGATGGAAGTTTTAATGGACTTAGATTGGGTAGAGGTGGTACAAAACCATAAAATCCTGAGAGTATAATAATAATGCTCTGATACTTTGTAGTGTCTTATAAAGGACAAATATCTAGAAGCCAGCTAAATATGGCTGATTTTGTTCACTTGTTTATTTTGCCAGAATTTTCTTCTCCATTTTAAAAATGGTAGTTACATGAGAGGTCAACTTAAGTCTCCCTCAAAAAGGACTCTACCACTTTAAATATAAAAGCAATTCTCAAAGTTTCGCCAAAGTCTGGAAATTTTGAAAACCCTGATCCACCAATATTTACAGTTTGTGAAATCCACACTTCAAGAGGCACAGAACCATGGTATTAAAAGGAAGTTCCCTCAACGCGCACACACACAAAAATAAAATAGTGCCCTAGAGTTTAAGTTACTACCTTAATTTTCTCTTAAGCACTTGGTGATTCTTCCTCAGCTCTGCTCTGTGATCTATAAATCGTATCTTAAGAAAAAAAAGCTTATTTGTAGTAATTCAGATTATTTTAAAAGCTCCAATCCATTGATTTTCAAAAGTGATATAGATATCTAATGCAGCTGAACTTAAAAAAAACATTGCCTCCACCCAACAGCTGCTGTCAAACACAATAGGATTTTACCTGGGTAAGTGCAGTTACTCTGTTCTCACTAGGAAACAGTGGTGGATCTTCTCCAACCTGGAAATCAAAGTACACAGTTTTGTGTGTGAAAGTAGAGAATTCGTTGCTGAAGCAGAATTTGTATGTTCCATTTCTGGATGCAGTAAATGTGAAGCTATCATATTGTTTCTTCATCTCTTTGTACAATACAATGCCATCAGGATCTTCCAACCGACAGTCAACATCATAATGGCCTCCAGTGATCACCTGAAAACAAAAAGCAAGAAATTTTCTTTTTAACAAAGTAGACATTTATATATTTCTTCTAAGAAGTATAATTTGTCAAGTGGTACTGCAATTTTTTTTTTTAATGAATGTTTGAAAATAAAATGCATTAATTTGAAAATCTTTCAAAGCAAGTCTGCACAATTATTTTCTTAAGACATTCAAAATCCTTTAAGTTCAGGATATGTAATGTCAACTATATTTTCAAATCCTTTATGAGAGCAATTTTAGTCACTTTATATAAATAACTGTACAACAGCAAAGGCTGTAGATGAAACCTGATGGGGCAGCAAAGACATTACTGTAACAACTCAACCACTTGCTGTATCCACAAGTGCTCCATGGAATTTATTCAGCCAGAGATTGCTGACATGCAGTAAGATGGCTCCCTTCTGTACAGCCAAAAGAGTGTAACTACCTTATTTGCTCAAGCTGCTTTAGGCTGCAGGAATGGCATTCGACCAGCAGAACAGGTATTGCAACCTAGCTCTTCACTTGTGCTTGTGAACAGAGCACTGTCCTGGGAGGGGGGGGGGTGTGTGTGTGTGTGTCTGCTGGCTCCCTCCACACAGTTAGTCACAGCATTTCTTCCCATAACTACCACATCCGGATAATGCCTACAGGTGACTCAAAACTTCACGATTGACTCAAGGGTTGTTTTTTTTTTTCCAGGCTTTGATTACTGTTGGTCTATGGCATATTGCTCTGTAGACTAGCTATCCCACCTCTCCAGAAAGACTAATCAGTAGCTTAGCTATTCATAATTTGGGTGTTCTGATGACTCTTAAGCTAGTAGTTTTACACTTAATCCTTGCTCCAAACTTGTTGCTTTTAAGACAAAGCATGCTGAAGGAGGAAGATACTTATATCTAAAGGCATGTCCCTTTTATATGTGTGCAGAAATCACTGAAATATTATAGTATCTGAGTATCTGCACTTCACGCAGTATTATCTGAACTCACATCAGTTTATTTAGGTATCAAGTTAATAAAATGATAATATAAATGGTACAACTGAAATAACAAAAGATCTCAGCAGTAGCTGCTCAATAAACAAGAAGTTTTAAAAAATATTCAGTTGGCAAGCACTATTTTCAGTTTTTCCAAAAACGTGATGACAGGATACAAAGAGCAAGAGAATTTTTGGATGTCTGGATCTCCAGATGTCTCTCCCTGGGTGTCTGCATCTACATGCGATTTTCGTACAGAAATGCTTACCTGGCCGGAAAGAAAAACAAAAATAAGATTTTCTATAATGAAACAATGGCTCATTTTTGAAGTATGATCTCAAATTTGACAGGGGTATGCTTTTTATCAGTTACATGAAAGTCACTCACATTTAGTTGTATCGCACACCCTGAAAGGGCCAGTTTACATAAACATGGTAAAGGTTTGCCAAAGCTTTAAAGTTCCCCTAGGATTCCTTCCCACAGAGCTTGCTTGAGCCTCCTCTCAGCTCTTGAGACATACTGGCAAAGGACCTGCACACAGCACTTCAGTCTACTGGCAGTTGGTCAAATCCAGACTTTATTTTTAACAACGCCACTCCTGTTCTGATCACTGACAAAAGTGACAACAGTAGGCTTATCTGTACAGCAACATCCAATGATATCCACTTCAAAACAGGGGGGAAAGGACAGAAGAAACTTTAGGAAAATAACAAGCAGGGACAAGAAACATTTGGGTAGGGAAAAAAGATGTATCTAAGAACAAACTAGAACATGTAGGACACAGCAACAAGGACTGGTATTTGGCAGCAACACTCCCCAAAACAGAAAGGTGGGCCAACAGCCAAGAAACAAAAAAACCCCACCAGACTTCAACAAGTCAAACCTTAAAAGTACATAGCTGCTTCAAAAGCCCCCAAAGGTAAATGTGATTCCCATCATCAAGGATTACTTCTTTCTCGTGCTGCTGCTGTACTGTCAGCAGCTTCACCAGCTGAAGCGGCAGACTGAATGGTTCAAACTCTGCTGATACACTGACAGGCAACAAAACAGTCATGGCTGCTTGCTTGATACATCTCAAAGCTGCACAGCGTGCTCTATCATGATGGCTGCATGTTCAAACTATTAGAAACTGGGAAAAGTAAGAAAAACTGTGCAGACTCACTTAATACATGCATGTTAACCACGGTCTTCAATAAGATGTCAGTTGCCTGCATGTTTTATTTTTTTGTAAGACTACTGTCTTGCTATATCCCCGTGCCACTTTGCTAGTAATGTGTACCTATTCCACCACTTTCTGTTTGCTGTAAGACGCCCGTTTGAACCATACTCTGAAATAAGAAGCACTAACTCCTTAAGTAGTACCATGCTCATCATGCAAACGCTTCACAAACCGCGAGGAAATTACTTTCGCGCCATCTTGTTGGGCTGCGGCGCTTTAGGTATTCTCCACGCTGTTCAGATGGGCCACTGCACGACAGTGATGAGGGCAAAAGACACCACCACCTTTCACGGCCAACTTTATACGCCTTGCTTAGCTCTGAACTAAACTCAGGCCTCCCCGCCGCTCCCGCACAGTACAAGACAGCATGCAGCATTTCCTTAGCTGAGCTGGAAACTGCATTGGCTTCAAATGCTGCTCCCGCGCCAGGCCCTTCTCGGAACTACGCAGAGCCGCCGAACAGCGCGCAGTAAATGAAGGAAACTGAGAGGCTCCCCCGCCACCACAAGCTCCTGAGCCACCGCTCCCCGGCGGCGGGCCGGGCTGGGGCCCAGCTCCGCCAGCGCGGCGCGGCCCAGGCCCGGGGCGGCGCCTCCCCGTGAGGCCGCCCTCAGCCGCCCGGCTACCTGGAACTCGAGGGTGCACTTGGTGCCCTGGGCGATCTCCTCGTAGAAGCACTGCTTGGCGTTGTCGGGCAGCTCGAAGGTGATCTCGGAGGCCCGCGCCGCGCAGGCCGCCAGCGCCACCAGAAGCAACGGCGGTAGCCGCCCCCACGGCCGTGCGGCCCGGAAGCCCCGCAGCGGCATCGTCGGGCGCGGTGGGAAGACGAGGGGAGGACGCAAAGCGGTCCGGGGGCGGGGGAAACGCGGGCAAAGGGCGGCACGGCACGGCACGGCACGGCACGGCACGGCACGGCGGCGCCGGCGTGGCGAAGGGGCCGAGCGGGGAAGCGCGCACCCACCCGGAAGCACCCGTGATAGGCGGCACCGCTCTCCGAGAGCGCTTCCGGGTGAGCGCACCCCTCCCGCGGGTGATTTTGCAGACGTGGTGTGCAGCGTGAAAGGGGCGGGGACAAGGGCGGGGGAGGGGGCGTGTCCGGGGCGTGGCTGAGGGTGCCGGCGGGGGCGGGGCAAGTCGTGCGTGGCGCGGGTGTTCTCCCCTCCCCTCCCCTGCCCTCCCCTCCCCTGCCCTGCCCTGCCCTGCCCTCCCCTCCCCTCCCCTGCCCTCCCCTCCCTTCCCCTCCCCTCGAGGCGCTTGGCACTACGCCCACTCAATGCGGTCACCCAGGGGTTACATTGTCTTCAGTGGTCCCATGAGGCGCGATCTAGAGCTGAAACATGGGGCTCTAATCGCCGAGCACCGGTGAAAAGCAAACCTCGGTACTGTCGATCGTCAGAGCAAATACACAGGAATGAATCTGAAGACTTCTCCCTCACAGGTCATGAAACATTCATTGCTCCAGAGAGAGAAAATACCCATTAAAGTGCTCACGCGGATTGCAGGAATGTCGGCTTTAAGTTGTACTCCAGCAAATACTCAGTTATTTTTACAACGTAAAAGAGATTCAAAAGAAGAAATCAAAGAAAATCTCCATCCTTATATTCATTTTCACTTCTGTGGTAAATCAGGCAGACTGGGAAAAAGAAAACTCGTCTCCAGTCTCCCAGACAGAACGAACTCGTAAAGGTGTGGGTCTGCCTTCCCATTCTGCTCCTCTGGAAAGGGGCTGACCTGCGTCAAGTACGAAACGCCATGAGAGGCACCGCACTGGGATGCTACTTCGTAATCCTCGAGCCTTAACGAGGTCACTCCTGAGCTGGCTTGCAGAGCCTGTGAATTTCATTCTCAGCACAGTGTGAGAAGCCTGGGCTTCAGCCTTTGAGGACTGTGGATTTCACAGGACAGAGGTACCCAAAATTCATATGTTGAAGGCTCTGATAGGTTTGCAGGTGTGGATTAAAGTGAGGTGGCAGATGCTTTACCAAATATCTGCCTCACTTCTGAGTTGGACATCATCCACCTATAATTGACCCTCAGATGTCTGCTGTTTTCAATTAAACACACTAGTTTTATTTCAGATTGCAATAAAGTATTGGCTGATAATTGAGATAGCTCAAAAGCAGATTAAATTTCTCTACCATAGGAGGGAGCTTCAGCCATTTTACTTAAATCAGTGACTACAGGGTGACTACATACTCTATATGCCTGTGCAGAGTGTTCCCAATCACCTTCTTCATGTGGCAAGAAAGACATTTCAGGAAGACTCACGCTGTGATTTTTCACAGCAACTGAAGTGATCCTGTACAGTTTATGTTTTCCTAGTTCCCTCTTTCCAGCTATTTTCTTAAAGCCTTGCTAAATAGGCAAAATCAGTCTTCCGTACCTAAGAAATGAAATTTGGAAACCTGTCATCAAACAACAAAACAGAAAGGGAAAGATGCCTGGTAAAACCAAGATAATCCTGCAGAGCAGGTAAGAAAGGTGTCTGGTGGCACCTGCAGAATAAGCAAAACCCAGAACATGTCCTGATCGCCAAAATAAGTCATCAACAGCAGATGAGATGACTTCCTTTTCTTTTGGATTGGGGACAGAGAATATAAAACATTAACTGAGTAAAGAAGAAGGATCACAAACTGCCTGCAAGGACCTCTCAAGCCTGATCAGCTTGGCCCTGGTGACTCAGGACCACCAAGGAGCGCAGCCGTCAGCGCTAACTCTGTAGTGTCAGCACCACTGTGCTGTGTGCTCATGGCTCATCTGGGATAGATTTGTTAAGCAATAATAATTTTGTTTATGTAGAGATAATGACTGATAGTAATTAAGAACTATTAGCAACATGAACTTCTTATGAAAATCAGTACTTCTTTTGAAGCTTGAAACTCACTTGATTTGTCCCTTTCCTAAATACCCCAGTCACAGCATTCTCCAATTCCCTAAATGATGTACGGAACTATATATTAATTCATAAAGCTAAGGATCTGAGCTTTCCTCTTTTAAAAAAAAATACATATGTCTTTGTACTTGTTGATTTCATTATAATTTTCTTTGAGTTAGCCAGTTAATAATTGGTAATCCTTACAAGGAATAAAAAAGTTAATCAGGTTGCTGGTTTTCCAGGTTGCTGGTGCTGCTGTTACTGTTACAAGATTATTCTGTTTCTATGTGTAACTGTTCTGTTCATGAAGTAATAAAATTTCACATTATCTTTATTATTTTACTGCACAAATAATATTTGAATGTTAAACCAAAATTAGTTCAATAAATATATTTTAGAGAGTCATATGAAGAGTCTTTCTTTCCTACTGGACAATCTATTTAATTAGGGTGAGACTCAGCTTCAGATGCTCTTCAGCATACTTCTTGCTTTAGAAAAATCTTTATCATTTTTTCTCTGTTATGACAGAATATTTGCAAGCAGAATTCTGAATTACAATCTTCCCCAAACATACATGCATAGCTACATAATTTCATTACTGTGCTTGATTTTTTTACTTCTTTTACCTTCTCATTCAAAGACTAGGGGGAAGAAAGGATTCATTTTACCATTAGATTAATTTGACTTGAAGTTCGTAAATGTATGTTGCCACTTATTGTCTATGGAAAATTAAAACTGTCAAACAGCAAACATTTCTTGCACAGGCGTTAATTAAAACATGCTCTCCTGAGGAACGCTAATGAACCATACTGGTACAAGCAGTTCATTTCTTCAGAAACACACATGGAAGCAGCTGCAAAAAGTCTGAAGAAATTTGCAAAGTAGAGGAAACTCAAGTGTCTGTATTTCTTCATCTCTGCTTAGTAGCTGAGATAAGTTTCAAATCTTTTCTCCTGAGGTAGTTAGAGACCTTTTGCCTATATTAGAAGCTGTAGATATGGATGTAATTTCAGGCAGATAAAATGAGATTTTTATGACTGAAAAAATATTTCCTGTTATTTGAATAGTAAACCACAAAAAGCTGTTCTTCATCTTTACAGTCCTTCAATATGCAATCATCCTAACTGCAGATTTTGAAAGGCATTTTCATAAAATTTCTTAGTCTGTGTGGCCATCAAACCTTTCTAGAAATCTAGTTGTGTGTAACAGTTAAAAAATCTATTTTACTGTTTTCATTTAATGCCCACTTAAAGTACATTCCACAGTATGCTTTACTTTGCTGCTCCTAATATGGTAAAGCTTCACCATTTTAAGTACCTCAGCCTTAAAAATCTTTGCTTTGGGCTTGTCTTGATGGATTTTTACATAAACAGTAGACACTATATTATCACTGTGAATAGTGATATCCAGATAGTGATTCCTGCTTACTTGCCAGTACAGTGCTCAATTTTTGATAGATTAAAATGACTAAAATAAGCTGATCAGGTTATAATACAAATTAATCTTCCTTTTCACTGTCCTTCATACTTGAAGAACTAGCCCTGAACAACTTTGGCATCTGCAAACCAATTGAAGGGCAGTCAAGTATACTAACTACTAACACAGTTTCATCCCACAGTTTTAGAGTGATTTCTGCAAAGTCATGCTGTGGAGGAAAAAATCACCAGACCTTAAAACTGCTTGAATTTATCCTTTCTTTTAAGGTTCAGTGCATTTTCTAACCTCTGTTCTCATGTTTTCAAAACTGCAGTGAACACAAAATGAGCTTGTTTGTGTCTAAAAAGTGAGTGTGCTACTGTCTGTATATTGATTACATAAAAGCCAAAGCACATCCAGACAAGACACCCCAAGAAAATAACATATTTAAATAAATGTTTTAGATGAAAAACAAATTTAGCTGCACCCAAAATTAAGCATTTACTGTATTTTCACATGTACAGCGTCACAGAGGAAGAGGTTGAGAGCTGCTGCAGTACCAGGAGTTGGCCTTCAGGGAATCGGAAGAAGGGAGATTATTGGGAAAGTTGTGACCCTTGTTGCCTTCTGAAATACCCGACATGCACTCTTACAGAGTCTCAGGTCTTATTGACAAGACGAATTTGTGCACCTGTATTCCTGGAAACATAGTACCTTGATTGTCAACATTTAAAAAAAAAAATATCTGTAAGTAAGAAGTTCAAATGAATATGAGTCTGTTTCAAAATGTCAGTACTGGGGTTTGTTTGTGTGGTTTGGGGTTTTGTTTGTTTGTTTGTTCTGGTTTTGGTTTTGGTGGGGTTTTTTGGGGGGGTGTTTGTTTGTTTGTTTGTTGGGGGTTTTTTTGTTTGCTTTGGTTTTTTTTTTAAAGACAAATAAGTGGAATAAACATGATTGTAAATGTTGCAAAAAGTTTTTACGTTACAAAAGATACTTCCACCCTGCCACGAAAAAGCGGAGCTAAGCCGTGAGCTCGGCAAGCCACTGCCGGGGGCTCCCCGGTGCCCCGGCTCTGCTCGGGGACCCCGACAGCGGGGTCCCGTCGCTTCACAGGTGCTGCCCGTGTTGCACGGCCCCCAGCTGGGACCCAGCAGACAGGGACCTTCTGCTCGTCCTGTAATACACAAGAGGGAGCTCTTGGTCACAACAACTTTCCTTCGCGCCTCGCTTTAATTTTTGTTAAAGGTATATTCTGTGCTTGGGCTTTTCTTACTTTCAAAGTGGCTCTTTCAATTCAGTTATAAATGGATATAGGAAAGCTAAAAAAAACCCCAAAAAACAAGCAGTGACAATCTAGGCCATACGTAATGTAGGCGTAGCTCTAAGGAATGGGTTACAATACCCAAGGCTTGCGCATCGGTCATGCTTCCAGTTCAGCAGTGAAAGCCACATGTCACTTTAGGTACCTGGGACTCGCTATATATAACATACAGAGACCTCCATCCGTGAGGCTCACCAGCATCTGCATCCTGAGCAGGGGCCTGCAAAAGCTTTTCACAGGGAATGAAGAAACGCCAGTGGTTTCTGACATCTGTGGCAAACGTGGCCTGCTCTTGCTAACAGGCAGGAATTAATTTCTGATTAACATTCACAGCTCCCAGTCCTCTCCAGGAACAGGTGTCTGCACCAGCCCTGTTACACAGCATGTAGCGCTGGAGTGAGGCAGTATGGACCTTCCCCACTAATTCAGTTTCTTTAGGCTCAGGATGTACGAAAGGCTGGTTCCCATGCGTTTTTTGGGCTGAACCTGGACTTCGGTGGACTGTGTGAAGGGGAGAGGTCTGGGGAGAGGCTGATAAAACTCAGAGACAGACAGTAAAAGGTTGAAGTAGACAGGAACCCCAAACTGCCCTGGCCAGATTTTCAGTGAAGAATTTGAAGAATCCAGGCATCATTCCCCCAGCACTCTTCCTGGTGGCTCACCTTTTCTTTTGTTTTGTTTTTTCTCCCAGTCATGGCTGAATTTTAATTAACGCTGTTATACTTACCTAATGAAAGAAAGACTTGTTCTTTCATATGTGCACTTTTATCCACTCAGATTTAAGGTGCTTACAATAAAACACTTAATAAAAATAGTCTACTCTTTACTACTGTATGGAGGTGGTCTAATAAAAACATATCATTCTCTCTACAGTTATTGTTTTAATTAAAGCATTTTAAGAAATATTGTGGCTTCATAAGTAATGGACAGGTTTTAAAAGACCAAGAACACCTTTATGCAAAATAATTCTATATATTTTTATTTTCTGTTTTATACCTAAATAGTTCTTCTCCATTCATAGTAATCCCAGCTATTCATGCCCAGGCTGTAGTTATGCACTGAAAAATGAGTATGTTGGCCTGTTACCTTCTGTCATCCTGTAATTATTGCTTATAAGCAGCAGTCAATTGAACAAATAAAGCCTTTAGTATGACTGGCTCTCTAATAAATATGCTACTCTTAATATTTCCCAAGGGAGGCAATACCGAATTTCATATAAGTGAATAAGGATACCCATCTGGTACACAATCAGGCTACCCAAGTGTAGCCTGTTGATTCAAAAAACCATCTGTCTTAATCTTGGGTAAAATAACACAAGATATCGAATATTTATATATATTATCAATGTGTTTAAAAATAGGGGTCCAAGCCTGGATGTGGCAACCTGTAGCAGATGAAGTCTAGGCAAAGATCATTAAATAAATCCATGTAAAATACCCATGTAGCAGTGTCTTGTATAGATAACACATGACACTGACATGTAGATAACACATGAGAAAAGAGAAGCAAATGTGTTGCTTGAGGTGGAATAAGAATGAGGAAAACAAGATTAAGGGCAAAAGCAAACATCTTAGGTGGGATTGAAAATAAGAACAACAAAGCTGCTACCCAGGAGCTTATAGCTGTTGTAAAATTGCCTTGCCATTCTGCAGAACACGATACAGACACATGATTGTGCATTTTGGGACTCACAGTTAGATGAAGAAACATGGGAACTCTCTATAGTCCTCATTCTTCTCTTTTTAGCTGCAAAAGAAGTGAAGGGTCTGTAAAGTGCATTTTGCAGCAAAAGTCACACTTACACAATTTTTATATGATTGACCAAAGCATCCATCAAAAATAGCTGGCAGGTGAAGCATGGCTAGAAATGGTCAGAACTTCAGTGACAGGTGATGACAGCTTCTAACTAATAGCACAGGAGGCATTGTCTACCATCATCACTAATAAAATGAGAGAGGGACACTCTTTGAACAGTTACACAAAATGCTTCACAAATATTATGCTGACATGAGTGTGTGCAAAAATCTTGGTTGTAAAAAGTGCCTCAGTTTGTAGACTTGTGCAAAGACATTACAGACACTGGCTTCTGGAAGTGGTAACAAGAGAAGTGGAAAAGGAACAGGGAAACCCACAAAATTATTTGGCCTCTTGCACGTCCACAAAAAGATGAGTAATGCATTGACTATTTTAGATCACAGGGCAACCTTGGATTTCACATCATGAAATTGTGACAGGTTGTGACAGAAAGTAACTTGTTGAACTGTGCGTTTGTTTTCCGGAAAAAAAACCCCTTATGTGCACACACCATTTCTTTCACCCATTTGTGTAGAAAAAAGCAAAGGATTAATTAGTTACTAGGCAAGAGGTACAAGAATACAGTATGCCTCCCTGATTTGATTGGCAACTAGTCCACATAAAGAAATACAGATACAGAAACTTAAGAGTGATCTTATCTGCATCTAAATCCAAAGCCTAATTTAATGGAAATCTCAGAGAATATGCTAGGACAAGACTGATAATGAAGATCCTCTGCCCAGAATGCAGTCTTTCAGAAAATGGTTCTCTTTACTACAGATTGGCTCGGAATAGAAGCCTCTAAAAAAGAGCCTTACCACAGCCACACAGAGCTTTCTCAGTGTGGATTGCTCAAGACTTTGGGCTGGGAGCCTGAAGTCAAAACTGAACAAAAGCCTGTCTGGTTAAGAAGAATTTATTTCCAGCAACCTCTGTTCCACAATGGCAAAGCTCTGCCAGCCACATGAGGCACAGCAGGAGGAAGAAGAGAATCCAAGAGGAAACTTGGCTTTGTACTTATTGCAGCCTTAGTCATCCTTTTTGAACAGAATTCAGCTGTCAGTCCTGTGGAAGACAAATGCTTGCGAGAAAGCACAGAAACAGCTGGTATTAGAGGTGTAATTGCAACCAGCATCTGCTGCACTTTTTGCCAAGCCCTGCTGTTCTGCTAGATGAAAACAGTAATGCAAGTCCTGTCATAAAAACTAATGCATTGGGATGAATGGGGACACCCAACAGGCAATTGGGGGAAAATTTTCTTTGAAAGAAATAAAAAATTAGGATGATGACATGTTTTTATGGATGGTTTGTTGTTGTTGCAGTTCTTTACTGTATCTTGAGCACAGGGAAATGGTAACATTAATGGACAATAAAACCTGCTTACTTTCTTCCTCTTAAGGCTTCTATTCCAGACTCAGTTTCTGTTTCAGCATCCTGTAATTTCTCTGGTAATCATCTCATCTGGCCCTTGGAAAGATATTTTCAAAGTATTTGCTTAGATAATCCACCTAAACTTGAATTGTTTGTTGTTTGTCTTTATAAGGGATACAATAAAGTCCATGGGACCTATCACAATGATGTAAAACAGGTAGCTATCACTAGGTTAATAGATAACCAGGGTTTAGACCAGCACTATGTATGAAACCAGAGAGATCTCCATGCTTGTGTTTTGAATTACATATCAAAAATTTTGATGGTGGCTGGTACTTAATCACAGACTTGGAAAGATGATATGCTTGTGCCAATCTGCAAAATTTAATTTATACCCACGACCACCTTCAAAAGATCCTTCCAGTCACTTCTGTTGGCAGTTTTGCAACATACTTTGTGTCCCAGAAGCTCACAGGTTCTTTCAGTGCAAAGACTTAGTCTGTTTTGTTAGAGAAAGTGGCAAACAGAGAATCTGACAAACCTGGTGTGGTATGACAGGCATTTTAAAGCAGACAGGGGAGAATTTTAAAGTCGCTGTGGGAGGGAAGCCAGAGCAAGAACATAAGAGTTTGCTTCAACAGTTATGTTTGTTTATGGGCAGAAGAAGAAAGGTTAAAACAGTATTGATGATGAATGAGAGGCTGTAGCAAAAGTCATTCTGCTAGGACAGGTATTTATTCTATGTTCGTGAGTGCTTGTAGATCTTGGTGCCAGGAACTGCAGCTGTTCATTTTTCAACTTCTTTTTTACAACTTATATTGTTACACATTTTCAGTACAAAAATAAGATAGACTGAAAGTTGACTATGGTGTAAAAGTATGTAATAATTAAAGCTGTACATAGAAATATAACATTAAGGCAGAATCTTGATTTTTAATATGTTTTTAATTTGCTTAGTAACTTACCGAGGTACAGACAGGATTTTGACCAGGGCTTTTTCTGCATTAGATGAAACAGAAAGCTGACATGAAGATACAGTGCAGAGAAAATAAAATATTTCAGGGGATCCAGGGGCTTAATTTAGAGTACTGATTCCACTTTTAAAAGTCATATGAGACCACATTTTAATTCAAGAGGACTTTAAAAATGGTACCTGTTATCACATTGAAAAATATTGATGTTGACAATAATGAACTTTGTAGAATGAGGCTGAATGGAGGTTGCAATGAATTCATTTTTTCTGGAATTTAGATGCTCAGAGTATACATTCTGCTCCTTAGGCTAAGTTAGAATTTATGTCTCTGGGTTGACGTTATTACTAACTAATGAGGACTTTAAATTGTAGGGCTGCATCTGCAAAAATTATAGTAATCATCATTAGTGCAGTATGAAAGTCTGGACACCAATACATGTGGTTCTGGTGACAAAGAGAATACATAGTTTCTTTCATTCACACACACCCCTTGCATTTGTACATTTTTAATATACTAGAGGCAGCAAAAAGTGGGACAACATGAGAAAATGAAAATACTCTGTTTCCTTCCTGGAATAGGAGGCACATGGTGTATTTGCATTCTTGAGGCAACTTTGGGCTTGGACAGGTGATAAAAATAAAACTGAGACTATGAGTAATACTTTTCATAACAGTAAGTTTACAAATTAGAGAGGGAATATTTATAAAATTACGTGATATTTTTCCCCCAGTATATATGTCCTTTTCCTTTTTAAACATATTGCTATGTCTCTGCAGATTATCACTAGTTCATCATTCTTAACTTTCTGTATGTGCCAAAGAACACACATACATTTCTTCCTTGTGTTCATCAATTCAAAATATTAGCCATAACTTAAAGAGAAGAGGAATCCAGCATGGCTGTCTTCAACAAGACTTTTCTATTTTATCAGTATTAGACAAAGAGTAAACTCTTTAGTCCTGAACTCATCTCTCCAAGAAAAAGGAATACAAGCAGGGAAAATGAACATATGCTTTTTTCTTTCTCTAGAAATAGCTAATTCTTTCACTGTGAGATCAGTTCTTCCCAGTACAAAAGCATCACCTACTTGAGTGAGGAGATATCCAAAGTTTACCATGGATCAGTATGATGCCTCTAATGCAGCCACCTGATCATCTATCTGTGCATCTGCACCTGCAGGTCACCCAGCTGAGAGCATCACATTCTGTCCTCTGTTACTTCTACAGTAGGACACAAATGCAACAGCTCAGCACATTTCTTAGAGAGTAAAAAGGTGAACTAGTTAACTGGGTGTCATTACAGACAAGAGCTATAGCACTCATCATGACATATTCAGCTGGAGGGTAGCAGCATCTCAAAGATTAAGGCATTCTCTATCTTGTTTTCACATCAATAAGTTTTTAAATCATACATTTTTACAATTAGTCGTTTGCCACACTGATTAAAATAGGAAGCGTACACAGTTATGTAATGGGACATAAGTGGTTGCAATTGCTAAATCATTTGCACTTGTCCAAAGGGAATGCAAAATGGAGCAAGTTTATGCTTGCTTTGCAAAATGGAAATACTAATAAAAGATTAGGAAATAGTTGTAATCAGAAAAGGTGAGTTTGGGCAAAGAAGGATCCTGCATTGCTCATTTCTAATAAAACTGAGTGTCTGGGAGCAGTGATATTACAGAACAGTGTGCCTAAAGAAAGTCTGTCTCTTAATTTGTGCTACAACATACTAATATGTTTGCTTCTAATGTTAAGAAAGTATTTTCCCTTACCCTCTACCCCACAGAGGGAGAGAAAGAACCACTGCCTCTTTAGAAGACAGAAATCATTGGTACAGCTAGAAAACAGGATGATTATTTACTTTAATGGAAAAACAGAGAAAGTCACTTGTTCCAAGACTCATTTAAGCAAATCAGTTTCCCCAGTGAAGAAATGCATTTCAAAGGAAGATAGATTTGAATATGTAAGGTTAACATTTACCTTCCTGAAATTCCTCCATAGTTTAGCTATATCGTTCAGGTAATCTTCCAACATATCAAGTGTAAGGCCTCCAAGGGTTAGTTGCTCATCTTCCTGAAATGATACTCTTCTGTCCTGTTGATATGATTTTTGCAATTGTGACTCCATACCTAGGAAAAATGTACAAAGTTTTCTTTCAAAACTTTAAAAACCTTGTTCTCCCACTTTTTTTTTTTCCCCCAGACCCATTTAGGCAGATCAACAGAGATGTTTGATTCAGAAAAAGCAATACTGCTGAAAATAGAGTATGAAGATTATAGAGTACCATATAATTTGGAGAACACAGTAAAAACACCCTAGTGATTCAATAAGCTGTGGGTGAAATCTAGGCTGTAAATTAAGTCAGCAGCAAAATTCCCATTGACACCTTCAGGCCAGATTTTCTCCCTAAATATCCAGTAGGTAACTTGAGACATAATACCTTTAGGTATTCACTGCAGTAACAAAGCAGTAGTAACAGCATTGCAGGGAGGGATGGGAGCATAGTGCTAAGACTCCTGTTAGTTAAGAGCCTTAACTCAAACTTTGATTTTATCTGCTTGTCAAACAAAGGATCACCTGTACTATAGCTGCACCTCTGCCAGCCAATTAAGGTCAAAGAAAAGGGTTTTGTAGTGCTTTAGATTAGATTGCTTACCTTGCATTTAAGGAAATACACAAGTAATGCATATGTAAAATTAAAGAGTTTTTCCTTTCTTCTTGTTCCTGCTTCTCAATCCTGTAAGTGAAGAAGAACAGTAGGTCCTCATGCCCTAGAGCACCAGGCTTGAGGAAAGCTGCAAAGTTTGTAAATTAGCCTAAGGTCTGTATTATTTCACTTCAGAAATTAAGATCCTCTTTACTTTGTGAGTCCTAAGCATGAAGAACAAAGGAGATAGTGACTCCACAATGGAGAACAGCAAAAATTGATTTAGGAAGGGAAGAATAATGTTTGTTAGGCTTTTGTTTATTTGCTTGTTTTACTAATTGCTATTTATCTTCATTAACAAATTATCGTAATGAAAATTTCAGGAGAGACACTTATCAACATTGTATCTGTACTTAGGAACTTGTGGTGATATCCTTTTTTCTTCTGAGTAATTGTTGAGCAAGCTCCCAAGTGCAGTGTTTACTTCTTACACTTTTCAGGGTGGAATAACAAACAATCTTCCATTTCTATTTAAAACATCTCTAACAATTAATTTTCTGACCCCCTCTGCAGCCATATGGATGCAATATCATCCAACAGTGATTGCCTTCTAGTGTTGCATGTGTACCTAACACGACCACACAAAAACAACCTTCCAAATTGCTGGTGATCTGAACAACAGTAATTTTCCCCAGCTAAAACTCCCCAATCTGTTCCCAACGAGACACTGTGCTCTCGCACACAAAGCATGCATTTAAGCTGATTAAGCACCATTTTTTATCAGCAGGGTGTGCACAATCAAGCGTATTTGACTGAAATACAGAGGCATAAATTGGTTTACTCAGTTAAAAGCTTTGAATCTGGCAACTACAGATAGTAGGCAGAGCTAAAGGAATCCATAGTGCTTATGGATCCTGATTCACTTTTGGCCTCTAAAGCAGAATGCTAGATGTAGGCAGGAATTTCTTCACTTGCACTAACAGAGCATTGAGTTCCTGAGAGCAAGAGATGCGTTCTTCTTCCTAATAATTTTGCTTCTTCATATGACCTGGCCTTGCTAGTCTGACACAAATAGGCTTCTAAATTATCCTTATGCTATGCGTTACTACAAAATTGACAAGCATCCCTGGCTGCCTAAACTCAAGACAAAACAGTAGTTGCAAGCTGTAGGAACTTCAGTGGCATTTACTCAGAAAAGGAATCATGCCCTTGTTCAAGGGCATAAAATTTACTTTCAGACTTAGTTCATTTCAGTGGATGGATGAAGCCAAAAGAAGTACTTATCAAAAAGGGTACATATATATTTTTCAAATATGCCTTTAGGATGTGCCTGCCATCCTAGTCTTGGAAAGAATCAAAATACTGTGTTCTGTCCAAAGAACTGCTACAAAGGTAGTATGAAATTTTTATGACCATTAACTTGAAACCAGTGCAATGATTTAGCTATAATCCTCAAAATTACTGATCAACCTTTTTCACCTAGTCAGCTATTTGCCATGATGTAAAATGAGGAAACAGTTGCTTGGATGAGATTAACAAGCAACTTCTTATCATTGCAAAATTGAAGTGTGCAACTGCACAAGCAAAATAGCTTTTTACATTCTGTTTTTAGCAGTTACCACTTCTTGTTTTATTATTAAACTCCATCTTACTATTTCTGTATTCCTGCTTTGTGTTACCTTAAAAAACCAAAACAATTATCCTTCCTGCTGACTTTTTTTTTTTTTTTTTTTTTTTTAAAAAAAAAAGCATTTGTTACATTCCCAGCTGTTACAAGAAATTTAAGCATACAGATTGGTTTACTCAGGTGTTTTGGCTAACAAAGGTCAAGAGGATTGGGTTATAAATATGTAAATCATTAATTGTAGTGTGTGTTCCTTTTACTGTGTTGCTGAGAATTGCACAGAAGAACAGAGATTAAATACTTCCCTGTAGGCTGCTGTTGTTTTCCTTTCATGCTGGAGTTAACTCTGCCCTGGTGCAAGAAGGTGTCTGCTCAGTTGTATTGGTTCCTTCTGCCAGCCACTTGAACATCCACAAAGAAGTAACCTTACACGGAATTTTCTGTGATTGGAGTCCTTACTCTTCCCAGAGAACAGAGCCTTGGTTTAAAGTGCTGTAATATCAAATATTGTAAGGATGTCAATCTTCCTTTTTGTCAGATGCTTTGATACACATACATGTTTGTAACAGCAAGGGGCTTTAAGCAGATCTGGGAGCTCATAGGCTCAGATGACTGATCCCAGAGCATCTAATGAGCCAATACTCCCACTGAGTTCAGTGGAAACATTTCTGAGCTTACAGTGAAGTTTGTGGTTTGCTGGTTGCATATTGGTGTCTATCTGAGTATGTGGTAAATAAAAGCCTAGAACCCAAAAATATGCATGCAAGTTATGGGTCAAATCTACTGCTGCTGCAGTGTGGTACCCTCTGAGGGTAGGCATTAGCTGTGGGGTAAAGACCAGGGATCTAGGGCAGACCTCAGCCGTTGTAGCCCGTGACTTTGAAATTGCCGTGGTTAGTTGCTGAGTGTATTCACACAGTGTTAACGAGGGTCAGGCTTGGGCTATCGCTGGCAGGGCAGTATTGCACTCAAACTTAACATGCTCCATTTCTGAGTGGAAGTTTGGACATATTTTGAGGCTCCAAGAAAGGGCAGGGGCAGGTTGTGCCCCTCTGAACAGGTCTGCGGAGCTCAGGCTGAGGTGACCTCTCAGTGGGGCTTTGGGGGTTGCAGTGTGGCTGACTGGCAGGCCCAGACCGAAGAGTAATCTTGAACTGCACTGAACTGATACTGCAGACGTATCCAGGCCATGCAACACTTGATGCATGTGCTTCTCCTTGCAGAAGAGGGACCTCCACCAACAGCTACCACTGAAGAAGAAACTTTTAATATGCAGAGTGCTTTCTTACCAGCAGCAAGATTAGCGCTCAAGGAAAACTTGGAAAGGCAAGCAATGAAATCCTACAGAAGAGGCAGAAACTGCGAAGTATCTAGCTTTGAAAAAGGATGTGTAAGAGCCAATAGTGAGAGCTGTGCTAATGCTTTGGCATCCAAATGCAACTAGCAACCTTTGACTTTATGCCAGTTCAGCACTGGGTGTGAAACTCTTGGCAGTTTGCCTTGACTTCACAGCATTTTTAGGTCTGGAGACAGAGAGAGCAGAGAGGGAGAGAAAGCAGATCTGAGTATTCAGAAGATTGTATAAGTCTTGTTTCTGTTTCTCATTTCGTCTTACAAGAAGCTATTCATGCCTTTTGGGACTATGGAGGACCTAACTCGCAAGGATCAGTTTAGGGAAACAAACCACATCTCCCGTTTCTTTAAAAGTGCTATTTAGAAGTATTAAGTTGTATTTTGTGCTCCCCTTGCACAAAAAATATTTCTTGTCAAGGAACGATATTATCAGATATGATTTTCAGGAAGTGAAGTATCTTTCCAGCTTGAAACACCAAACTTCTTTCTCAAGAGACAGGATTTTTTAAACACCTTCCACTCTCCCAGAAATATTCAAACTGCTTAGAGTATCTGGAAACAAATGGTCACAGCTCCTAAGAAATTAGAAAAAGTAAAAATATAAGAAAGTTTATTTGGTTAGTTAATTTGTGTTTGTGGAACAAATACAGTACATCTTGATGTTTAACCTGATGCTTCAGCCAAGGTAATTTTAGATTCAAGGTGTGCTTTTCCAATTCAGTGGAATAATTTTCCTTGTGTTGCAGGTGTGAGTTTACCCAAGTCAGAAGCATATATATATATACACACACACATATATATAAAATGTATGGTATAAAATCAGAAGTCTTCTCACTAATCACATAACCCTGTTTCTAAAAGTTTTAAGTTAACAGGAGCAAAAGTATCTTTGATATTCTGATAATTATAGATTTTGCTCAGAGGTCTTTTTCCCATTTGCAGTCCTCATCTCAGAACTGTGGGAGGAAGGGGAGGGAGGGCAGGTTAGGCTTCCAAGCATCGCTGCCACAGACCTTTGCTGCAGAAAGCCTTGTCAGGCAGAGGGGGTGATCTAGAAGCAGCAGGGTTAGCAGAGGAAAAGCCTGCTGACCGCAGGTCACTGGCATTTGAAAAGATCCCACCAGCCCTTTCCTTCTTTGCTTTTATTACCGTTCAGTTATGTACACTGATTTCAGTGCCTGTAGTACCAGCTTTTATTGCAATCATCTTCCCCCCCTGGGCAGCACAACATACAAATTGGCTACTTCGGTTATTCCAGCATCACTTTGGGAACCTCAATGCCAAGCATGACTCTGCTACTTCAAAGCATTGATGCTGCAGGAAGATATTGCAGCAACTCTTGCAGGCATTACTGAGAGCAGTAGCATATCCCACAGTCTGCCAATACTCATGCCTGTTTTTTCCCACGCTGGCTTGGAGAAGGAGGCAAAGCAGCAGAGACGTTCATTTCTCCACATTGGCAAATCCCATATACCCTGTTTTGTACTATTCACACTGTTTCGTTCCCTTGCATGTGTTGAATAGGATTAACAAATAGAGTTTTTCCTTTAAGCTCTGGTGAACTTTACTAAGATACTCAGAAACTGCATCAGAAGTTTTAAATAGTCTTTCTCACTGGTGGTTCTCTTGGCACCATAATTTCTTGTCTTAATAGAGGCACTGACACTTTGTCAGTGACAGTTCTTGTTCTATATCACCATCAGAGTGTGTGACATATTAACTTCCAAACAACCTAGAGGTTTTATTTGCTGTCACAGATCTCTTTAAATATTGACCTCTTTAAACATTAAACATTACGGACAAACACCCCAGAATTGATGATGCAGAGATTGCAAAATAAATTACTGTTTAAACCATGGAATGTGCAACATGACAATTCAGAGCAGCTGTCAGGGCCACCTCCAGCTACCCTCTGGAAAGTGCTCTCACCAGCTGTGATATCCATGCTAATCATGGTTTCAGACTTATTTCAGGAAGCATTATCGTCAAATAAGCATACTGATTAATTGCTTTAATGACTCCAGATCAATCTCTTATTGTTTGTCCTCTGATCTGTGGAGTTATTACTTTGTGAAAAATAAGGTGTCATTGGCCATTTGGGCTCACCAAAAATGAAAGTATATGACTCAAGAGGTTTAAAACTTCAGTAGTGAGGCTTATATCTGGGTATATCTTGGTAATTTCCTCTCCAGGTAAAAATGTATTGGTCAGATCTTTGGCTGTTGAAATCAGTTTGGCATTTTTGTCTCTATTGCCTCAGGGAGTTTGCCCAGGTCCAGTTTCAAGTTCTTTGTGTCAAACACCTTGCTCGAAGAAGGGAATGCAAATTCTTAGCCATTACCACCCCCTGTCTGAGTTTTTCTGCTGGATCTGTCTCCTTTTCACTACACTTGAAAAATAAGAAACAGCTGTCCTCTGGCAAGCCTCAGAAGAGTGTAAACAGTGCCGTAGTTATATGCTATATACCAGATATGTTTTACTTCAGCTCAGAAATAATCCTTTTGCAAGCAAGCTCACCTCTAATCCAGTAGGAAGGCTTTTAACAAGGGAAGAATTCACAAGATGGACTATGCACATACCCAGACTGTACACTTATGACCTATCTTCAGGACTGTATACTTATGACCTGTCTTCTCCTTTTCTCAGGAGAGAAAAACCATGCTTCTACACTACTTTTCAGGTGAGACAGAGCACAACTTTGAAGGAAACCTCCTGATTTTTCCCACATACCACGTTGCAGAGAGGTCTTGAACCATATTATCTGGATTACCTGCAGATAACACTATCGCAGAAAATTTGCCCCTGCAGTGCTCCAACACTAATGAGTTTTCCATTCACAGGTCAGACCAGAACCAGTCTGAAGTAAAACCTACTGCATTTCAGTAGGTTGTCAATATATTTCAACATATTGTGGAATACCTAGTCCTCAGCACCAATTGTTTTACTGTACAGATCCACTCCTACAGTGTTACCCTACTTGTCAATATATGTATAGCCCAAATGATCTTCTGATATTCAGTAATCATCCATTAGGTTTTCAACTGGGGTATCACCTTTGGTAGCTGTTAACTAATTCATAAACAAACTAACAAAAATGAAGGGGGAAAAAAAAACCCCAACACAAACCCAACCAAAAACCCCAAAGCAAAACAAAAGAAATTATCTCTGGTTCAAAACTGAAATGTCACTTCTCTCTAATGTTTTTTCTTCTGCTACTACAAAGCATGCAAGGGAAACACCAAGAGTCAGGGCTTCCATCCATAGGCCCGATTAAGGCTCAGGTGATTTAGGTCACTGTTACTTCATTGACTTCAGTGAACAAAATAACTGCACATCCCAGATGAAGATCTAGACGAAATGCATTTTGCTATAAGCACTGACTGCAAATTCAAAACTCAAGGATAGATTTTAGTGACTACAATAAGGATACAACACCAGGACAAATAACAAGATCCGTTCAGATATTTTCTGCCCTTCATTCCAAGCCTCCAGTTTTACTATGTTACTGAGGACTTGCTGGAATGATCCCTGGTGCCAAGGTGAGAGCCATGGGAAACAACAGCTCCATCCCACGCAGCTCCACAGGATATGAGCTAAACCCCTACACTTTAGGCTTCCCTTTGGGTGCTAGATGTTTCTGTATGTATCCCTCCATCTATCCACATGCATCTATTCTCAGCTCAGGCAGTATTGAGAAATTATTTCTGCCTCAGAAGTTTACATTTGTTTCCTCCTGTTTGAGCAATCTTGTGTTGATCTGTTTTAAATTAAGAACATGGGTTATACCTCATAATTTTAAGGAGGTTTACCCCAGCCTTCATTCTAGCTAGCAGTATTCCCCTCAGCAGAAGATGCAGGTTAGTTCTCCACCTAAAGATTCACATTTTTATCTTAAATTTCCAGACCCTGTTTCTAACTGAAGATTGATATGCTGAAAAAGAATCTACCTGGAAGAATCTCTTTCTATTTGGGAAAGAGATCCCTCTTTGGCACCTGCAGTTACTTAGATGCCTTCCCCATTCACCATTTGTCAAAGATACAGGAGTCCCATCTATCTATCTCCTGCATTTCCAGTGCTGCTAGGTCTTGGCGTTTCAGAGAATTTCTTTCTTTTCCCAGTGACCAAAGAATCACAGATCTCCTACCAAGTGCACCTGGAGGTAGGCAACAAGACTACTATAAAGGGAACATTGTTGAATGTACATAAACTGGAATTTTACTGGGGCTAGTTGAATTTTAAAATCTAAGTGGAAGGTTACAGTCAGCTGAACTGACCTTGGAAGACCTACAGATAAAAGACACAGGTTAATTCAGCTGTAAATCTGTGCAGAATGGTGTAGCAATGGGGTGATGGTCCGAAGGCAAACTGTTGGCCTAACTTCAGGTAACTGCTGAAAATTATTTTCCTGAAAATATAACAATTCTAGAATAGACTTATGCCCTTCCAAAGGAGATTAGCTGGTGTGCAAAAGATGCCAGATGACTAAAAAAACCAAAAATTGTTGTATATGAGCACAAACCAGTTTATCCTGTAAAAACTCCCAACTTTCTCACTAACACAGGGCCTAGGACACAAAGTCTTGGTTTGAATTTTCATGAGCGAATTTCGACTCCCAGACACTTCTGAGCAGACTGAGAGCAGTGGTGCTGCACTTGAGTTTGCTAGATATTGGATGAGGTACTAACAACTGTCCTTCCATCTCTCATGGAGGTTAAAATCCAAGATAAGTTACAATAAAAGCAGCACATAAATCGGCATCTTTAGCCAATGTGCCCTTTAATCCAAACAAGTCTGAATATTCAATTTTGCAAGTGTGATTGTGCAACTCAAGATAACTGCTCCACTTCTGTCCCACTGCTCTTTAGTTAGTCACCACCTGCGGTGTTTTCCACAATGCACGTCATTGAAACTATCCTATGCAGATTATTTTTAACTTATATGTATGAAAAATATTTTATTTTCCTACTGCCTCTTAAAAAACCTGTTTTTCTTTCTTTGCCTCCATCACTTCATGTTCAGAAAGACTTTACTGCAGGAGTAAGAGCCTCAGTGAGTGGAGCCACTAATATGGAGGACAAGCAACATATCTCAGAAGTTGGTCAGCAGTTCAGCAATTCGTTTTTCTCTCTTTAAACCTATGAATAGTTCCAATCATTTTAAATGTATTTAAAGTCAGAGATATGCTTACATGACTTAACTGAATTGGGACATTACACAGAAAAAGACAATATCTGAGCCTGTGACACGAAGTGCAATCAGCATTTAAAAAAAGAAAACAACACTAACTCAAATCCTGATTCTTGCAGGTCAGGAAATCACTCAACTTGGAGATTTATTTGGCAGAACTTCCAATATATCATATCTGACTGACGATCTGCAAACTGCTCAGCGTCTTGCCAATGCCTTTAACAGGGAAACTCACTCAAGAGTAATACAATGACGACTGCAAATGCTTCATGGCTGTGAATAAAAACGCAACCAACCGTCTCATACAGCTAAGAAATGCTTTTCTAAGGCACACAGCTGCACTGTTGGGCTGCCTGATGGTCAAATCTCAGAACACAAGCTTTCTTCCACCTGACAAAGAGCATTCAATTTTAAAGAGTTTATATGGCCAGCTTTCTAGCTGCGAAGGGCTGTTGAAGCATTTCAGTTTTGTTTTTCACACACTATCAAAAGATGTTTTGTTTTGGCTTGTGTGCTTTCAAAGACACAACAGAAATATTTACAAAGACACTATTCATGTCAGTATTTAACTGCTGATTGACAGCTCTTCTTCTGCATGCTGGTGAAAGCTTGCTGAATTGTAGCTTTGGCTGGAAGGAGCCAACAGTGAAACTGAACACCTCTTCCTCAATCCCAAATATCTGCAAATCTAAAGGGCCTTTTGTAGAAAGAGTACTGAGTTTCAGAAAGCAAGGCAAGAAAGGAAAATAATTCTTTTTTTCACTTCTTTCCTTGTGCTTATTGCTACAGAGTCTAACTCTGACCCCTGAACTCAGGGTAGATATTTCTACCATCCTCATCAGCATGCCTTCTGACAAGAGGTTGTTAGCTTCTGTCAGGTGTTTTGTTTCCTCCCACATCAGTTCAATGAAAGAAGGACAAAGTTAAAAATGCTGGCTGTTCTTGTGTTTAACATATTTACGGTAGAAAAAAAAAAGTTGAAGAAACAGGCCCTGTTAAGTAATGAGACCATTTTTTCTGTATGTGTCACTGAAAACTTTGCCTTTTCAAGGCATGAGTTAAAAACTGAAGAAGTAGGTGTGTATTTTTGGTTTCACATCATTTAACAAAAAGTGATTTCAATGTTTTAAAGCAGTATTTACACACAATTGCCTCCTAAAAGAAATTCAGGATAGTTTCCATAACACAGCTTCAACTTATACCTTTTTCTGATATTTTGAGCTTTCATTTTTAAATCTCCGCTTTTAAAGCCCTCAGCTGAGTATTGCAAGACAAACATGTTGGACTTTGCCTTTCAAATACATGGAAACAACTTGGCATTTGCATGGTCCAAGATACTTAGAAGAGTTTCCATTTCAGCAGTGGACTTTTTGAATGCTTATACAGTAAGTGAGACAGAGTCAGCCCTAATATTCTACACTATAAGAATATACCAGGAGTAAGTGGTCGGCAACTACATTAATATTTGAATTGTCACTCTAGTATGAGAAAGATTTATGTAATACAATGTTTCAGAATATTCTGATATGTCAAACAAATGTGAAATAATTGAATCAACAGCAATATCAAGATGAGTATTTTTTTAAAAAGAAAGACAGTAAAAAGAGAAGAAAGGAGCAAAAAGAGAATAGCAAGTTATTAATAAATGCACATTTCATATCCAACATTTTGACAAAATTTTGTGTGAGATTTTGTTCTCTGGGTGCCCAATACTTTTGCCACACTCCTAAGTGTGTAAAATCTGAAAGTCACCTTTGTCTCGAGAATTTTCACCTATTCAGATATTCCTCCATCACTTGACACAGAACAGACTTTCTTGCTCTCTTCATTCTTGTAAACAGAATGACTGTGGCAGTCAGGCAGATGAGCCTTACGTCCGCTTTTCACACAGTCTGTCCTAACAAAGGTGTTGTTTTCTCCCATTACTTTAGTTAAGCTGCTTGTGTCATCAGCCTCTCAACAGTCAGCATGTCTATGGATCTGTTTGTAACCTTACTATCAAGCTTTCATTTGAAACTGCTATATTGTTCTATCAGCCTTTTATCATGACCTCAAAGACTACATTTCTCCAATTACTGATTTCACTGTTGAAAAGAAAATCAATGACCATTTGTGGATATCTTACGGAAAAGGTTTTGGGAGCAAAATGGTGGAAGAGGAGAACTTCAGGTAGAAGGAATAGACATAAATAGCAATTTTTTCTTCCACTTTTAAACTTAAACAAGCAAATCTTATAAAGGACAACTATTTAAAATGCTTTCAGAGGAAAATGAGGAAAATAATCCTGCCCAAATAAAATGAGAACTTTGCCTGAAGCTATGCAGCTATCACTTTGGTAGTGCCTGTGTACCTGAAGTGCCGCAAGACACACACAGACACACATACACGCGCCACCCCGCAAAACTTCTTAAGAATTTAGAAAGAAAATTCTTTCTCTGTGTATAAAAGGAAGCCTCTTTCGGCCCTACCACCTTAAATTAAAATTGTCTTACAATCCTTTTTTTCTACTTTATATGTATCTGTGTCTTGTACATGCATATCTAAGTACCTGGAGGCATGTGTAGGCATCAAATTCAGCCTATTCCAAAACTTAACTCCCAGGCTGCTGCAGGAAAAGTCTATTCTAATGTCAGAAGCATACTGTCAAATTCAGTACAAGAGCCTTCAAAATTCATAGTAAACTGTAAAAAGTGGCTTCAGAAATGCACACCTGTTTCATCAGCATAATGTGGTCTCTGCCACAAGCATTAGGGTATTTTAAATAGAACTATTCTGTGATGCTTTCACCCCAGCAGTAGCTGTGGTCAGGTGAGCAAGGCTGTCTTAGAACTTCATCTAAACCCTGATAGTCTCTTTTTGTAAGTAAAATTGATTCCCCTCTTCCCCATGTCTGTCCCAATTCAACTTCTAGAACTGCCTAAAGGTTTGATCCAGGTTATTCTTCTGGACAGCATTGTGGGACACATAGACACACTATCTGTATGTATAAACCACCAGCTGATCTGAACTGCTTTGTTTTGTTATTATGTGTATTTATACTCTACCATACACATTGTTAAATATTACCCCAAAGAGCAAAATGGAGTGGAAAAATACTCCGGTGCCTGGTCCAGGGGCAGTGATTGCAGTTCCTCAGAACACCAAAACCTCTGGTAGCTTTGAGGAAATCATTCTTTCTTTGCTAATGTTTTTGTCTCAGAAACTGTGTAGTAATACTTCCTTTCCACCAAAACTTTTCCTATTTTTATATTCAGACATTGTAAGCTCCTGGCGCAGGAAGTTTTTTGCTCTGGCTTTGACTGGCAACAGAATGAGAAAACTCTGTCTCACCTTCAACTTTTTGTGCACTCTGTTGGAATGACACTAACATAAATGCTAAAAATATTTGGCCAGTTCTGTTGAGGCCATTCAAACTAAGATTACTTTCGGCTGTTTTCAGCTTTTCCTCATTGTGCAAGATGGTGGTTTTAAATATGTTATTGCTAAGTTAGTTTAACTGTTCCTGTATAAATACAGCTAGTTATGGTCTAAACAGCTAAAACACTATTTTTCACAAGGTGCCTGGCTAGGGGGAATTTCCAATAAGAATGAATGAAATACTTCTGCTTGTGAAACAGACAGACAGGGTCACCTGTGTCATCCCTGGGCCACGCTGGAAAGACATATCTTTGAGTCAACAGGGTGACGTGACCTGCTTTCATCATTGATGCAAAAGTACTGGCAAGTTTGGAGAGCTACAGCTGGCAAAGTTAGAAGTTAGCTTTGTGACTTTCCCTTGGGGTTGGATGACGGGAACAAACACCTCACTTTAAACAAGCAAAATAAAAGACAAACAAGTTTAAAACAGGCAATGTTTTTGTCATATCCTATACATCTAGAGAAAAGCAAAAACTGATACATATTCTGACCGAAGGCCAAATGCTGAGCCTTGGCTACATATGCTTTGGCTCCCATTGTAATCAGCGGGAACTCTATATGAGTTTATCGAAGGTCAGAACTGAACCCTGATTTGAGCTCAGATCAATATAACCATGTGATTTCACCAGCACCACCTGAGTGTAATAAAGTAGAACTTAAGCCATCATATCATTGATTAATGTGTTTCATGTTTAAGTAAAGATACAGAACTTTATTTAAATAAATGGCAGTCCAAGGAAATGAAAGTCAGTATAAACCGAATGAATGCCTTGCTGTACAAAATGTAAAACAATCAGCCATTTATCAGAGTGTAGCTTAATTATTCTGAGTGCAAGACAGTAAATCTGAAGGAAGAAGAGACGTGTTAAGAAACCAGACATTAAAACTGCAGAAGGAGAAGCAACTGATGAGTGGATTTAAATCAAACATATCACCTCAACTACAGAGCACAAGGGAGCAAGCAATCCTTATCCTAAGTGCTGATGAGAACTGGACACTTCCAGTTGGATCCCAGAGAAAAGTACACAAACTGTTCTCCAGTCCTTCTGCCACTGAAGAGAGGAGTATTTTCCCCTTTTGATATTCCTACTGCCTTGAATTGGCTTTACATCATCTGTTTCATCTGTGCCTGCCATGGTGTCAGACTACAGTGAATCTTCTCCTTCCAGAACATCACAGTTTTTACTCCACTGTCTTTCTTGGCTGTTCCTTAGGAAGATGTCTGTATGAAGCGCAGGCTCTGACATAGAGCATGAGTTGAACCCCCAGGCTGTCTTTTCTCAGCAATGCAGGGTCTGAAGTACAGGGCAGTTCTAACTTCATTCCAGCAGAAACCATGCAGGACGCTTGCTCTAGCTTTGGTCACACTTTTGTGCATCCTATGAAGGCAGCCAGGCAGGACTTGATATTTCAGTTTAGTTCTTGAATAAATAATTCCTATTTCCTTGTTTATAAGCAGGCATATATGCAATCCGTACATACAGGTATAGACACAGTTGTTTAGAGTTGGTTATATAGAAATAGATACAGTTGGTTGCATTTAACAACCTGTCCTAAAATGGCACATCTCTCATTGTAATTATTTTTATTAAAAAAAACCCAAAACTTTTGGCAAATAATCTTCCTCATCTCTTTGGGATGCACTATTCAATTTACATTCTCAGAACAGGAAAAATTACCTCACAGAACCCTCCCAATTTGCTTTTCCTGAATATTCAGTTTAGCTGAGTTTATATATTTAGAAAGTAGATTATATTTAGAAAGTAGAAAATTCATACAACCAAGGAAAGCATAAAATGTTAAACAGATCTGAAATGTTTGCATATTATGAAACAGTTTTTAAGTTTTGATCTTCCCAAATGATAGTAAAGGTTGTTTATTATAGTGTGACATAATATGTGGTCTATTTTAAACTGTATTATGATTTAAAATATTTTACTACTGAAGGAGAAACACGCAGATCTTAAACAAGCCAGGTTTAGAGTAAAAGCCAGAAGTAATAAAACCATCTTCCAGCTGCTGCTGTGCAACATACCAGCAGAACCTTTCCTGTTGGCTTCTAGGGTTTCTGCTACATTTAACCTTGAGCTGTTCTGGCAATATGGGGCATGGTTCCACTTCCCTACTCCATCATGGTCACACTAGTGTGATGATACATCATCAACAAGGCACAGCAATGAAGATGTCTACCAGGGCTCCCCCAGAAGGTACTGAGCATTTTGTTTGCACAGACAGCAGATCTGGCTCTTGAATTCTCTCTTCTTGCTTGCCTTAGCCATATACAACCTCTTAGAGTTTGGTATTAGGCATTAAAAGGACTCCCAAGAAAAAGTCTTGCAGATTATGGTGACTCTTCATTCTGAAACAACAATTTCTTTGTTATTTCAATATCCTCCTCCTTCAATGCCCCAGTTGTAACTGTAGCATCCTGTCTAACTTAAAGCAGGAAGCATTAATGCTAGCAAATGTGAGGTCCCTATGGAAACTGATACCTCTAATGCACACAGGCCTGTTAGCCTTGATACAACCACCATGGACTGCAAAGGGGAGAAGCAAGACAGAGAATCCTGTCAATTTGGTGCATTTGTTTGGGAGGTTCAATAAGATTGAAATAAGATATAGTTTGAAGATGTTTGAAAAGAATACAGTAGAAGAGTGGAAGAAAAATCTACACATCTCCACACTAGATGTGTTGCTTTGCCCATCCCTTTAAACCATCCACTCTGCTTTGTCAGAGCTTTTCCACATAATCAAATTCCCTATCCATCCCAGCTGTAGCCCATGATGCATGCAAAATAAGATTGGGCAGGGGGCAAGAAACTAGGATAGAAAATCAGGAGGAAAAAGGAGAGAAAACAAGATGGAAAAAGGAAAAAAAAAGAGGAAATAAAACCAGATTGTGAGCTAATACTACATTCCCACAGACCCAAGCTATTGAAAAATAAGGTCCGAACCACATCTGGCTTATTTTCACTGCTTTTACTACAATGAAGGATTACTGGTCAGCATCCAGCAAAGATGACACCCTCTTAACTTGAGAAAACCTTCATCCATACTGAGAAACACAGCTGCAGACCAGCCAGTTCTTCAGTGAGTAATAATGCTACTTACCAGAGTAAGACAAAAAGTGGAAAAAAGAAAGTATCTCATTGGAACTGTAGTTGAAAAAAATGTGTCTGTGTGGAAAAACATAATTTCCAAGTTGAAAACTAACCGGGAAAGAGGCTTGGAATAGTGGAAACAGTAAACAAATTCCTGTGAGATGAACTAACATTGTGTCCTGCAATGAAAAGTAATTGGAAAGTAAAGAAAATAAGGGGTTTGGTGCCAGAACATGACAAAAACCGTCATGGAGTCTCAGACGTCAGCTACCCCAGGCACTTCCAGTGCTAGGCACCTCTTGAAAAAACAGTCTGTCTCCTGTTTGACCCAGGAGAGTTTACAGGAATTTATAAATGATAGCTGCCTCTGCTGAAGGGGATCTAACAGGAATAAAGACATTATGGCATTGGTGCTGCCCTTTCCAACCCCACAATTGCAAAAACTCACCATTACATCATTAGGATGGAGATGAACACCACTGAATCCAGTTCTACTTCCATGGGAGTCAATGGTAAACCTCAAGATTTATTACAAAAGCATTTGTCTGAAAAACCTGTCTGAACTTAATAATTGACTTATTTTGCAAATCACATTTTATTGCTTTTTTTTTTTCGGGGGGGGGGGTGTGGGGTGGGGGAAGGAGCTGATATTACCCTTCTGTGAAAGAATCCCAACTCCATCAGGAACCTTCCTGTAAACCAGCAGATTGCCATCTTAGACATAAATTTCTTCTGAGATGAAATCATATGTCTCCATGCAGGAAAAGGTTCTATGTGCCTGAAACCTGTCCATCTTTCCTTATTGTACTAGCTGGTCCAATGACGCTTGTGGAAAGAAGTAATATTTTATTTTGTATAGGTCTCTGGGGCATTATTCTTACTAATTTATGAATTGTAAAAATGAGTTGCAAGGCTCACCCTATCGCAAAGATGCCCCATCATGATCACCTGCAAGTCAATTACCTTCCTTGTGCCTCATCCAGAAATGTGATGCCAAAGGACGAGTCCATGGAAACTACTGACAAATCTGGAAAAGCCAGCAGTAACCTGAGAAGTTAGCTGAGAAGGAACCTGAGAAGGAACCTGAGAAGGCAGCTGGCTTGTGAGGTCCTGTGCCCCATAAAGAATCTGTGCTTAGGAGAAGCACCAACAGAGCTGCAGCATCCCAAAAGCATTTAAGAGCCCAGTGTGTACCCCAGAACAGTGGTCCAGTGAGTGTACTGCAGCAGATCTCTATCAATCAGCAAAAAAGAACAAGTTCAGAAACACCCATGATTCATTCAAGTGAGATGGTGATACTGGCTCCTATTACCCATGATGTCCCCACCCTTGTAGACAAGGCCACGTACTTTGGCCCCTAGTAGGAACTTCATGTACTTACTAAACAAAAATAAATCTCTTCTCAGCATTCTTAATGTTTGGTATAAACTATTTGCATCACAATAACAAGGGTAGCAATAACATTGAGAAATCAGCACTGCTTTTAACTGCTAAGCCACTGCCCTTTCACCAATCAATAATTCCACATCTTTTCTAAGGGAATGTTTTCCCCAGAGTCCTCAAGAGAATCTTACATGAGGAGATCTTATGTGATCTCAGGAAGCAAAGACTGAGGATTGATTGAAGACTTCTGTAAAAAATTAATTTGAGATCTGGTTTATGCAGGCAATTCTGGTCTTAGAACCTTATGATTACTGCCAGTAGAACTGCTTGGTCTAAGGACATCATCTTTCCTTCGTTGCTGCATGGTTCCTCATGCATGGGTATTTAAATTCTGTTTATTTGAACATGGGTTCACTTCCATGAACTCAGAGCATGGGGTAGTATGCAGGTGTATCTCTGTGCTAACTTAATGTGCTGCTGCTTTTCATTAGGGCCATGAGAAGAAGCTGCTTCAGGCCACTGTATTTCTTTAACAAAAAGATTGGAGTGTCTGTGTAGAGGGCTAAAGCAACTGCTAGTGGTTCCAAGTTGTCATGTCAGTGAGTAGACCTGGTACAACAACAAAATGTTTTCTTTCTTCCCATCCAAAATCTGAAGGAGGTAGCTGACAGTTGAAGTGGTTGCTGCATCACTGTTTATTGAATGTGACCTGACCACCGCACTTTCCTTTCCACCTGGCACCAGGGTCAGCTGAAAGTACGTGCAACTCCTCATGAACTCTGATGATTTACTGCTCCCCATGAACTCTGATGATTTACTGCTCTGCATGTAACAAACAGCACCAATTTTTGTGTGTCTTAATATGCAGACTGTTGTTGCTCAGAAGCAGCTTCAGCCCCAGCCTTTGGAAAATAGATGGGTAGATAGATAGCTGGAGGTAGCAACTGCTTGGCCTGTCCATTTCAAATCATTGGTGAGCCTTAATCCTGAGTGTTCCTCAATGAACTGGACAAATGTCTTCACACAGTTAATCCAGGGAGACTGCAGCCCAAGGCAAAGCCTAAGTTTTGGAATCTCTCTGTCATACGGTATAGATGGTTCTCAACACAGGTTGCAAGCCCAGGCTAGTGGCCCTGTGAACATGCAATCATTTGCAATCACGTAATTTTTCTCAAGTGATAGTGAGATATCACTTACAGATATTCAAATAACAGAGAGAAGCAACTGTTTCAAAGAAATGGCTTATAATTAAGGTAAGCATTTAATGTTGCTGTGACTCTGTGACTCACTCATTTACTCGGGATCCTCTTACTAGCTGCTCCACAGATACAAATAAGGGAATTCCAAAGGCAAGTCAATATTTGGGTCTTGTTTTGTTTAGATCTAACTGGTTTCCAAAACCCCACCTTTATTTTAGTATGAGTCTATGGAAAGAATTTTCCATTTGTTTTGAATAATTTTCAGCTCTGTGGAAAAGACCTGCACAAGTGTTTGGGACTTTTTGATTACAAAAGATGCTTTTATTGAATGTTATGATTGTGACTTCAGAGTCAAGGATTACTACAAAATATGTTGTGTTATTTCCTTCAGGTGTGGGTTTTCCCTGTAAAGGAACATTTGATATTTCCAAGTCTTAGTTCAACTTTTTAGTCTTACAATAGAAGTGCAAGGTAACTGAACTATAGATGTCCTATAAGAACATTTATTCTCTTTATTTTTTAGCTCTACATGGAAGATGATATTTTTTTAGACAGCAATAGAAATACAGACTAGCTAAGTGGATTGGAAACTAGCAGGGAGTTTACAACAAATTTGTCTGACAGAAGGTGACCAATTTCACTCTGCGTCAATGTCATTATTATTAAAGAACTGCCACAGGCTTGATACAGTAGGAATAAATATTTTTAGGAGATCAGATGCTGCAGCCATTGAGGCTATACAAATTACTTTAGACACAATTTAGCTCATTTGGTGTATCAGAGCCTAAGTCTCTAATACCTATAACATACTTCCATGATCCATGGAGGAATGGCACTAGTGATATCACTTGCATGCAAGAAGACAATAAGAATTTATATTCTTGTACCTTATGTATTTCATTTTCATTGAAAACCTTGAGTGCTTCTCCTACCTGGTTTAAGAAAGTTTACAACTGGAATATTGCACTGCTCTGCAAAATGCCCTAACCACTGTGTTAACAAAAATTCTAAGTTTAGGGAGCCTGCAGATGACTGACTTACTTTTTTTTCCAAGAGCCAACAGAGCAGGGGACAAAATTCAGACTATAAACCTTAACCCAAGGGTTTTATTTTTCCACAATATTAGAATCCCAAAGTAGGTATTAAAAATGAAAGGACCTCCTTAATCTGAGTTTAAGTTGCAATGAAGCAATGAAGTGAAATGCAAAAGCGGACAGGTGTGCTCTTTGTTTTAACTGATGCAATGATGTGGGAAGGGGCTTTTCCTCTCACACTTGCCATTTATCTGAAGACTTTAATTCTGAATACTCCTGGCCAACATGAAACACTGGAAGTTAAAGCTTTCCTCAAGCACCGAGGGAGCACCTTTTCACTCATAAGTAACCATGTTCAGGGATGGCCACAGTTTGAAATGTCAGGTAATAAATGTAACCAGAATTAAGCACTCAGTCCCAGTAAAGGCTTAAAATAAAAACCACTGTTTCAACCAAAGAAAAGAGTTGGTTGATGACAGTATTGCTATTCCAACCTATGTTGAAGAGAGATGTAGCCCAAAAAGGTGATAAGGCTTCCTCCAGCCTCTGAGATTGAACAGGGCTGTTTTGCACATTTCCTTTGAAGCAAGCTTTTACAAATCCTGTTTTCTTCCCTATGAATATGCTCAGTAAATATTCTCATACCAGCAGTCCTGGGCCTATTCAGAGCCCTAGTTATGACAAAGGAATAGCTATATGCCACAAGTCTGTGTGACTCTCAGCAGGTTTTTCAATATTTCAGTGTAAAGTTCAAGCCAGGGTTTCTATAACCGTATGTAACCAGACCTCAAATGAACTTGGTCTTTGCAGTAGCAACAGACCCTCAGCATTTAGAGTAGTTCTCTAATCTCCAGAGTTATTCCTGCTCCTCAGGATTGCTGGTTCTTATGCTTAGGACATGCACTTTCAGGGCCATCCTCTAAGTGCGTGATCGCCAGGTCTCTGCAACTAGCACCAAGCACTCACGTGGCTGCTTTGCAGTTCTCTTAAGGGTAAAGCTTTGTGCTTGCCTGCAGATAGAAACAATGGAAGAAACATTTTTCAGCATGCTTATTTGATCAGAGTGATGATTGCAAAGAGGTGATGTGTTGCAGGGGTATCTTTTTCAGCTGGGGAGGGAAGAGGGGGTTCATTTTTCTGGCTGCTGCTCTCAGAGTGTCCTGAGATAGTGACTTACAAAGAAAATGAAACACTTTGCATTCACAGTGTGATTTAAAAAACAAACAAAAATTAAAACCCCAGAGATACTGAGGATCTGAATCTAAACACCAAGTGAGAGCAGAGAACAGGATGTACCTCTCTTTTGGAGCAGAAGTTTTGCTTTCTGGTCAGGGAACATGTTTTGCTCATGGTAGCTTTGTGATTTATGTGGATCTCAGGGACACTGGCCAGATCAAAGTAGCATGTGCCACACAATCCTCCTATGTCATTTCTTTAATTATTATGAATTAAGGAAGTAGGCTAATGAAGTCTCATCCCCTAAAAATGCATTAATTCACATTTAATTATCAGGTTTTAAAATGTTCTTCACCACCATTGGCCATAAGTCAGCCAGATAGCTAAACTAAACCTGGGAGAGCACAGGGGTCTCAAAGAATACAAATCTAAAACCAAGAGTAGGATAGGCATGAAAAATAAACCAAAGCATGAGCCAGTGAACAGCATATACACTTTGTTGTAGTTCAGAAAAGGACTTTTTTTTCCTATTGGGAAAGGAAGTGCAAACAGTTGATTTTGACATTATGTGTTCCTCTGAAACTACAATGAGACAGGAAGGAGGCACATCTCAGATGTCAAGAAGTTAAGCTTTAAGAGAAAACAATGTACTCATCTGTCTGTACCAAAGGCTTTTATTGAATTGGAGAGTAAACGCAAAGAGGAAACAGGTCTGGAAAAGACATGAGATGTTTCATTATTTTTTAAAAAAACCCCAAACATTTCTTGTGTAGCATGCAGGAAAGATCAATAAGGTTAGAAGAGTCTGTCTATCCCTATTTTGGGGGTCATTCATCCCTGAAGAAATACAATGCAGTATAAAGCACGCACAGGATTCAAAGATTTGAGATCTAATTATTGAATAAAGTAAGAGTCAGAACTAGTCTTGAAGACCTGCACAATTAGTCCACGGTAGTTTTGCTTCCTTTACCAGCCAGAGAGGCTGGAGCTACTGTTCATGCCTGGAACATAAGACTTTCTGGCATTTAAGGACAGCAAAGTCTTTCATGAGCTAAACTATCAGGAGCAAAATATATAGTATGGTTGAAAAGTACTGAGCTTCATGTTGTTCTGCTTGTCTCTGCAAACAGAGTCACTGTAGGCAGGTCACCTCTTTTAACCTTGGGAAGGCTATATTCTTGCAACACAGCTTTCTCTTGGCCATGAGAGGAGTGTGAAAAAATAACTATAAGGATTAGCTAGTGAATAGCACATCTTGTGTCTTTGTGGTTTAGGGAAAAAACTTCGTAACAGAAGCAGGGTTACACATCGAGTGGATTTTTGATTCTGCTGTACTCCTCAACAATGGAAGAAGATTAATAATACTCAAACATCAAAAGACTTAATTAGGTGTCACCCAGGCTTAAATGACAAATTGAAGTAATTTGTGTATGCTAAGAATTTATAGTGAGTTAGAAAGTAACTCTAGGCTCAATTATCCACAGGAACATTAAGAAACTGTGTTTGCGCAGCAAGGGACCCTCTCCCAGCAACATTTCGTGTTAGAGGCTTCAGAGCTCCCACACCTCAGCAAGAGAAGAAAAACAAGCTGCTCACCTGCTGGTTATACATAGGTGGAAACCCCCAGAACACATGTCCTGAGCTTCTGTGAGCCCAGTTGTCGTCAGTCACAGCCACGCAGACAGGAATAGCATTTCCATTCCTGGAAAAGTCACTGTCATCAGCTTTTCCCTTGCATACGGCATATGCCTTCCCAGGCAGTCTTTGCTACAGAGCCTTCCCGTGTAAAACATGTGTTTGACAAACAACTTCTCTCCTTGCAAAATTTCTAATAATGATTCTCCAAAACAACAACAAAACCACCAAACACAATTTGCTGAATTCATGTAAACATTGCACTTCACCCCACTCCGGCATTACTTTGCCTCCCTATGTCTTTCTGTTGAAGTTCCTTTACTGAAATCTTTATTAATGAGCCAAACCATAGTTAGTCTGAGTTCCTCCTGTTGTTGCCAGCCTGAATGATAGGGCAGTATCTCTTACCACTTAAGGGTCTTGCTGTAACCCAAGTAAATGTTAAACTTTCTTCAATTTACAGTGGCACTGCTCAATAGCACCTTCCCAGATTAAAGCACATGAAAGGCTAAACATCTGTTCATTGCCCAATGAAAGCTAATTGTCAGCCTACATCATATTGCTATGCCATCAACCAGCCAGTTAGCACTACTCCAAAACTCAAGTACTCTCATAGGGTAGAAGATTTAATACCTTGGCTGTTCAGCCTTAATAATGTGCAAATACTATTTTGTTGTTACTCGTTTCTGTGTTTTAAGCTAGCACAGGTTATCTGAACATATTTGTGTAAGTGAAAATGTGATTCTATTTCTAATTATATCACTTCATATTTATTGATTAAATATTGCTTTTGGTAGGTATTAGCTTTATGCTTGTGCTTAGGAAGTAGTAAAGGTGACAGCTATGGTACGTGTTCTAAGGACTCTGGACCAAATTAATCATTTCTCTTGAGGTATTAGTGCTCTTTATGTTGGATAGGCTATCACCATATGTTTCTGGTATGGAGGGCATAAGTACCTGGTGAGTACCTTGTTCTGAAATACTGAAATTCCTGTATTATTCTGTGCAATGTATGATATCATGTTTACCATGGCTAAACAGTGTTTGGGACAACTTGGGTAGATAATTGTTATCTTTTCTGCTTACATTTCCTCTGCTTCACTTGCTAGGCATGTGCGTGACTAGCTGGAGTACTGCCTAAAGTTTCTGTATCAATGGATCTTGGTACAGATAGCTGCTGTCATTGCTGCAGTGCTTCTTGGCTGTGTCTCTGATCATTCCCTTGACACGACTGAATCTGTGATCTACAAGCTGTTGGGTTTGTCCTTTAATTTTACCTGGTAAACAAAAGCATGAAGAATATGCTATATTTGAAGTTAGTTAAGTGAAACTGCTCATGTCCTGTGAAATGGGGGAGAAGGACAAGAAGTAGTGGGTGCAAACTGAAATGCAAGACATTTTGTTTAAACATAAGGCTTTTTTACTGTGAGGGTGGTCAAACACTGGAAGAGTCTGCCCAGAGAGGCTGTGGTGCCTCCATCCTTGGAGATACTCAAAGCCCAACTGGACGTAATCCTGAACTACTTGCTCTAGATGACCTGGCATGAGCAGGGTGGCAGGACTGTTAGCTGCAGCTTATCTCTGCTGCTCTGACACTGTCACAGCAACTCGAGCCATGCCAAATTAAGATGCTCAAGCCCAACATCTGGCTTGACAAGATTTTTCCGGAAATGGTTTACAGTGAATGAGAAAGAAACATGCTAAACTCTGGGGTATGCTGGAGCCCACTGAAAGCACAGGGGATTCTTTACACCTGCAGTGTCATTGCTCCTAATGTTTCTTCCAGTTTTGGGCTGCACATTCCCTTGACCCCTTTTTGGCACAGCATCCAGGTCCACCTCATGCAGACAATCCTCATTTACTGCTGATGCTTATCCGTGTTCTTTTGCCTTTAGGCCTTCTTTTTCTTTTTACTTTTCTCTTTTCTTTTCTTTTCTTTTCTTTTCTTTTCTTTTCTTTTCTTTTCTTTTCTTTTCTTTTCTTTTCTTTTCTTTTCTTTTCTTTTCTTTTCTTTTCTTTTCTTTTCTTTTCTTTTCTTTTCTTTTCTTTTCTTTTCTTTTCTTTTCTTTTCTTTTCTTTTCTTTTCTTTTCTTTTCTTTTCTTTTCTTTTCTTTTCTTTTCTTTTCTTTTCTTTTTCTTCTCCTTCCATGTCCCCTTTCTTCTCCCCGCCCACCCCCCCTGGGAAAAAAAATATTGCAAAGCACCTCTGCTTTCTCACTTGCCCTCAAGAAGTAATTACAGCCCAAGGGCATATATTCATTTAAAACTCTTACACTGCTCAAACATTTTTTGAAAATTTGACACAGCCTCCCTGGACATAGGGTCTCATAAAATAAGTATTTTCTGGGCTTGTCAATATGGAGAGAAATATGTGACTCATGTAAAAAAAGATACTGTTAAAACTTAAACTGCTGCCTGAGTAACCAGCAGTCACCTACAAGACTAGGAGACTTGCTATACATTCTCTACTTGTCTTATTTACTAGCTGCATTAAATGAATGGGATAGTCTCAATGCAGGGCAGCTTTGCTGATTGTCACATATTTAATTAAAGTTAACTTTATTTGAGATGGTTCTTTCCTTGTAACTAAATCCAGAGGATAAAACTAAGCATCAGTGAACGCAATGGCAGGACTCCCACCAACTTAATTGGGATCAGGATTCTTCGCATGTTTGAAATACTTTCAAATTTTTAAAGCCTTTTCTAATAGTATACTGCGTGGAAAAGACTTAGACATTCATGAGGAATGTGGATTTTGGTAAATTGTGATAAATATTTTAGTTAACAGAAGAAAAAGGCTGAAAACTTTGAAATCTGTGCACAAATCCAGTTTTATTTCAGTTACCTTCTTCAGTAGCTATACAGAATACTTTGGAAACTGGACATTAGCTGAATTAAGTATGATTAGTCTTATTAAAACCCCAAATCTCTGCCCAATCAGTTTTGAAAATCATTGTGCATGAAGCATTTCGCTGCTCCTATTTAAAACAAGATCTGACAAATGAAATTGTAAAAAATAAAAAGTAAAAAATGCACAAAACTATCAAAATGGCCTAGAGCATTAAAACCTAAAAGTCTTAATTAAAAAAAAAAAAAAAAAAAAAAAAAAAAAAAGAAAGAGCTGCTGTTAGTTGTATCTAGTGTACTACCCATAGGTACAAGTGACTGGAAGCTTAGAAGTTTATATAGTTATTAATTACATTGAGAGCATACATACACCTAGGCCTATTAAGTAGTGTCAGATGATGTTTAAAAACCCTATTTCTGATATTCTCAGTGTGGTATCAGAAGTGGAATTAAAAAGAGGTTAGAATCAGAAATCAAACTACTTAATTCTGACAGGAGCCTAAGAAAAGGCATCTAACCTCTGAAGTAGTTTATGGCACTAGTTAGCTTAGTGTCCCATAACCGGCATTTGCTCGGGGGGGAACTGTGGGTGGCCTGGAAGCTGTCCTAGTGTACTTCTATGTACAAGGTATAGAAATATAGCTGGCTGTCGGCCTTAGCCATGCAAGTCTTCTGTCCCTGGTTAAACATTCAGCAGGTCTTATGCAACTGTGTGCTGGTGCTTCTCAGTTGTTCTCCTGCGGCACCGCTGTTGCCTAAAAGGAAGGAGAAGAGGTTGCTTTCACCAGTTACCACTTACTTCATGACCTCAGCATGGGCCTTTATTCCCGGAGTAGCTCAGCACCTTAAAATACCTTGCGTATACACTGTCAGTACTCCTTGCCAGAGTGGTATAGAGGCCACCGTGCACCTGACAAAATCACCCTGTCCACTGGCTGTGTGTGACCATGAGCAAGCCCACAGCAGAAGGGACAGCTGAGGAGTGCTTCCTCCTTCAGGCTATCTTTTCTCCCCAGTACTCTGCTCTACTTCGTTTTGACAGAAACTCCTTGAAAGTCCAGCTTGGAAGACAGGCTGCAAAGAAAAAACACCTCCCCCAGCAGAATTCCTGGCAGCGGGAACTGATGTGCTGTGACAAAATCAGTTTTCCCTCAGTGAGCTTTTGGATCGGTGTTCTCATGGTTTGTGCCTGAACTTTGTAAACAGTTACTTCCATGGGCAAGTCTTTGGATATAATACAGACTAATTTAATTATTAGGCCTATATAACTTGTTATGTATTTACAGGAGATTTACTTAGTTAACACTTAATCATGGCCAGAAGCCACTAAGGATTTACGTGTGTGTTTTACCTGCAGAAAAATTTAAGACAAAGAGGAAGCACTGAATGTGCTTTAGCTAGGCAGATCTTCTCACTCATAAAGGATACACAAGTATAGTTTACATTACTTTCTTGGTGTTTTTAACTTACCTCCTACATCCTTTTGAGATCTGTTAAGTAGAAGAGAGTTTAATTTTCCAGTCAGCTTTCCAGAAACCCTCACTGAGACCAGGTTTTTGTAGCGTGAAGTCATTTCAGGCAGCTGGATGGCCCAGATTCGCTACCACCTTCTCGCTTACTGGAATTCCATTTACAGGAATTCATGAAAGAGACCCAATGATTAAGATTTGCCTTTCTCCTGTAAGCCAGATCCAGCTTCCCACAAAAGGTACAAACACTACCAGATGCTTACCAATCAGGGGTAGGAAAATAGACCAAGTCAAAACATCTAGTCTCGTTTGTTATCTTACATACTTCATATTCAATAAACGCTTAAAGAGAAAACAAGCAGACACTGATTTCTTGTGTGAATTTTGTTCAACATTTTTCCATGTTTATTTCCCTTTAAAATCTGAATTATGAATTTGAGTTTACTTTCTCAAGGACTTTTCAAACTCAGGAAGGTCAAAGTTTGTGTTTCAGCTGTTTTGTAAAGTTGCAATCCCGTAATGTGATAACCTTCAAAGAAATAATTTGCATGATACTTGCCAGTTATATAAAACTTTAACTGGATCATCCTAAGGGCTCACTCCAGGAAACTCCTGAGCACTGAATTTCTGCCTGCAGTGAAAGGTGAAATTCTTCTGTATCTAACAAAACCAAACAGTCTTCGAATCTCTGTGGCTGAACATCAATAATCTGTCTTTTCTCCCCATATGAGTAGTTTTGTTTCCCAATGCATGGAAGAGCACTAAAAGAAAGCCTATTAGACTCTCTCAGATGTCCCAGCTTGGTCTCCCAAAGCTGATCTCAAGATTTCTCTTATATCCAAATAAAATCTCATGCACTTGCTCAAAAATGCAGACAACAGCCAGCCACTCTACTCTCAAAGTGAGTCTTTCTGTGTCAAAGTTTTGATTTTAAAGAATTAAATATAACTTTATTAAAGAATTCTTTTCTTTACAGTAAGCTACAAGGTTTAAACTAACTGACTTGAAATGGGATGCTTTTTGGCACAACAGTTCAGGCAGGAAATGTTTCACATGACTGAAGCTGGCCAAAACAAGGTAGCTGCTTCAGAGTTTTCAATTGACTAGGTTGCATTTACCATCATTTGCTGCCTGAAGATGCTTAGCTAGTGACAAAATTCTCATTAACCCTCCTCTCTGCTGAGAACTGGTCTCCTGCTGATGAAGGGGAGGCAAACTAGAAAGCAGGGAACTCCACACGAGGGAAGTGCAAATCGAGTGCTATCTTGTACTTACACAGGGAGTCCTTTCTCCAAACTGGCTGTAGAAGGTCATCTTGACTTTGTGCTTGTGTCCGGTCCTCTGATCAAAGGTGTTACAGCTGTCGAAGGGTGGGCTGTACAAATGCAGGCTAACAGCAGACTCCGTGTGGCTTATGTTCTCCACACGGTGCAGGCCAATGGAGTCTACACCACCGAGGGCATGAAACAAGAGGTTGTGTTAGCGGCAAGATTTAATGAGATCTCAAATGCCTGGAAAAATGCTTTCTAAGCCAAAAATCATGAGCAAGCCAGTTAGGTATGCCTGCACTTTTGTGGGCAACAAGTAACTCAGTACAGGGAATTTGACTGCTGCTCTCTAATTCAGGAATCTCCCAGATTCCTAAATACACTGTTAATTCAAAATACATTATTGTCTTACACACTTCATGTAACTTCTGGATTATCTGCTACAGGATAAAGGCCAATAGAAATCCACAGAAACTTAAGGAAGGCCATACTGTCAGTAATTTCCTAGCTATCATTCCCAAAGGACTTCAAGGTTATTTACTTTCCTAGGGGATGCTGTTGTTATAGATGCTCCAGAAGCAGGAAGGTTTGCGTTTCTAAAAATTAGCAAGAATTTTTACAGGGAAAAAGCTAATTCTCAGCTTGGTAACAAGGTTATCAGTCACATTAAAGGTCAGCTACATGTATTCGGGGCATGGACTTATGGACAGAGATATAGTTGTCCTCTACTGCAGGCATCTGTTTCCTAATTAATCCTTCCAATTTATTAGTTTGGAGAACAGGCTTTTTATTCGTCTGCTCTTTTGACTAAGGTGATAAATTACCAGTGACTGGCATATTTCCAACCTTAACTGAATAGTAAGCATTATTGAACATGTAATAAAACAAGGCACTCTCTGTTGCGTGGTTACTAATGAAGTAGTGGCACTTTCTGCAATGGCGGAGTAGAAATCCAGCTATTACATAAAAATGTAAGGTATGAAGAATCACATCCATGAATCAAACCATTTCCAATCTACACTAAAGTGGAATTTTTGAGTTACTTGGAAGAGACTTTGAATTTAAATTTATGACCCTGCTGTACAAATCAGGCCTTTGTACTTGAATAAATATGTTATATAATACCTAGACCTGTATTGTGCAACATAGGCATGATACCCCGAGAATCCTGAGTACACTCTTAACTCTCATATATTTGAAGTGTAAGCTCTAACTGCCATTAACATAGTTTATCTAAATAGAGGAGGTAGGGGGAAAGAAGTCCTAAATCTGCGTTTATCCAATGGGGGATTCAAATAAACTCTGTTTAGTGGGTTCTAACCTTAAAGTGCAAGAGCAACCAAGAAGCACACAATAGAAACATGAAGGTCACTCATTATTAAGGTAGTTAGGGCAATCAGCACACTGTCAGTGTTTTCCTTCTACTTATTTCACTTGTTTCTTGTAAACCAAAACATCTGTTATGAAACATGGCAGAGATCCAAACTGCCTCAGAGAACTGGATAACAAATTTGTTTAAAACAACCAAGGAAGCTTTGGATCAGATGCACACACGATGCAATTGCTTGCATCAGAAAGAACCACATAGGTAGGGAAACCTGACCTGAGTCTGAGAACCCACATCCCTGGCATGGGAGTATCAATGGACATGTCAAGCTCCTTCTTGCATTTCCTGTCCTATGGATTTTTGTGTTTTCACTTAGTATGGCATACCATCAACACAGGGCTGCAAAGCACTAGTCTTTCTTCCCCAACACCCTCACCCTGTCTTAGTCCATAACCCAACATGAGGCTGCCTCCAACTAGGGAGTTCCCAAGCTCAGCCCCACAAGGTGTGTGCGCTCCAGTTTTTAACTCATCACGCAAAAGGCAGGCAGCCCCTGACACTTTGCCTCTGTTCTGCTGAACTCATTGCTGTTCAGCATGGCGTGCCATGTCTGTCGTAGGATCGGAATACATTACACCCAGCTGGCCACTCCAGGATGGCCTCCAGTGTAGCACAACATGGTGATGGTTACAGATACGTGTAACAGCATAAATTTAGGTACCTAGGGATCCTTAGTGGTGGAGACTTGATCATCTCTCAGCATCTGTGCAGTCAGGTAATTTTTTTTTTTGTAGATTGGGTAGACTTGAGCATTTCAATTCTGCTGATGCTGCACTTCAGTGCTACAGTCTTTTGTTAATTGAGACCAGAAGTAGCACTGAGGATTGGGGCTTCTGGTCCTGTCTTGTCAGTTTATTCCATAGACAGCTTTTACATTTTTGGCCTAGGATTTCTATTACTGACCAAAAGGATTATTTCTTTGAAAAAAATCTAAACTTTGGTTCACTTATTTCTCACAAAATACTATTTAAGGTCTATATTTACAAACAATTTCTGATAGTCATTAGGGACACAGTATTGAAGGCTGCTTGGTCTAGAGATACTCAGCATATTTAAGTATCAAGCAATTGCTGCAATGTCTTAAGATTGAGTTAAAAGTACTTGTTTCATTAAATCTAAATACAGGTTTGTGCAGAATCTAGAGAGTTATGCTCTTAAACTGTGCATAAAGCCAATAGTATTATATTGTTAAAGGCAGGAGAACAGAGAGCAGATGAACTCTTCTGTTAGGAATAATACTCATGGACAAGGTGTTGTCAAAACAAGCTTAATAGCTTACCATTAATGTAGGCACAGTGATTTTCCCTCAAAACTCGTTCAGATTTCTTAGTCATTTCACCATTCCCCTTTTTCTCAGGCCATCCAAACAGTGTCTCCTTTAGATTTCCCTGGAGGATCTTCATAAAGCAGTGTGAGTCAGTGTGATCATGGATGCTGCTATATATGTAAAAGAATAACCCAACTCAGTGTGATATACATATTTAATTTCATTTCAGTACAGCAAGTAGGACAGATGGCATAACATATTGTATCTGGACGTAGCCCTAGAATGAAATGCCATTGCACAAAAACCTTAGGGAAAAAAGATTCACCGTGACTAAGGTATGCCTACTTAAAACTGTTGTTTCAGAAACATATTGGCATAAGTTCATGTACAGCAGGACTTGGAGAAGAGTCAGGTATTGATCAGCCTATGACTTTGCCACAGAGAAATACAAAAGAATTCTGAAGGAGGACAGAAAAATTCTTCAGAACATAAAAGCTCTTGTGGGCCAAGAAACAAAATGACGCTTTCCACAGTGACCCCAAGGAGAGGCTGGTATAAACTTGCAAGTATACCTGACATTTGCAGATCCACTATGCTCGCTCCCAAAACATGGAAGAAATGAGCTACTTCTGCTTAATTTATATGGTCTCTTGACTGCTGGGATGCACAGGCACTTGTTGAAGAAAAAGTGCTGTATCTCTCACTCTGATAGTACTAAGTACAACCAGAAACAGTAAGCTGTTAATTTCACTAGTTTGGCAAAACATGAACAAAACAGCAGGATCTGATATGATTTGTCTGCTTGCTAGATCTGTCTCCTTGCTCCAAAGTACGTTGTAATTGCTACATTTGAAGACATATGGGCTAGATATGCAGTTTAGTTCTGGTTTTATTTTTTTTTAATTAGACACTAACTGTTACAGAAGTCAATGGCATTAGGACAAAGGGAGAGACCTCCACTCCTCAGGGGTGAGGGACAAGGGGGAATTTGACCCTCCCAGAAGTACAATGCTGCTGCATTTCAGTCAAAAACTTGGTACTTGTACATTACTGTTTTCAGTAAACAAACGTCAGAGTTTCTTACTGACTGAGATGCCAAGAGAGCAGAGTTTGCTCCAGGCACAGAACAGTTCACAAATGCCACGTTGTCACGCTCCTTCCACAAGCCGTGAGAACAATCTGATCCTCCTCATGTAGGAAGGAAAAACAACTTGTGGTCTCAATCTAGCTCTAGCAAATGCTCATCCAACTCAAACACAGTTTGACATAAATTATAGGCTTTGTGGGAATAGCCTGGAAGGAGTAGAGGTGGTGGGCTTGGTTCCTATATCCCTCTGACTATAACATCATGGCATCCCCTAGATAATACTATAAATGTTCAATTGCATGCTCAATTAAAACAAACAAAAACCCTGCCAACTCTGATATTTCCTTAAATTTTCTATTTATATGCAAGAACAATCAGTCAAAACCTGCAAGTTTTGTTATTCTATATTTTGTGAAAGACCCCCCAAGGGACAGATCCTGCCCTCACATTTGTAGGACTACAGAACACAGTGTACAGTCTGCATATACAACTCCAGAGGCCACATCAGCAGTGTGGTCCTTTTTGAGGGAGGAGATTGGATGTGTGACCCTAAAGAATGCCAAGTACTCCTGGAAAGGGGGTCCCTCCTCACAGCCCACAGTCCTAATTCGAACCTACTTTTCTCTTCGTGTCACAGACACAATGTTTAAACACCATGACAGAACAAAGACTACTTAAACTGCACTAAGTCCTGCTTCTGTAACCAAGTGTTGTACAGGTCAGTTGTACGCCCACAGGACCCACTGTATCTCTGGAACTAAAAGCTTCCTCTACAAAAAGGAAGCTTAGATTTGGTAGAAAAACAGAGCATTTTTACAAGAGTGATCTAAAAATGTCCACGAGGTACAAACTTGAAAAAAACTATAGCAAACATTCAGGACTGCTATACCAAGAGGAGCTCTGCACTGCTTAGTTTCCAGACACTTTCTGATAGCTCACTTAGGGCTGGTTATTTCTATGACAGTGAAAGATACAGTGGCTTTATATCTGTTTGCTAAAACCATAGTCTTTGAATACAAACCTGCCATGCCCTTCACCCCAGCACAAGATCATCAAGTTGAACTTTCCATTTCCGTTGTCCACAAGATTTCTGGTATACCTGAAATACAAAGTGTTTGCTTTTTACTGTACGGATATGCCTATAAAAGATAACACTATACAAACATATGTATGAAAGAAGGTTGTGACATATAGAAATCCTTTTTCTTCTTTTTCTTGAAAGCCAAGTTTTACATGGGGAAAAATAAAGTGGTTTTAGGCTTTTTTTTTTTTTTTTTTTTTTGTAAGAGTTCTTTTTCTGGAAAGAAATTAAATTGACATATTTAATATTTTATAATCGTATTGCTTTTGAATTACGTAGATGATTGGAGTTTGAGAACTGTGAGTCTGAGACTAATGTGGTAGACAGGATCAAATCAAAATAGTTGTTGAATGAAGTCACTTCAGCAGCTGGCTTATAATTAGAAACAGAGGGCTGCAATGAAACAAGAAAAATACATGGTTACATTCTTCTGCAGCTCCTTTTCTGATATTCTTGGCTTTTCTTCTGTTACGCAGCACTCATTTGTACAACGCCAAAAAAACCAAAGAAATAAGATGTCAGGCTTTCCATACACAGTCCTTCTACTCTGTTCCTGAAAGTTCTATGTTTTGTACTGTAGCATTCATGTGTGGATAAATGACCTGTGGGGTAATTTCTGCCAGCATCTACTTCTAAACAAAGTTTATCAGAGCAAGATTCCTAAAAAAGATTTTTCATATGTGAAGTTATAGATGGGACAGAATAAGCTTCATCCTAAAGGCTTTTTATGCATACGTGTGTTCTAAACTGTGATTTGCTGTCAGGGCTTGGAAACGTCTTTAATAGCAACACCTCATATTTGTTTCCTTGTACTATCCTGCAAGCCTCCCCTGAGCTGCTGCTCATCTTGTCACATTGAAAAGTTCACTAAGGAAGGGACTGGGATTTTGCTCTGTACATTACTTTCCATACGAGGCCCTTCTGATCTGGGGTTGTTGCTTCCAGCTATCATGGTGCAAGTAACGTAGTGGGATGTCCTGGTTTCATTTTAGCTCTAGTCATGACTATTCACTCTTTGCCAAGTAAAGCAAGTATTTATGCCAATGACAGGATGCCTCACTCTCGCCTAAAAGATGCAAGCAGGGGCACACAGAAAGTGCACTGATATCAACCAAATGTTTTTTCATTAGTTTCCCCATAAAACTACTCTATTTAAATCAAGGTAGGATGCTCATAACAAATTACTTGCATCCACAATTTGTGCATATATTGGATAGAAATATTTTTCTGATGATGCCAGAACATAAGCAATCAATGCTGGCACTTCACAAAACTTTTCAAGTGTTATTATTTCTGTACAGCAGGTCTGGCTGGCCAAAAAAAAAAAAAAAAAAAAAGGCTGCCATGCATACTTCCGATGTTAGCACACTTTGTTTTTCCAATTCTTAGTTTCTTATGTTCTGTTACAAATTTTGTGATTTGTTCTGAATGGCAGGTAATCACCACGAGGTGAAAGGAGGTTAAAAAACAATCAAGCCAGAGTGATGCTTTCATGATAGCAAGGTTAAAAAGAAAAGTTTTGGGGTTGGGGGGGGGGGGGGGGCAGTTGTTTGTTTTTTAAAAGAAATGCTCAAATAAAATGCATTTATATTGAAATTTAAGACAGGGACATCACCAATGGCAGGGAAAAGTTAGTTGTTAACAAAATAGGAGTGACTTAAAACCCTGACGAGTATTTTCCTTCCAACTGGCAAACAGCAAAAAGTCTCGACCAGCGCTACCCTGCAGGAGGAAGGGACTGAAGCGTGGGGGGCAGACGGCTCCCAACCCACCGGTAAGGCCACGAATACACGCACTGGTTCCTCTACAAAAACCAAACACCCGCTTGGGATCAGTCTGTTCTCCCATCCCAGCACGCCGCGCAACCTCCGCGCAAGCCCCGCGCAGCGGTTTCTGCTGCTGATATGCTTCTTTTGGGCTATTTTTTTAATTTTTTTTTGTTGTTGTTGTTACTTCAGCGCGTTTCTGTCTCCTCCGTGGATTATCCCCGCGTGTCGGAGTGGCACCGCGCACCGGCGGTCCCCCGGATGCGGTCCTGCGGGTCGGCCCGCAGGACCGCAGCCGGGGGACCGCCGGTGCCTTGTGCGGGGCAGCCGCCCGCCGATGCCTCCATTGGCCACCGCCGCCCCGCCCGCTCCCCGCCCCCGCCCGGCCCTGCCGCGGGGCACCGCGGATCGGTGCGGTGTCCCCCCCCCCGCCCCCTCCCGTTGTCCTCGCCCCCGGGGGCCTTTGCCCTTCACCCCCCCTCTGCGCGTTGCCGGACGGGCTGTCAGCCGAGTCGGGTAGAGGGAGAAAGAGGGGTAGGCGTCCGCCCTGCGTTCCGGTGGTCCCCGCTCCCCGTCCGCGGCTCTGCCACGCTTGCACGGTGAGGGGCGCGGCGCCAGGATCTCCCTGCTCCGGGGTGTTTTGTACCTATACTGGTCGAATTTGGCATACTGCAGCCACTCCTCGGGGTTGCTCTCGTACGATTCCATCAGCGCCTGCACTTCCTCCACGCTGACTTTGTCCTCGGCGAATATCCGATGGAGGATGCGGATCAGCTCCTCCAGGCTCCGCGCCTTCCACGTCTCCGTCTGCACCGGCTGCTCCATCATCGCCGGTTGCTCCATCGCCGTCAGCCGCTGCCCCCGGCCGGCCCCCGCCGCCTCTCTTTATGCGCCGGGAGGCACGGCGGGAGCCTACCACCGCCCCGGCGGGCGGAGGGGCCGGGCGGCGGCGGGCGGGCCCGCGGCCAGCCGTGCCCGTCCCCGGGAGCGGGGCCACCGACCCCGGCGGGCGGGGGCAGCCAGAGCCGGCTGCAACGGCGCACCTCGCACCGCCTGCTTCTGCCTCCCCTCCGGCCGCCCTCAGTCCATCCAGCGAGCCCGGGCGGTGCAGAGCAGGTCGGGCTTTAACGCTTCGGGCAGGCAGGCGTTTGGCTCTCTGATATCCCCGGTGGAGCGAATACGAAGTGAAGAAGTGGCTGTCGCCGCTGGGCGGAAAGCATCTCTCCCGGTAGCAGTCTCCATGCGAGTTTCCCTGCCAGACCCCTTTGTGTGCACATCTTCATCCCTTTTGGACAAGGTCTGCGGCTTACAAAGCGTGGCCCGCCACTGCCTCCGTTACTTGTATCACAGAGGAAGAAGCTTCCAGGCGGATAAGCTGCACCGAAGTAGGGTTAATTTGAGGCTTGCCTTAGAAAAAATACATCTAGAAGCTCTATTTAAAAGCAAAGCAAAAAGCACTGGCATCTATTTCACACAGAAAATTGCTGCTAGAGGTTACATTATACTGCTGAAAGTGCTGTTCCTTGAAAACCATGCACTCTGCAGTCACGTTTAGGGCTGCTGTGAACATTTGCACTCAGTGTGACACCTAGAAATGTAACAAATGGGACAAAGGAGGCCATGTTAAGATGAAATCCTCATGCTCCTCAGTCTGTGAAACCTATATACTGGTTGCAGAGCAAACAGATGTCATGCCAGCTGTCTTCATCTCCAGCTCAACTGTTAATAGGATGTTTTTTAGTCATGAATTCTGGCAATGGAATTCACTATATGTCATAGAATTGTGTTTTTAAAAATCCATCTTTTCTTTAAAAAAAAGTTTGGCTATTTAGCCTGATGATCGTGGGGCTGGAAGTAAGCAGATTGGTACTGTGGTCTGCTGTAGTTCTGAGGCTTAAAGGTGCTCATAATACTGGCAGCTTGCAATCCCCCTTAGAGACAGTTACATTGAGGGATTTCTAGTGTGCTTGCTTTCCCTTCCCTCTTCCTGACCTCTGCATCAAGTAGGTGTGAGAAAAAGAAGCACCATTAATACAGTAGCTACAACTTGAGAGGCTGGATGAATTTCTGGCTCCACTGCAGTCAGGAATACTTTCCCATAGTTTTAAATGTGGCTGGGATCTAGTGCATTGGAGTGAAACACAAATGACTGAACTGAATAGGTACATTGTCAGGCATCAGTCCAGAAAGAACCTCTCCTGGCACACAGAAAGCAGGCCCAACCTTATCGTGACTTTTTTAACAAGTTGTGTTTGTGTGTGCCTGTGTGCAAGAGAGAACTGTGATGATTTCAAGCAGACTTTTTAAGGTCTGAAAGAACCTAAGGCCATCCTGAATCTCTGAAACACAGCCAGGATACGCCAGCACTGATATCAACAGCCATGTGTGGTTAAAGAGGAAAAAACATCCAGTCTTCCTGGGAGAATCGCAGGTAGTGAAGGAACACATCACTTCCCTTGACAACTTGTTCAAACTCACTGCTAGGAACGAATGCCTCATTTCTTAACAAAATTTGCCTCGGGTCCATTATAGCTATCGGTTGGTGTCAAAAGATTGTATGGGCAAATAGCACTTCTTTTCAGTATTTGCTTGAGTATTCCCATATGGATACCATTAAAATTTCTGTAGGTTCCAAAGAATTAGTGTGAAATGCCCTATGTTATTTATTTCAAAGGCAGAATTCACATAATTTTAGAGGTTGTCAGAAACACTGCCCAAAGGAATAAAACATCTTACAAGAGTAAGTTGTTGTAAAGATCACCGAAGTGGGTTGTGAAATGAACAGAGATAAGCTTTCAAACATTTTTTGTTTTTGTTGTTTTATTCTGATATTCCCAGAATCTGATTTAAGTTACTTTCCAGCAGTTAGAATGTCGCTCTGCTTATTTGTATATGTATGCGTTTGGTGGTGTTCTGGTATTTAAATCCAAAAAAAAAAAAAAAAAAAAAAGCTTCTGCTGTGAATCCCAGAAACCTCAGAACTTTGATTCCTTTGCCACAATTTTGACAGGATCATTCATGATTCTTTCAAATACTGTTAGTAAAAACAAAAGGACATTTTCTATCTTCCTCTGTTACAACCAAGGCTGGATCTATCTATTGCAGTTTCAAACTGCTGTTGTTTATTATAGCTCACGTATATCGCTGTACCAATTTGTTAAAGTTTTCTCCTTGATTACCAAAACCTTAAATTTCTTTAGTAGTAATAGAAAATATTATACTTTTATTTGCTCCTATTCAAAAGTTTTTCATTTTGAATCTTTCAACATTACTTGTTGATCCTGAAAAGTTCTATAGGAGTTTATTACTTGATTGCATGAAAATCACTAGGAACAGTGTTTATGGCTCCACAGCTTGTGTTTTTGCTAATATCCCATGGACAGAAATGGTGCAAGAATCTCAGCACATACAGCAGTTAACATTCTAGCTTTAGTCACTGAGTATATCTGTCACTGGAAATTAAAAAAAAAAAAAAAGAAAAAAGAAAAAAAAGAAAAAAAAAGAAAAAAGAGGACATTGTAATCCACACAGCATGGGAATTGTCTTCATGTTCTTGGTTGTGTTTCTTATAAATAATTGTACATCATTTTACCCATTTATTTTTATTTCTGAAAATCATATATTCATATCCTTGTAGTAATTAACTATTGCCCATATTTCTCAGCTGTTCTATTAGTACAGAATAATAGTCAGTCTGTGGGAGGCTTTATTCCAACAAGTGTAAGGGGTGTTGTAACTTTCAAAACCAAAAGCTTAGGTCCCTTTCAAGACCAATTACTTAAAGCTTATTTGAAAAATAAGTCCAAAGCTGAGGCAAATGGCACAGTGATTGATATCTTACAATGCAGGATGCAACACTGCAGCTGGTGTTCAGTTCCTCAGGAGCTGGAATGCACACCAGTAACGGTATCACGGATAGTCACACAAAAATGAAGTGTAAGAAACTACAGAAACACTAATTTTTTTAATCAGAACTCTACTGTACCAACATGCCTCACAAATTAGGTGTCTCACCCTGTGTTTGGGTAGCACCAGTTCTCTCAGTCCTTGGCTTTCCATCATTAGCAGGTATTTAGTACTATATTCCCATTGAATAATTCTGCAAGAATTACATTTGCTAGTTCCTGTAATCAAGGTCTCGTACCTTGTTTCTCTGATAAATGAGCTAATGAGCTTTGCTTAGTGATGGCACACCTTGGTGTTTCTCAGAGGAGATATGTAATCACATTTGGTTCTCTTGAATCTGTGTGATGCTATGAGATCCGTAGGACAACACATGGGTACTTCATACTCACGTGCTCAAATACCCAGTCCCTAAAGTGGATGTATAGTCTTTGGGCTACAGATAAAGAGCAAGCATGTAGCCTCAGGGAAGAAGCATGAAAGTCTAAGATCTTTTCCTGCATTTCACATTTTGCAGCCCTTGTGAAAAGCACGGAACCTCAGAGGGTTCACATCAAAAGTGAATCATTCTTGCATTATTTGTGACATAACTTCATTGAGAGGCAGAGAGGAAACCAATAAACCATTCCTGCTGATACCCTGACAGTTAAAACCTTGTTCTGGAAAACGGGAGTTTGGGCTTTAATCACAAAAACACTGCTTTACAGACAAATGCCCAACCACTCAACTATTGTCTTAAAGACAGGTGTAAGCACTTCAAGCAATCATTGGGCATGAGGTCTAAGTCCAAGACAGACTTAACAGCTGTAGTACCCAAGCATATACTGGCACCTCATCTCCTACTGGGGTGCAGCTCACAGGGTTTTTCTGCTGATGTATTGAGGAAAAGCTTCAATTAACATTGATGGAATTAATGAACTTCACTGTTAGACACTGCACCATGTATTGGGTCTGAATATGTAACTTGGGATTGAAGATTTTACAATGCATCGTGTCATTCCAAATAAAAATCGTGGACAAGTCAAAAGTGGGATTCAAGGTGTCTGAATCCTCAGACTATTGCAGCAAATAACTAATACTGTGTCTCTTTGGTCTGTGAGCCTGGACAGGTAATAGCACTGCAACCCAATAATGAGCATTTACATCTCCTCCTCCAGACACTACAAGTTTTAGCTCTTTACCAATGGTATTAAGTCTCTGTTAAATTCAGTTTCTTTACATTTGTAGAGAGGGCTTTTTTAAGAGAAAATCTGGATCTGCAGCTGTAGTGCAAGTTTTAGGCCTAGATGACTCAATGGCAATACCTCTCTGAGGACGCATAATAGAAGAGAACATTTTGTCACACACATCATAATACAGATAAAAGGTTAATAACCTGCACCAAGGAAACTCACCTTACTGAAATATAACATTGTGTTGTGTAGTCCCAAAGCATTACAAAAGGGTTACTGCCTTTTCCTTTAAGCTTTGTATAATTTAAGGACTTCATCCTGCATCTGAAAACCCGAAGTGCCTCAGTCTATGACACCTAGAGTTCTGTCCCTTTTATTTCACATGAAGGTCTTTGAACTTTTGGAAGGATACCAATTGCACAGAAGAGACCTTCCAAGTTGTAATCAGGAGGAAACATAAGTAAATGTTTGTTGCAGACGTCACTCAGATTGCTGTTTGGAAGCAATGCACCATCTAAAGCAGCAGCTCCCAAACTCCAATCTGGAAGACCAAGCTAAACGATTATTGAACCCTACATCCAAGTGGGATGACTTCTTCTGGGTCTGTGGAACAGCACTGGGACTGTTCCTCCGTGATATAACCTGGAAAGTGAGATTGATTCCTCAGTACACAACAAATTTTGCGTGAGAACCTGCTGCTTGCACAGTGATTCACAAAAAAAGTCTGAGAACAAATGGTATCAAACACAGATCATGAAGTGAAATATCATTAGACTACAAAATGCAGTAACCAATGAGTGAAATGAGGGCACCATGTGCTATGTCATGCCATACACTGAAAATGCTAACTACTACTAAACAGCATGTGTACTGCTGAATGAACAAAATAAACCACACTGAAGAGCTGTGAGGCATTAAACCACATCGCACAGAAAGGACTCTTGGAAGAAATCAGTTTGATCCACTTTTCGGTGGGAGGTTACTGCACTATGTCTCCGTTATAAATAAAATATAAAATATTGACATTTCTCTCTGTGAGAAAAAGACTTTAAAATAAGTTTCTGTTTCTTTCAATTTGTGGTATTTATATGGAAAGCTAATGTGCTGGCTAGTATTCTCTGCACTGACAATATTTAGTGTGCAGTTTCCTGTTTGGATCCCTTCCCTTCTTTGAGGTTTTCTGTTTCAGAGCTTAAGAGCTTTTAATGCATTTTAGTGCCCAAGTGTTGCTAGGGTTATTAGTTCTGTTACTGAACTGGGTTTGAGGGAAAGACATTTTTGTCTGGTTTATTGTCATGTACTGATTTTTGCAATTGGAACATGTAACTCAACTCCCCCTCCTTTTTTTTTATGCTTAAGCTTGCTGTGCAATTATATTTTAACATTATATTCACTCAGTCCAATTTACATACATCATATATTTATATATATCATATATATATATAATTTTCATGTGAAATTATTCCATGAGAAGATACAGAGCAAGGACACCGAGACTCCTGTAGTTTTTCCTAAATCTTACTATTTAATATTCAACATTTACTTCTAAGAAGGAAAGGTGTGAGTAAATGGAGATGTATAAGTAGTACTTCCTCATGATCTATAATCTTAACAAAAAATGTTGCAGGATCTAGGTATCAGTAGGCATTTAGAGCAAGCACATATGTGATGATGACATGGAGGGAAAGCTGGAGAACCATTTAAAAAAAGTTCTGAGATTGCTCCTGAAGTTCAAAAAGGGACAATGTTTTTCTTGCCAAAGTTTAATTCTTCTCAATGTGTGTACATGTGATTAAATCTCACCTGAAATTGGGACTGTGTATCCACTAACAAATATCCCAAGGACTGCCCTCTGGCCACAGAGGCCAGCTTGCAAAGAACAGTTTGCATCCGCATTATTTACCTTTCAACCTCCAGAACAGGCTGGTCACGTCCAAAGTGCCCACCAGAACTGGTGCCTTGCCAACTCCTGAATTGTGCACAGGCCAAAATCTGTGCCAGCAATTGTTCTACCAGCTAACTGTACAGATCACTGAGCTAAAGTGCCCCAGAAAATTTCCTGGCACTACTGAGTCTAGTGACATAGATGTAGTGTGACTGGCTCAACGTTAAGCTTTTAACATACTTATTTTGGTGTCTCTTAAGTCAATAGTGTGATTCATTCAACCTTCCTTAACCACATATTTTAGGATAAAATAACCTCTAAATGAGTTTTTGTTTCTCCAGATAAGTTGGCATCAAGCCAAGTTTTCTGACTAAAATACAGTGAGATGCACCTGACATCTCATGGCATTATGGCTATTGAAGAAAATGCAAAGCAGGGTCAAGAAAAATATGTGGAATTTTATGATGCTTAGCCTTTGAATCATAGAATCATTTTGGTTGTAAAAGACCTTTAAGATCATCAAGTTCAACTGCTAACCTAACACTGCCAAGTCCAACCATTTCCCCAGGCAGCCTTTTCCAGTAGTTGATAACCCTTTCAGTGAAGAAATCTTTCCTAATGTCCGATCTAAACCTCTGTTGGCACAACTTGAGGCCATTTCCTCTTGTCCTATTATTTGTTACTTGGGAGAAGAGACCAAGTAGTGAGGTGTGTGTCAGTCTCTTGAGTCACCACCCCTGGAGGTGTCGATGTGGTGCTTAGGGACATGATTTAGTGGTTGGCTATCGACCAACATCCCCAGGTCCTTTTCCTCCAGGCAGCTTTCCAGCCACTCTTCCCCAAGCCTTTAATGTTGCATGAGGTTGTTGTGACCCAAGTGCGTGACCCGGCACTTGGCCTTGTTGAACCTCATAGAGTTGGCCTCGGCCCATTTATGCAGCCTGTCCAGATCCCTCTGCAGTGCCTTCCTGCCCTCAAGCAGATCAACACTCCCACTCAGCTTGGTGTCGTCTGTGAATTTACCGAGGATGCACTCAATCCCCGCGTCCAGATCTTAATAAAGATATTAAAGAGAACCAGCCCCAGTACTGAGCCCTGGGGAACACCACTTGTGACAGGCCACCACCTGGATTTAGCTCTATTCACCACAACTCTTTGGGCCAGGCCACTCAGCCAGTTTTTTACCCAGCAAAGAATATGCCCATCCAAGCCACGAGCAGCCAGTTTCTCCAGGAGAGTGCGGTGGGAGACAGTGTCAAAAGCCTTACTGAAGTCCAAGTACGCAAGATCCACAGCCTTTCCCTCATGCACTCAGCGGGTCACCTTGTCATAGAAGAAGATCAGGTTAGTCAGGCAGGACCTGCCTTTCATGAACCCATGCTGACTGGGCCTGATCACCTTGTTGTCCTGTATGTGCCACGTGATGGCGCTTGAGATGATCTGCTCCATAACTTTCCCCAGCACTGAGGTCAGACTGACAGGCCTGTAGCTCCCCGGATCCTCCTTCCAGCCCTTCATGTGGATGGGCATCACATTGGCTAACCAGTCAACTGGGACCTCCCCAGTTAGCCAAGACTGCTGATACATGATGGAAAGCCAGCTCCCTCAGAACCCTTGGGTGGATCCCATCCGGCCCCATAGACTTGGGTGTGTCTGAGTGGAGTAGCAGGTCGCTAACCATTTTCCCTTGGATTATGGGGGTTTCATTCTGCTGCCCGTCCCTGTCTTCCAGCTCAGGGGGCTGGGTACCCAGAGAACAACTGGTCTTACTGCTAAAGACTGAGGCAAAGGAGGCGGCTTTTCCTCAGCCTTTGTCATTATGTTTCCCCCCTGCATCCAATAAAGGATGGAGATTCTCCTTAGCCCTCCTTTTGTTGCTAATGTATTTATGGAAACAGTTTTTATTGTCTTCTATGGCAGTAGCCAGATTAAGTTCTAGTTGGGCTTTGGCTTTTCTAATTTTCTCCCTGCATAACCTATTATGTCTTTGTAGTCCTCGGGAGTTGCCTGCCCCTTCTTCCAAACGCCATAAACTCTCCTTTTTTTCCTGAGTTCCAGCCAAAGCTCTCTGTTCAGCCAGGCCGGTCTTCTTCCCTGCCCTGGGAGCATATTAAGTATGATGCCAGCAAAGCTGAAGTGTGGTCTCCACAAATAAGAACAAAGACATTTAACATGTTTTCTTGTCAAATGTTTTTGTTCTCTTGATGATCCAATACAAAACAAGGTGAAAACACTTTTTTTTAATGCATATGGCATTTTATACAAACTTGTAATAGTCATAACAATCATGAAAAATCCAGAGTAAGAGGCATTTCCCCCTCTTTTTTTGTCTCATCTCCAAGTATAAAGATGTAGTATGACAATGCCTTAAGTAACCTTTGTATAACATCCCTGAATTGTAATTAAGACTTCAGGAGAGTCAAGAACAGCATAAAACAAAAGCTTGTGCAACTAAAGGCAGAATTTGATCTGCGAAATGAACATGAACAGCAGCAACGGACAAACAGAAGGTGCTTTAGAGTTGAGAAGGAGTTTGCAGAATGGATGTGTGAATTGCCACCCCCTGATTTTACTGTAGTTCAGTACATTCAAGATTATGTTGTACAGATAATTAACACAAACACAACTTCTGTTAACACCTTAGCAGTAACTCTTCAAGACTGACAAGTCTCGAAGATGACATTTGCTCAATACACACATAGGCGACATGACCACGTATTTTATCATTTCACTCTCGAGGAAACTTTAGTTTTAATTAGCTCCTTCTTGTTTTCCATGTGCTTTTAATACTAGTTCAAGCTACAAATTAGAAATGTACAATTAATGCTAGTCTCTAAATCACTATCTGAATAATAATTCAGATAAATAATGCCTCCCAGTTTAGAGGGTTTGAACTTGGTGATTGTTACCTTGGAAATAGGATAACTGAACTTTGCATAGTGCTATTTTTTAGTATCAGGATATTGTGAAGTACTAAGACTTTCACAAAACCAGTATAATTTTGCTTTCCAGTACTTATCTTTATTTCTCGATCTTTAAAAATTAGTTTATTTACTGATTTTTTCCCACTTGCCTATTCTGCTAATTCAATTACATAAAATCAAGTGAATTAAATTATATTGCAAATATTGGCAGTTCAGTACTGTAGCATCTTTGGGTGGAACACAATACTCTAAGCCTACACTTTTTCTGGATCTTGCACCACTCTCACAGACTTGCCCAAAAGGTCAACCCTTACTTTCATATCCTTTTTCCTCCCATTGTAGCAACTGAAGGCACTTAAACTATACAGTCAGTGCTTTTGCTTAAGGCATACTGAATACAGAGAACATATTTCATGTCCTTCTTTAAGCTTCTGATGTTTCCAATTTACTGGAAGTATTCTTTTTGAGGAAATAAGTACATACATTTTAAAGCATTTCAGGATCATCAAATAAGATTTAACATCTTTTGCAACTGTCTTTTGCAAATTCTACAAGCAACACGCTGCTAATCATGTATTTGTTCACCCAACACATTATCTACTTGACGTTTGCAGTCTAGTCTGTTACTTAAAACATGCACAAGGATAAATTTCTGCCACTTAAAACAGTCACACCCTGACTCCAGACAGAGAGAGCCCATGGTCCTTAAGGAGCTACCAGAGATAAACAAGCACTGACCACCTCCCTGATGCGAGAAGGTAGAAAACTACAGGGAAAAGCGGCAAAAAAGAGAAATCTCTTAGAAGCTACAGGGGGAGATTAGTAGAATTGGAACTGGAAGTCGTTAAAAGTAAAGGAACAGAATAAAGGCAGCCAGTTAGAGCATTCAGGAAAGAGAAAGCAAGAGCTGGATCAGGTGAGTATCACTGTATACTGGTACTCTAGGGGCCAAGAAATAGTTAGTTGAGGTTGGAGAAAAATTAAGAGTAGAAAAACACTGAGGCAAACAGTAATAAATAAATATTGCTCAAGGAACAAGCTGAGTGTTAAATAAATGAATAAATCCAAGCTGCATGAGTAAGTTACCCAAGTTTAAAAATGCATGTGGTGAATAAAAGAAACCCAAACCACTACAGTGGGTTTTATGCTACTTTGAAGGGATTGAGGCAAACAATTGTTTTTTCAACTCCAGAGGACAAAAATTATCTATAGATTCAATATGAAGAAACTTCTACCATTAGCTGGCAAGATACAATGTAGTCCTCCTTCACATTAAGATCCTCATGGGTTTTTATTTGTTCTTTAAAAACACCACAAACCAAACCACAAAAAAAACCCCAACACACACAAACCAACCAACCTTCTTGCATCACTTCTGAAGAGCACATCTGCAGTATATCAGTAGTTTCAGTCGTTAAGATCAAATGAGGTGAAAGGCACCAACAGAACATTCTATAAAGAGAGCCGGACTAGTAGCTTATCTTAGGTAAATGTACTGCCAAATAGGAGAACAAACTACCTATACTTGTAAGGCCAGTGAGTGGACATAGTATGAAAAAGACCGGAAAAAAAAAAAAAAAAGGGAAAAACTATGCAAATACATTTGTCCTTGTGTACCCTCTAGTGGCTGTGCAAGGTTATGCTAGCCTCACAGTAACTGAGCAGGCCACTTCAAGAAATGCTCACCTCTGCAACAGTTCTCCTAAATAAAGACTCATGAGATCAGGGTTCTGAGTAGGCACAAGTATGGATTCTTTGAAGTGTTTAAGTTTACAACCAATTTTGCCTTGTTAGCTTAATCCAATGAATCCAGGTTTTCTACTTAAAAAGTGGTAAAATATATCAAGCTATTCACATAGCAAGCATCCAGGGCAAGGTGCTCATTAAAATGTGTATTTACATAAGCTAATGATGTGGTCACAGAAATCAGCTGCTAAAATTATTATAAAGCAATGTTATAAACCATTAAATTTCAAGCCCCTGACAACACGCATTGCCATAACAGATCCAATAATCTTTCCTTCCTCACGGGGTGGATTTTCAAAGGTAGATTCCTGAGGTGTAGATGTGGCACTTAGGGACATGGTTTAGTGGTGGTCTTGGCAGTGTTAGGTTAATGGTTGGACTCCATGATCTTAAAGGCCTTTTCCAACTTAAATTATTCTATGTGCCTGTGCTCCTGCAATATATGCAGGCTGCATACAAACTGCAGCAATACCAGTAAATTAAGCTGAGTATTAATTCTCCAGAAGCTCTCCAAGGGTGGACCCATCTGATACACAGGCTGCAGAGACCACATAAGAGCCACTTATACATGCAACAGCAATGAATGGCTCAAGATCATCTTACAAGCATGCTTTAAACTAGAATGGGCTGTTTTGCCTGTATGTGCTGAAAAAGTGAATTACATCAGGGACCAAAACTGTCATCCAGCATAAGAACACTCTGCAAGCAAACAACTAGCATTTAATTTAGTACACTTTAAACAGACATACAAGATTGTACAGCAGACATTTAAAATAACCCACAAACCCCACCACCCCACACACCCAAACCATCTAATAAATAAAAGCAAAGTTCAGTACCCTAGTCAAGGTACCAAGTCCTCTCCAAGATGAAAACAAACATAATCCTTATTATGTTACGACTTAGCAAAAGGATATAAAGTGCATTCTATTTTGTTGATGGCACATGCAGCTGGTGAAACAGGAAAATAACAGCAGCCAAAAGGAGAATAGAACAGATTTTTAGCACCTTGTGTCTATTTTTTAACTGAAATATGGAACTAGATCATTCAACTAATGATGCTAGTCATTAAACAGTGCCAGAAGAAATACCCTGGCAACTCCTGAGGCATTGAGCCTTCAGTAAATCACTACACAATTTGGGTGGGAGGAAAGTATTTCTGAGGCCTATCATTATGCTGTGCCACATAAACGAGGTACTTACGCTACCAACATGATGAAGGCACAGGGTGAAGAAACTAGACTATATACCAATACCTACATATTAACTATGAGGGGAAAAAAATCAAAATACTGTCTTGAAATGACATGAGATAATGTATGTTCAAGATGAAGAGTCCACAAAGAATAGAATGCACGTAATAGATGTACAACATGTCAGAAGTAAAGTGAATCCCAGGCTGCATGTACAATAAACATCCCTTTTAATAAAAAAGGAACTTTTATCTTCAGTACAGCATATAGAGTGACAGAGCTGCCAAGTCCTCCAGAGAACTATGAAAGTTTCCCTTCAGATACGTTGAGCTGGCTCTACTCTATAGGTGGCAGATGCAGATTGTTTTCTGTACCCCAGATGTACATCAGAAAAAAGCTACATGATCAGATAGCCTGGGTAGCTCTTCTTTTATGCTATTCATCTGCATTGTTTTTATATATGTACAGACATAAGCAGAAATGCAAAAATCCTTCTTTGTGTGTGTTTATAGGTTGAGTTTAAGAAAGTTAGTTCCTTTTCCATTTTTGAAGACAATATCTAACCAACTTTATTCCTTGCAATTCATCCCCATGCCTGAGTTTTGCAATAATGCAGTACAAGCTTGCCATCACTTCCAAAACACTGCAAGAAGAAAAAAAGAAACAAAACAAGAGCTGTTAGATTATTCATGGGCTAGGATATACATGAAGCAAAACAAACAAAAAAAAACCCCACCAGGTAACCATGTCATGGAATGCTGCTACTGATAAAAACCCCTCTCCTTTATAATGGGAGGCATGACAACAAACAGCATGTGAAGGAACGCAATTCCAGAGATTGTATGAAGTCATGTCTCTTTAAATCATATTCATACACATGTGTGAATATCAACTACATTACATTAAATGCAAGATATTACCAGCATAGCTAGGGGCAGTAACAGATTTCAAGTGCCAGATGTGTACTGACAAATTCGGTTAAGCATATTTGGAAAAGATATTTAAAATGAAAGTCACCTCATAGAGGGTCCCAACTTCTTGGTCTGGAGATGGAGCAAAAGACTGGTTCACGTATATGAACTGCAAGAAAAGAAAACAGATGATGGAGACTGCCCATAGATCACATAGAAGAAACATTCTGCAGCCAGAGGTGGGTAAATCTGTCCTCTGTTCACCATTTATTTTATAATCTTTACAACCACACCAAAATACCATGAATTAGTATTTTCACTTCAGTGTGGATGGGCAACATGACTTCCAGGAGTCACCTCTGACTGGCCAGACCAAGCCAAAACAAGCATGCTGACTGCCTCCTCCTGCAAGTCGACTCATTAGTCTCCCCTAAAGCAGCACAAAGTGAACTCACTGGTTTAGTTCTTGCTCTTATTTCAAATATCCAAACTGTTGCCACTATTCCAAATTTGCTCAATTAGATCAGCAGTCATCACAGAAATTAGAATTATTTTGTTTTTTTTTAAAGTCATCCTTCTCACGTCCTGCTCCAAATATATATATGCATGGAGTAGCTAATGTCAGAGAGGGCCTTGGGATCCACAGTGCAAGATGGCAACGTATAGTACAGTATCATGTGCTATTTCCAAAGAAGAGTTATAAAATTCCTAGGGCTGTGTTCCTGAAGTATAGCCTTACGCTTAAACCACACTGGAAGACTCCATGCTCCTCTATGCTTTTTTCTGAGAAAATGAGATTGTAGTTAATGAATTAAACTGTTGAGAACATCCATGAACAGTAAATACCTGAACTATTACTCTTCTTTGAGATATTAAGCCTTGGGAAAAAGAAATCCTTCACGATTTCCAGGTGAAAAAGGCTAGTGAAACTGTTTACGCCTATATGCTTAAGTAAGAGCCTCCAGACCAAGAACAGAGTGATTTCATCTATACTTTAGCTACACATTTAGCTATTTTAATAAGTCTTAACTTTTCATCTTAAATTAAAACTTTGAAGTGTATGCATGTTAAGAGTTTACTGCCAATCACAAAATTAGTGCAATCATATTGCTGAATCTGTTCCAGCTCTTCCAATGTTATCAGAAGGCCACTTGGGCTTCACAGGAAGGAACACATAAACAGTACTGCTAATGTGCTGCAAACATTTCCAACCTACCCAATTTAAAAGAGAAATCAGTCCAATGACAGTATTAAACTGTTTGAGAAGTTCTTAAGGAAACAGACACTGCCATTCAGAAAGTCTTTAGACTTTTTCCCAAATACTCCTTCCGCATACCTGACTTCTACAGTTACACTGTGCATATAAACCTTTCACTGAAATACATTGCTGGACAACACGCACTCAGCTCTGCGCATCAGCATCAGACGAAATGAAATGGAGACACTGCAAAAAGCCCAATGGTTGGAGCACTCGAGCACATCCAAATTGCACCGCTACAGCTCATCTCAACGCTACACTGCGGTGTGTACTTTGAAGAATGTTACTGGTGCTCCTATGCCAAGTTTCCTACTAAAAGCCACAGCCTAGATTCAAACAGTCTTTCTGCAAGGTGTGACAGCTTGGACCCAGCGTGAGCAGAACTCCCCGCCGCAGCTGGCTCACAGCCTCCCCCACGACACACAGGGCACACCGGCTCAGGCCGGGCCGCCAGGTACGCCTGCCCTACCAGCTGCTCAGAGGCCATCAGCTTGAGGAACTTCTTGATGAAGTCAACGAGGCCCTGGATGGTCCGGGTCCGCTCCACGGCCCACTTCTTGGTCTTCATGATGGGGGTGTCGCCCACGGCCTTCAGCAGGATGTCAACTGCGGGGGGGAGGGGTTCGCGTTAACGCCGCCGGCCGCGGACCCGCCCCCTCACCCCCTCATTGGCGGGAACCACCCGCTCCCACCGCCGATTGGCCAGCGCACCTGCCCGTCACAGCACAGGCCCGCCCGCCCGCCCCGACGGTGACTTCTCGCCCCATTACTTTTCTTTTTCGTGTCGGCGGCGGGCTCCTCGGTGCCCGGCGAGCCGGCCGGAGGGGGGGCCGGGTCGGCTGTCCCCGCTGCAGCTCCACCTTCCGGGGCTTCTTCCCCACCCTCGCTTCGGCCCTCGCTCTGAGGCGAAGTAGGCGGCTGCTCCTCCGCTTCCGCCATGCTGCTCCCCGGGCGGCGGAAGTTACGCCACGCGAGGCCACTCCGCAAGGCGTCTGGTCCCTTGCCAGACACCGCCTTCCCGTCAGGTGACGAGGAGGGGTACGTCACGTGGGGCGAGAGCAGTTCCGCTGCTAACGGCTGTTGCATCGCCGGCGACGTGGTGCGTGCCACCCGCTGCCGCCGCCGCCGCCCCGAGAGTGGGGGGGGGAGGGCGGGAAGGAGGAGCGGTGCAGCGCAGCGAGCCCGGCGGCGGCCGCCGCCGCCCTCGCCCCACCATGATCAAAGCGATCCTCATCTTCAACAACCACGGCAAGCCGCGGCTCTCCAAGTTCTACCAGCGTTATGTACGGGCGGGCCGGGGCTGCGCGGGGCCTGGTTCCCGGGCTGAGGCGGGGTGGGGGGCGGGGAAGGGAAGGGAAGGGCGGCCGTCCGTCTGTCCGCCCGCCTGCCTGAGGTGGCGGGTGTTTCCGCCGTACAGCCCCCGGGTTTCCTCAGGACGTGGGGGTTTGTACGCGGGGACCCGCCGGCCCGGTCCTGCCCCGGCGCCTTCGGCAGGTCGTGCCGTCTGCTGCTCTGGGCTGAAGGCGTTGGCGTGGGCCAAGGGCGTGGGAAAATGGAGGGTGCTGAGGCCTTGTGAGCCGTCAGTAAGGAAAATGAGATTTCGATAAAGCTGTTTTCGCAGCCACCGTTCTTTTCACTGGAAGCGGTCCTTTAGTAGTCCTGAAGGTGAAGGAGGGGAGTCGTTCAACAGCGAATTAATCTCTCTGAGCTGATTTGTGAAAGAGCTACTCGAAACTCTGCCAAGCTTTTTATGCAGACTTTCGTGTGGTCTCTCTGATGAAGTGCTGCGTGTCTCCGTGCTGTGGCCGAGGTGGTAGAATTGCGAAGATGAGTGTTATGGGACTCATATGCTCAATAAGCAGAGCCTTTTCCTGGGGAAACTTTTGGAGTGCTATAAAAATACAGTGGACACACAAAAAAAGAAATATAATGAAATAGAAAAGTATATTCTTTTACGTGGGAGAAGGCAAGTAGCAAAGCAGCAAGTAGAACATGCAGCACAAGCACTTGATCTGAATGAAAAGAAAATGCAGCCCCAGGGAATTAAGAAACAATTCAAGGATAAGAACTTTTAAGCTAATGTTTTGATCATGTACTGTGTTTCCTAGCAAACATGCTAAGCTCTGCTTGGGCTGACCTTGGATATTAAAACACAAGAAAACAACTGATGCTTCCTAGAATTATATAAACAAAATATTCTTTTTCAGTAGTGGTGTTACTTAGTTGGATTTGTGGCCACTTAGTTGCAATTCTGGGTGTTACAGAAGTCATATTTAACTCTGTTGGAAGGGATGTATCGTCCACATTTTGGAGCAGAAATGGTGACTATGACACTTCAGTTTGCACTGTCAGGCTTTTAATTAAGGGAGCGTAACTGATACAGGTCATTGCTGTGGATGACTGAATTTGATCCCTTCCTTAGAAAGACAATACTGGGAAATTCTAATATATGTTTGTGAACTCTTTTTCTTCTTTCTTATCGTTTCTGGGTTACCAAGCAGATGTCTTTCATTTGCCATTTCTAATTTAAAAATTAAAATGGAATATTCTCACTTACACATAAACATTCGCCTTGTTTGCATCACTGCTCTTTTCTGGATAACTTCCATTGCAGAGCTACACTGGCTTACTAAAGAAGTTTATTTTTTTTCTCCACCCCACCCCCCCTCCCTCTGCCCCCCATCATTGTGGAAGTAACAATTAAATAGGTAAATGAAAGACTTTGGAAAGGTATACAAAACTTGCATTAATGTGAAACAGTTAGCTTCCATTCTCATTTTCCATTCATGTGCAATTATCTTCTTGTGTCTTCTGTTACTGTTGTGTAATCAAAGTCCTGTGAGGGAGAGGAGTGAATGGCAAGAGGATACGAGATTTTTCTTGTCAGCTCCACTCTGCTCTACTATTTTCATAACTGGAATTAGAACAAATCCTCAATGATTAAAGTAGGGTAATATGTCTGTATAAACAGAACACCTTGAAATTTTTTGACTATGGAAGTAGAGGCATGTTGAAAATTAGTCCAGTCTTACAGAAGGGTAGCAAAAGCAAGTGTGCACGAACGATGGAGTCACAGTGGGGACTCTTATGTCAAGTGAATTCAAACTTGGAAGTCATGTTTCTGATCTGCTAGAAGGAAAGCTAATAGCTTAGGAAAAGCTGTTGCTCATGATGCTGTTGTATTTTGAGCTATTTCTGACAGAGTTATGTATTGGGGATTTTTAGCTTCCCCACCCCTTCAGGCTTTTGAGACTTTGTTTTCCCCCCTCTTCATGGGTGAAAGTAGTTTCAAAGCATGTCTGTAGCTCTTCAGGCTATGGTGGAGATACAAGAAATTCAGAATACTTGAGATGACTTCCTGCTTACTTGAAGAAACTATTTTTAGATATTTTTTTAGAAGTTTCTTAAACATAATCACTGTTTTCACAGTTATTTCTCAGTAATGTGTCCTCCTGCAACTTGTAAAAATGTCTTTTCATGTTGAAATGACAAAAAACAGTATGCAGCTTTTTAATTGGCAGATTTAAGGCTTCAGAAGTAGATAGTTTGAGGGTACTGATGTAATTTGTGGGTTTTTTTAGCTGTGTGTGCTGCGCATTGTTAATTAATCCATTTTAGCTTGATAGCAAAGTATGTTTTCTTTCATAGAGTGAAGATACGCAGCAACAAATTATCAGAGAAACTTTCCATTTAGTATCGAAACGTGATGAAAATGTCTGTAATTTCCTGGAAGGAGGATTGTAAGTATCAAGTTTGAAATAAATGCCCAATGCTTATTGGCTAGCAAATATTATTATTGCTGATTGTAATACAACTGTTTTTACAGTTGTAACGTAAATGCCATGTCACTTGAAGTATCTTAATACACAAATAATAATACCATGTTGCACTGGGTATACTTACTCTTTACTAACTGAAGCATACATATATATACACACACATACATGTATCTCAAAATGACTTAGGCAATAAAACTAATTTTTTCTAGTGCTGTAACTGACACAGTGCCATATCTAGTGCTATAATTGTTTCAGATACAAGACGGGGAAGAAACAAGCGATGATACCTAACTAGTTTCCCTAAAATCAAGCTAAAGATTTCTGGAAGAGTCATTGGCATTTGCCATACCTGTTGAGAAAATTAAAATATTTTTTAGCTGGTGCTTTGGCTTGAGCTCCTAAAATTTGAGTGCCCAGACTCTGATAGTAGGATTCCTCAGCTTTTTTAACAGAGTGCAAGCTTGGTATATAAACTAGGAAGAGAAAAAGAGGTTTTAAGTGTGTTTCAACCAAGATTTTTTATTAGTATAGGTAGAGCAAGGTAGGAGAAAAGCCAGACTTACATCTTCTGTCTCTAGAAGACATGTACAAAATATTCTTTCTTGAATCATCTCGGTTGTTTTTTTAATATGGCCTTGCTTAGTTGAAGAGAAGAAATTATGAAATGGAAAAGTGTTTTATTTTGAGATGTTAGTCATTAAGAGTAAATAGTCACAAAGCCATCTTCTAGAAAAAGAGGTCATAATTGATGGAGTAAGCTCATGATCTCCAGTCTAAACATAGAAATTGTCATAGCCAGTTAAATATTGTAGTTATAGAAATTTCTGAAAGTTAGTATGTTGATGTCCAAATTTTCTGTGTGCAGAGTCAGTTAAATGCTAAGCTGTACCATGTCAGCTATGATGTCTTTTTCCTGAAGATGATTCCTGATTTTTAAAATATTATTTTTTAAACTAAAATAGTTGTCTTCAAGCTACTCATCTGATGATTCTATCATTAGGTTCTCGAAGATTATTTCAAGCTGGAAACATGCTGGCTTGAATCTGTAGGTGAAAGACAGAGGCCATTTGGAGCATTCAAAAAAAAAATCACAGCTGTGCAACAAAAAGAAACTAAGACAGAGGACACAATTCTGGCTTTCCTCCTGCTCAATTCTGGAGTTACCATTTCAATATATTTTTTTCAGGTTTTTTTTTTTTTTTTCCAGACGAATCACTTTATAGTTTGCATTTATGCAAAGGCTTCAGCAGTTTATATATACTAACTCTGTGTACTGAAGTATTTGAGAGAATTGGGTAAACAAAGCACAAAAGAGGAAATTGCCATTTTTTTCCACTTCCATATTTGTTTGTAATATTTTTATCTGATACTTCTTAAATGTAGTTTCTGCCCTTCAGGAGCAGAGGGTTCCCCTTCCCCCACCCAAGTGTTATTGCAAAGCAATGTACTTAAGCAAAAGTGATCTAAAAGATTTCTTGTTCTTTTTATTTATTTACGTATTCTCTCCCTGTGATAAAGGCGGAAACTAAAGGGATGAGGAGTTACAGGCTGAACAGGTGATTCAATTCTGGTACGGAATTAAGGGAGAATTGTGATGTTCATAGCCATGTAGGTTCTGGCTACAAAATATTTTCATTTCTATTTGAGTAGGCCTCCTGCTGCTCAAAGCAAATGTTAATGATCTGAAGAACATCTCTTCTTATGATTTATGTACCTTCTTTGGGAAGGCTATAGTAGAAGATTGGAAGAAAATACCTGTTTAGACCTCTCCTCTTCTTGCTCAGTAACTTGGTAATTAGTGAGTCCATAAAAATTTAATTGCTTCTGTGACTTTAATGTTGCATCACAAACTATTGGTTATAGTACAGTCTTATTTCTCAAGATGTCAAACATTTTGTAGTGTGAGAGTGTTACATGTTCTTGGTTATTAAGTGGACCATGAACCTGATTTAAGGCTTTTTCTGTAATCCAAGTGCCAGTCTGCGTTACAGTTTTATTTTTCTGTTGATGCTCCTCTGAGAAGAGCAGGGAAGGATTCATAGGCATACACTCTCTCTAGTGTGTTATGGAAGTACATTTAATTTCTGTTTTTTGATGAAACTGCATGATGTGTTTGAACGGATTATAATCCAAAGGTGCATATATGGATGTAATTATTATTATCCATATGGAAAACAATGTGCTTGTGTGGTAAATGTAACTTGGGCTGTCTTGGTGCTTAGTGTTCTTCCATTGTAATTATATCACAAAACAAAAGTTGTGATATAGTTGGGTTTGGGAAAGCTCCAACCAGCCATGAACAATATGTGTCCTATTAACTGAAATATCTGTGAGGATTTGCCCAGTTTATCCTGAGATGCTAACTAAGCTTTCCGGTTTTCTTTCCTGTTTAGATTAATCGGTGGATCTGATAACAAACTTATTTACCGACACTATGCCACCTTGTATTTTGTCTTCTGTGTGGATTCTTCAGAAAGTGAGCTTGGCATTTTAGACCTCATACAAGTAAGGTTTATTTGTTGCTTTGTTTTTTTAATAAGTGGAATTGTACTTCTAAGTACGTTAGAACTTCAGTACTTAGCTGTGATCTTTTCTGTAATATTTGGAAGTGAAGATGGCTTTCATACTGTGAACACAACTAAAGTGCTGAGTATTACTTTTAGACTGTTTGCAGTTTTCTGGACTGTCTTTGAAAAAGTTATTTCCAAAGTTGATGAGAAAGTAAGTAAACAGGTTGTTTGGAATCTCCTGAACAATCAGCAGCTATTTTTTGCAGCAGCTTTTCAAGACTTTGTTTTGGCTGCAGGTAAAAATGGTGCAGTTCAAACATTTGCTGGACAAGTTTAGATTATGAGAATCTTGATACATAAAGCTCTGTGTGTGTATATATACATACACACACATATATATGTATTCACTACAAATATATAATAGATTAACACATCCAAAACCTCTTTGGATGAGATTTCCTTTGTGGTTTGTGAGCTTTTGGTCAGATATACCTTAGAAAATGAGTGCAAGTGCTGTCCTGGGTATGTGTTCTGCACTGGGAGGTGAGTGAGGAGAGGTGAAAAAGAGAACTGGTACAGGCTCTTTCTGAATCTCAGTAAGAAAGGCTTGACAACAAAATGACTTAAGATGATAACTGTTTAATGAAACAGAATAAGAGGAGGAATGTAGATAGTAAATTTTGCACCCCTTCAGATGCTCAGCATCCCATGTTCATGCAGCATCCCATGTTCATCCAGGTGGATTTACCCACAGCGCACTGTGCAGAGCAGATCCTGTCCATGGAGAGAAGCTCTCTCTTTTTTTTGGACCATTTGGCTATTATATAATTTCCTCACAAGAAAAACACTCTATTCCTAGAGGATGTTGTCATGAGAAATTCTTGCTGCACTTTAAGGTATAGGTAAGGCAATACAGGTGGCATAATCACCTGCTGCTTGCAGGCTTCTCCTCCAGTGAAGTGACTGAGGTTATCCTGCAGCCAAGGAATTTGTGCAGCACGGCACAGGCCTGTGCCTACTCGGGTTAGATGTTACGTGTATCAGTAACTCCTAAACATGCAGTGGTCTCTTGGTCAGGATCAGTACATTCCACTCCTTAATCCACCTACAGTTTTCCTTTCCCAAAGACCTTACAAGTTATTGTCGTGGTTTTACCCCAGCTGGCAGCTGAGCACCACGCAGCTGCTCACTCACTCCCCCCCATTGGGATGGGGGCGAGAATTGGAAAAGTTAAAGTGAGGAAACTCGTGGATGAAGACAGTTTAATAGGTAAAGCAAAAGCCGTGCGCACAAGCAAAGCAAAGCAAGGAATTAATTCACCACTTCCCATGGGCGGGCAGGTGTTCAGCCATCTCCAGGAAAGCAGGGCTCTGTCACGCATAATGGTTACTTGGGAAGACAAATGCCATCACTCCAAACGCCGCCCCCTTCCCCCCCCATCCTCTTCCCCCAAGCTCCGTATAAACTGATGGTATAGAGTATCCCTTTGGTCAGTCTGAGTCACCTGTCCTGTCTGTCTCTTCCCAACTTCTTGTGCACCCCCAGCCATCCCCCTGGTGGCGGGGGGGGGAAGCAGAAGAGGCCTTGGCTCTGTGTAAGCACTGCTCAACAATAGGTCCATAGAACAAAAACATCTCTGTATTATCAATGCTGTTTCCAGCACAAATCCGAAACATATCCCCATACTAGCTACTATGAAGAAAATTAACCCTCTCAGCTGAAACCAGGACAGTTATAGATTATATTAATAAGATACAGGCTTCTCAAGCACAATGGAGCAGACATGTCCTGTTCAAGATCACTAAATCCTCAAATATAATGTCTTCTGTAAGGCTCCCAGTACAGCATGTGTGATTTAAACTGTTAAATATGTCTGTATCAACTCAGCGATAAAAATCACATCTGGTAATACAAACACTCTTATGTCAAGACAACTCTGACTACATCAGTGATTTTTCACATTAAAATTTGCACATTAAAATTTCACTGGTGATTGTTAGTGTAGTTGGATGTGGCATAAAATAGTTTCACACCATGAAGTGATGTATGTCGTAACAAAATGGGTCTATATATGTGTATATGTATGACTCATTTACTGTTACGCCTTTCAAAAGCTTGCACACCAAGAAAATTGATTTATTACATAAGTAGAATCTGTGGTATCCTGAGACATGGGCGTGTGTCTATTGATTATTTCACTGCAGAAAGCACTGAGCCTTAAGGGCTCACAATTCCCTGCGGACCTTCCTTGGAGCTGAATAGCTTCTCAGTCACCTATTAGTGTTCTTAACAGCTCTTCACTGTTCAGTGCTCTTCTGGACAGTAGATCCAAATTGTCCTTCTGAGTGGCTGTGTGGGTAGCAGGGAAGGAAACTTTCTAGATTCTTATATCATCTTTGGTCATAGAAACATTCTGCTGTATCTGAACAGTGCAAGTTACTGAGTGAGGTGTACAATGGAATTACCACTTCTTTGCAGTGTACAGAGTTGCTTAGTTCCTTGTTGCTTACTGTGTCTTCTTACTTGGAAGTGCTAAAATATTTATGATCTGAGAAAAGAAGCATGTTTATATTTCATGTGAATTAGGGATGTTTTTCAGATAAAGTGGGTATTACAAATATCGTATGTTTAATCAGATAATAAGGATAGGATCTAGGTCAATCGCCTGACCTGTTCTATTTTGTAGGACCACTATGCAAGGTCAGATGTCACATCAGTAGCTTCCAGCTATTTTCAGTTACACAGTGTAACCTAAATTTTACTTTAAGATGTTGAAGCAAATTGCTTGAACTTACTACTACCTATATTTGTATAGCCTTCAAACTCTCTGAATTAGGGAGATCTTAAACTTTTCTCTAAATTGTGTTCCTTCTTGTGCCAGAAGTATTTTGGTTGATTTCAATCTCCCAGTCTTTATTTTCATGTCTTTTCCATTACACCCAATGTTTAATTATATGCCAGTGTAATTACTTGAGGGAAGCAGAAATGATAGAAATGCTATTTCTATTAATAGAAATAATTACCTTTTTTCTGACCCGTATAATTTTGTTTATAAAAACAGTTTCACCACAGCGTCTGCAGCTGTTCAGTATTCCCATTTTTCTAGATTATTGTAATTCAACCATTTGATTATAGTAGAAAGTATACAGACATTATGTAAACATTTTTAATTTCCAGTCTGGCTCACATGAAGGATATGGTTAATCCTCTTAGCAATAGCAATCAGAATTAAGTGTATCTTACACTGGAAAAGCACTCTTAGAAAGTTTATTATTACATCTCAACCCCATGTGCAGTGCAGACTGGTAGTGTATATACACATACACATCTACTCAAGCAAACAAGCTTTGTCTGTTTTTTGTTCAGAAGTGTTGAACCGCTTTCATACATCTTTGTTTACTGTAGTTCAGAGATAACACAGGTAAGAGTAAGCCATCTGGAGTTTGTTATGAATTGTGCATATAATGAATTGTTTAAATAAGTAGTTACATAGAGGGCTAGTTTATGATTTCATGAAAATAAACTGGTGAAATGAACCTAGAACTCGGTCTAGCACTTAAGAGTTTTCTGTCTTGTAAACTGAATAGAACTACAGTAGATTAGATTATATGTGACAATCTGCAGTTCTTTTCGGCATAAAGTTTTGTTGTAATACTTAATATATTTATGTGAAGATCCCTTATATCACCATTAGGTCAGAGCTGTTTCACAGGTGAGCCTTGACTCAGGCTTAGTATGCACAGTATGTGTTACAAATCATAGACTCTGCCTCAGATTTTATGTTGTATTCAAACTAAATGTGTTGGAACACCTCAGGCAAATTCATACTGTTTATTTTTGTCCATTTTTGTTCCTTTTTTTTTTTTTAAATACAAATACAAGATTCTGTTCATTGGTTTTGATTAGCTCGATGGGAAATAGGTCATCATCTGTGCTACACTTGGTAGGCTTTGCAGTCTTTTGAGTTCGGTGTAAATTGTGTCATGTGTTGTAGCTATTTCAGACTCTTCTTGTTATCCTGTGAAGTGTAAGTTTATAGCACACAGAAGTGAAGTACATAAGAAAATATAACTAGAAGAACGTTTTCATCTAAAAAGCCTTATTGGTAATGCGTTAAGTCTATTGGTAGGTCTCCCTGAAAGACCCAACACACTTCTCTTTGGCCTGATCAGCAGGACTTGTACAGTCTTTCCCCTACAGCGTAATCTTGGCATTCTCTGTATAATCCACGAGTAATTAAAAAAAAAAATAATTGAAAGAAAACTGGGATGTCAGTGTAAGTGTGGGAGAATGCAGCAGCTGCTCCAAGAATTTCCCAGTTGGAAGGGCTGTGGAAGCATTGTAGTTGATTTAGTATGTTTGCAATGATACGTGAACAATGACTTATTAAAGGTCACTGTTAAAGCAGAATTGAAACCAGTCTTGTGTGTGGAGAACTGGCTATATGATCAGACCATTATGTTCTAAACTAGTCGGAGTCTTAGTAGCATTTGAACAGTCAAAAGCAGTGAAAGAGGGCTCTCCATAGGTAGATCAAATTAATTCTATCTTAAGGTTTACCATTGCTGTTTAGCATAGGAAGAAGGATGGGATATTCTTGATATGAATTATTGCTGTTGTTTCTACTTCATTTTTTGTACCTGCTTTTGTTATCATTTGACATTATCTAACATCAGATGTATTTATTGATTAAGTGTTCTGATTTTTCTGCTAGCCTTGTTATCTTCCCAATGTTAATGTGTCTTTTATGCCTTTGTCATCTTATTTGCCTAATTAAAAAATGAGTTCTTCATTGTAAAGGTGGTGTTTTATGTTTTGACATATTGCTGAGTATAGGGTACTCCTGGCTTGTATATCGTAGAATGGTTTGGGTTGGAAGGCACCTCAAAGACCATCTAGTTCCAACCCCCCTGCCATGGGCAGGGACACCCTCCACTAGACCATGTTGCCCAAAGCCCCATCCAGCCTGGCCTTGAACTCTTCCAGGGATGGGGCATCCACAACCTCTCTGGGCAACCTGTGCCAGTGCCTCACCACCCTCACAGTAAACAGTTTCTTCCTAATACCTAATCTAAATCTGCCCTCCTTCAGCTTAAACTATCCAAAAACAATTTGTATTTTCATTCATTTACTTTACTCTCCCGGTGTGTATCTGGCTTTATTAAAGCATATTTACTACAAAAGCAAGTTGTGGGTTTTTTCCCTTTTTTTTTTTCCTCTCTCCTTCTTTTTTTCTGTTTACTTTCATGAAGATGTGCATGGGTTTTTCTTTGAACTGTAAAAGATTTTGGTTTCAAAAATGAAGCACAAGGGGGAGCTAGTAATTCATTGTGCATGCATTCTTACTTTCCTTCTATTTGACTCTCATTTATTTATGTTTCTTTTCCAATGATGTCACAAGGTGCATTTAAACTGATGTGTGATTGGTGTGTGTCCCCCAATACAGCTGGTGTGTTTTCTCTTCTGGTTATTTTGATCTACAAGTCTGCAGCATCTGAAATAGTTCCTGAAGTACTTAAATTCTAGCACTGCTTGCCACAGTGTGCAATTCATTTGACTCTCAACTAAAATTATGATGAAAGTAGCTCTAATTTTATTTACCATATTGATTATTTGAAGGTATCTTAAAATAGGTCAAGGAATGTTAGTCTAAAAAATCTCATTTACCTTGTAGACTATGCTTTTATAGACCAGTTATTTGTAATAGATGTATACTTTGTCAGTGCTGCCCTAACTCTGAGTGAGCACTCCATCATGAACGGAATATTGAAGAAGCTTCCACAGTTTCCATGAGAAATCCTTAGCCAGTGAAAAAATCTCTCTGAACAATACTCACTGCCAGCTGATTTCCATTAGATTAAAAATTGTTCAGTGTGCATTACTGGTCATGCATTGCAAGCAGAGATCTGTGAGTTCATTCAGTGTGTGGTGTTGTCACTATGTAATGGGTAACGTTTTAAAAGTAATCATTGTAACTATGAATCAAATGTTGTTATAGGAGAAGCCCTTACTGGAAGAAGGTAACAATTCCAGTTGTCAATGTGTGGGCCAAATATACTGGTATATGGGGGTGCCTTTTTGCATTGTTTTTGGTTTTAGTGTCTTCCTTTGTTTTCTAAGGAACTAAATGGATGTTAAAGTCAAGAGTATGTAAATTCATGTGCAAACTTGGTGATGTATATGAGGAATAATTTCTTCTCTTTCAAAAATAGCGTTGAACTGTTAGCTCTGTCAAACTGTTAACTAAAATGTTTGGATAAAGGTTATATTTACACTCTATTTCCACTCTTCTTCCTGCAGCTGATATCAAACAGCACTGTCCTTGTAACCACATTCTCCTAAGGTACAAGGAAAGTAAGAGAACATCTCTGGTCATTTGTCTTGCTGCACATGTGTAGTTTGTTCTGCTTAACGTATAACTTTTTTGTTTGCTTGCCTCCCTTCTTTATTGGAGACTCATTATCACAACAAATTAACAGTTACTTGAAGAAAAAAAAAGAGATCTGCTTCACTTAGCTTCTGTATAATTTAACAGAAGCATATTCATTTACTTAGTTAACTGTTGTCTGTGAAAATGCTCTATGTTCCTAGTTTAAGTTATGAATTGGTATGTTGGTATTGAAGAATAATCCTTGCTCTAAATGCATGGAACATCAGTTAGATGTAGTTTGACTTTAAAGTGGTGATTGATAATAGTAGAAATAGCAACAGCAGAGTGTGTTCCTCTTCTCTTTTATGGTGTAAGCAAGATCTGAGACAGGGGATTCAGATGTAAAAGTAGTCTTTCTTGATATGCAGGGTAGACAAATGGAAATGGCCAACGTTAAGAAGACCTGCTTATTTGGGTCTGTAGATATAAGTATGTATCTATAGAAGCAGGCTTTGTATCCACTTTTTTTTGTCAGCAGAACATGGCTTCTCACTCCTATTTCTCTGGGCCCAGGCAGTTTGAAATCTGAAGGTTCCTTTTGAAGATTAAGATGGGATTAATAAACCATGTTGAAAAGAGAGAGAATAAAATCAGGTGTTTAACTTATTCCATACTGCTGCTTTAGCATTTGAGTTTAGAGTTAAAAAAAACCCAATCCCAAACATACAGTGACAATGTAATAAATAATATTAAACACATGTTGTGACAAAATGCCCTTGAAACATATAAAACAGAGATTAAAATTTCCCACAAGCTGCAGCTTATTTACTAGTCATTAATAAATGATCTGTAAATTCTTACAGAAGTTCTTTTTCAGGACCCTAAGCTCTCAAATTCAAGCATATGTTTAACTTAGAGGTCTTGACACATCACGTCTAAGTCAGTAGGAGTTATCCCTTGCATAAAGGGACCTGTACTTAAAAGTCTCTAAGACTGGGAGTCTTTGTCAGCGCTCACTGCACGCACATGATGGTTGGTGTTCAGGAGCTTCAGGAGTGCAAGTACAGTCTTTTTATTGTCTGGCCCGGCTGGGATGCTCTTAATGTACCAAAACTGACTAGCGTGAGTACCAATGAATCTGTTACAGAAGTGCATAGAGCAGAGTAACATACAGTCCATACTTGGCAGAGATCATCAGTGGCTGGACTTCAGCAGCTGCTTGGATTTTTCTGCTTTGTGCACTTGGATTCTAGATTCAGGCAGGGGTTATTTGCCTGGGTACAAACATATGGCAGTATGGCTGACAGGATCAGCAGCTGTGACATTGAGACAGCTACCTTTTTCCTTGTTCCATCCTGAATTCAACAAGTCTAAACCAGGTGAAAGCTGCTGTATTGTTGCTGGAAGATGTAATGCTGACAAACTTGTGTGGTGCTGATAGTTTGCATTGCACATGTGTCTCTGTGTGGCAAAGTTAACAGTAGTCTGGTTAACTGGGAGATGCCTGTAATGTAGTAATTGTTAAAAATAAAAATAACTTTACAAAAAACCTAGCTGACTTTTGCTGAATAATTGGATTCTAATGAAATGGGAAGGAATGCTTTGAATCACAGCTGAGAAAATTGTAGCATAGATGTTACTGTTTTTTCAAGATGCAGCTATTGTTTAAAACTGTGACTTTTAGCAGAGTTACAACATAAACTGATTTGTGCATACAGTTTTTCCCTCTACAAATAACATATTGTTGATGTAATAATGTTAACCACATAATTTCTATAGATCCTTTTAATACCTTAAAATCTGCCCAGTGTCTATTTTCTCTATTTGCTTTTATTCAACCTCACACCTAATAGAACTACTAAGTTTCTGTTAAAGTTTGACCTCTGGCTTTTTTTCCCTCTTGCAGGTATTTGTGGAAACACTAGACAAATGTTTTGAAAATGTCTGTGAACTGGATTTAATTTTCCACGTAGACAAGGTACTGTGATGAGCTCCTGTAATAGTTCTTGTTAAGTAAAATGTTTGGTTCAAGTGATACTTGGTATTAAACTCTGCAGATATTCTACTTTTATTGTCAGTGAAATCTAGGCAGTTTCTATCAACATATTATTTTTAAGACTTGAAAAGTGTAGTGGAACATGTCTTTCTGAGGAAAAATGAAATAATGTGGGAGATCTGCAGAGTGTTATTGCACTTATAATTGTCAAATTGGAGACATCTGAATATTCTCAGAGTAGGACTTAGTTTCAAGCAATAATTTGTTCTATTTTGTTTATGGTTAGGTTTTAGATTACTCAGAACTGAAATAGTTACAGGATTTTCCTGTTAAGACTGGCAGTTGCCTTTCAAATGCTATGAATATGTAATTTAAATGCTGTGCGAATCTTTCTCTTCTAAATCTCAAATAGACATTATGTCTTTTTTCAAACATTTAGAAACAATCTTGTTTGAATATTCCCAGCTATCAGGAACCAGTGTTTTATTTATTAATCCAGTTTTGAGAAATGCTATTACTATAATAATATTTCATTTAAAAGGACATTGGCACTTCTTGGTGTAATACCTAAAATGCTGAGAATTGACTATACAGAATTTATTCCTTCAGTTGTATTTTGTGCCTGCTATTGCTCATGCTGTCACCTCTCCCCATCTGTGAACATCTTTTTGCATCAATGGCAAGAGATGTGAAAGGAAAATAAGACAAAAATGACTAAAAGTGGACTAAAAATAGTAACAAGTTAAGTATCTGAACCATTTGAAACTCTTTCAGTTTGTTTCAAAATCATGAAGTTCTTTTGAAAGAAACTACCTTGATCAGACAGTGAAATTCAAATGACCTTGAATAGGTGTTTGAACTGATACCATGCTCATTAGGATTTCTAGCCTGGCTGGAACACATGACTGTCTCCAAAATGGCAGATTAAACTACAAAAGAATTTGAGTAGTTTATATATTGGCTTGTGAGCTTAAAGAACCCAAACACTGCAAGCGTTTGGTGACAAAGAATTTGATCTTTAGCTGCAGAGTACTTTGGCTGCTATGCAGTCTAAGCTGTTGCTCTGTAGCATGTTTCATTCAGTAGCATTCCTTAACATAAGCAATCTTTTACACCTTATAGGAGAAACATCTTTTTAATAAAATGTATACAACTTATGTGCTTCAAAATGTTAAATTTCTTGAAGAATATTTTACTTAATATCAGATATGAGATGATATTTTCTTCTTGGAAACTATTCATCAAAGGGAAACTAAAATTCAAGTGTTTCATTTGATTTACTAAAAACCTGCATGAGAACCCCATTAAATGTTTAGGCTAGAATTTTCAAACTGAGGAAAATGTGAACCCTAAATACTAATTAGATATTTTAGCAAAAGTAACCCTTTCCAGAATAAAAGATCAGTGCAACATTGAGTTAAAAAATGTTTGAACATGGCATTAACCAGTGCAGTGATTTTTACCTTGAGCGTAGGTTGACAAAAGAATACAATACAGAAAGCTGAACTTCTGCAGCAATGCAAGGCTACTACCAGCAGTACAGTAGCATTAGTTGTTCAGTTGAGACTAATGGAGATGTGATGTCATCTCCATTCTTCTTTCCTCCCCCCGCCCCTGGTGTAATTGGTTTGTAACACTTACTTTATACCATAACATAGGATGAAAACGTTTGTTTAGGTACAGTTTAAGTTCGTTAGTATTCTTGTAGATCTGTAGGGGGAAAAAATAGATGTATCTGTGAGAATGAAATTACAGCATTAAATTCTCTTTAAACTGCTGATAAGGTCACCTTGTCAAGAAAGAAAATGTGTTGAGTCTTCTGAGTTACAACACTTTAACTTTTTTTTGTGAGATATTTGTGGCCTGGCTTGTTAATAGATTTTAAGTGTGCAGTAGTGAAAAACAGCAACTGCTACTGGATATTTGGTATAGACAGAGTCTTATAGTGGATACTTACATGTGGGAGCTGTTTGGGGTGAAACACTTCAAGTATTTGTATTTTGAGTGGTCTGGTGGTGAGAAAAGCGAGGATTGACTAATTGATTTGGATGACAGTTGATCTGTGTCTTCTTCAGTTCTTGATGGAGTTGTGGAAGGTGACTTTCTTCCAGTCTCCTTGCTAGAACTGTCTAAAAAACAAGAAATACTTTTCTTGTAAAAAATGATGTAGCATATGAAAGGGTTAAACTATGTAACCTCAACAGCTGTATCCTCTTTAGTAGCATTTTACTTGGCATTTCTATAAGAAAACATTTACTGTCATCAGATAGCTGTCATTATGCAGGACCCAGTGATGGTTTATAGTAACCTGGAGCCAAGAGGGATGCTTATTCAAGAAGAATATTGGTCTAGTACTATAAATTTATTTGGAGAATGGAATATAGGTGGGAATGACAGTGTTTCTTATGTGCTGTAGCAGATGAGAACTTGGGGTGTCCAGGAGTGTAGTTTGTACACGAGAGAATTGAGCTTCTCTTTTTACAGATCAGCTGTATTAAAACCAAACAAACTTAAAATCACAGAATCATGGAATGGTTTGGGTTGGAAGGGACCTTAAAGATCATCTAGTTCCAACCCCCCTGCCATGGAGTGGTTCAGCCTGGACTTGAACACTCCAGGGAGGGGGCATCTACAGCCTCTCTGGGCAACCTGTTCAAGTGCCTCACCACCCTCATTTTGAAGAATGTCTTCCTAGTATCTAATCTTAATTTACCCTCCTTCAACATAAGGCCATTACCCCTTGTCCTGTCACTCCATGCCTTTGTAAACAGTCCCTCTCCACATTTCCTGTAGGCCCCTTTAGGTACTGGAAGGTTGCTGCGATGTCTCCCTGGAGCCTTCTCTTCTCCAGGCTGAACAACCCCAACTCTCTCAGCCTGTCCTCATAGGAGAGGTGCTCCAGCCCTCTGATCATCTTCATGGCCCTCCTCTGGACTCGTTCCAACGTTTTCCAGAGGAGGAGGTTTATTTCAGTCCTGTACTGATCCCTACACGGAGTCCAGGAGTGTAATTTTTCTGATGGAAAAGATGTTACAGAAAGCTATCATAAGCATCTTTTACAACTAAAATACTACAAACGTTGTTAGGGATGTAAGGAAATACTTTTATTTTTCCCCAAGTTTTTGACACCTATTGAAATATCCCTGTGAGTATTATGATGTCTTCCAAGAGTTTATTATCTGACCAGAACAGTGAACCCTCCAGAATCAGATTGCAGCTTGAAGACAAGAGAATGTGTTTGCCTATTTTTGTGGGAGAATTTTTTCTTGGTACATTCCTTCTCCACATTTGTTAAAGCACACATTGATGCTTTTAGAGAGGGCATGGAACAGAAGTAGAAAGCACTTTTGATTTTTGTAAAACACCTCAAAATTATTATTTCAAAATGGCAATTTCAGATTTTGAAAAATTGACGTTCTCAACAGTCTGATTTCTTTTAGAATATAAATGTAAGAGGTGTATTCCATGTGCCTTCACTCTTTCACTTAAACGCTGTTTTGAAGACACTCTTGAAGTGTATTTTGCACTTCATTGCCACGTAATGCTTTTTTCAGAAATTTTTTTTGTTTCTTTAGGAAAATAATTAGTGACATTTTTAATTAGAAAAAGAGAAAATAATGTGTAGTTGTTAATAAGTATTTGCAATGAAAAAAGAAAAATAGTTAATATTAAAAATGTAAGTCTTGCTGTTGCTCATATCTGGGCAAACTTTTGCTAGTACTGTTTTATTCTTACAGTGTTTAAGAGAAGGGAGTAAATGGATTACAATATTTACATAATATCATTGGTCACAATTGTGATTTCCTTTCATTACAAATTAACAAGTAAAATCAATTGTATTGTGCTGTTCAGGAAATCACCCCTTTAGAAGAAAAATGGAGCGAGACAAACAATTGGTTAAGCTACTATGTTAATCCATGCTTTATAAACATTTTTAAATACTGCATGTTAGAATTGTGTATTGCATACTATAAGTAGGAAAAAATAGAGAAAGGTAAGAAGCATTATCCAAGATATGGAACGGCTTGCATGGAAGAAGTTAAATATTGAAGATCCTGGAGGCAGAGAAGTAAGAAGTATATAAAAAAAATTGTTGAAGGGCCTGAAAAAAATGAACAACTGTGTTTCTCAGAAATAGAGAACAATTGAATATCAGATAAAATTTCAGGAAGTAAGCTTGAAACAAAGAAAATTTATTTTTCATGATTGATATTTAAATTACGGAATGCCATTGTCCCATTTTTTCATAGATACCAAGGATATTATGAATAGGTTTAAAAGTGATTAGGCATATTACACAAACGAAAATCTGTCAGGGGCTATAAAATACAATAATATAGCAAGAAACAGCAAACAATCTGTGTTGTAGGAATCCTTAACTTGGAGATACTTGGAAGCAGAGAAGTTATATCAGGATAAATAGTGCTCTTACTTTTTCTTGCATAATATTTTTGTGTCAGCTAGTGAGTTTTTGAAACCAAATAATAATCTAGGTGGATTTTGCTTCTGACTTACTAAAGTTTTTTAAGCATGCTTGTGCACTAGTAGAAATCTTAACTTTCATGGTTTTTAAAGCAATTTGCATGATAAAAAGGTAAATGTTATGATGTACATCTTCTGTAATGTGAAATACTAAACATGAAATACCGAAACAACTGCTCAGTGGTAATTCATGGTGCTTTAATTTGTGCTGTATACTTACTAGAGGGACTGTGCTGTATACTTACTAGTATACTTACTAGAGAACAAAATTATAATAAAGCAATCCTTTAAAACACCGACTGCTAGGGTAATGAAGTAGTTTGGGTTTTTTATGACTAAAAAGATTAAGGAAGGTATTTTCTTAATATTTTGATGTAGAATACTGAGACTTCCTCTGTGGACTGGTGTGCGTTAGAAAACAAAATATCCCTGCTGTTCTTTCTGTCTGTAAAGCTTACTGTTATATTTGTAAATCTGCATATACAGTCTCAATTATGAGTAATATTTTTTGTGAGAAACTGTATTCAGAATTGTATTCATTCTCCTTCCTCAGTGCATCCATCATAATAATGGGAATAACCACCAAAGGGTGAATATTAACACCAGTCATACAAGTATGCTGCTATCCCTGTGCTCTCTAAGTATACCACTGTTCTGTACAATTATGGCATCAGTAATAGAGCTGGCTAGAAACCTGAAATTTGCCTTTCTGCCCTTTTTTATCTGCATACAGTGCTCCCTTGTCAATTACTTCTTCATCTGTAGCTTGCTTGCATGTTGCGGACTTCTTTCAGAAATTACACCAAGGGGAATTGATGCCTTGGTGAGATGCATTCTTTGAACCTGTAAATCAAATTCTTTCTCTTGGTATCATGCAGCGGTTGCCTTGTTTCATGGTTACTGTTGGGCTACAATCTTACTTTTATAATCGGTGGTCTATGGGCTCAAGAAGCCTTTTTTTTCTTTTCTTTTTGATTTATAAAATAGTAAACCAGTTCAACTTCTTTGTACTTAGAAGCAAAAAATAATTTACACTGGAAAGGACCTCTGGAGGCCACGCGATTTCATTCCACTGCTCAAGCTTCATCACTTCATGAATTTATGTCTGTCTTCATATTATACAAAATGCATCATGTCATAGAGTTGTTTAGTCATACATAATGTGCACTTACTGTAGAGACTTTGCACCGCTACTGTTTTAAGGTGATGTTGCCAACTGGGCCTCTTACTGGCATCTGTTAAGCAATATCTCTGCATCTTCTACCAGGTTGGAGAAAAAAACAAACCAAAACCAATGAACCAAACAAAAACCCCAAAACCAAAGCCAGTCCACAAGCATTTGTTTATGCTTTCAGTATTTTAAAACCATATGAAAGATGCTACTGCATGTGCTATGAATTCATAATTGAAGATGTGTCATTAAGTGATATGTTCAGTGACGTCTAGTATTTCTTTCAGTCCAACATTAATATTAATAATACTGTTTTCTAAAACTTGTGGAGATCTGTTTGGACACCTGTATAATTGCCTGTGATCCTGCCGTAGTTATTATTTAAATCATTTACTACACTTGAGAAGTAGTGTTAGTGTGGTCCTGAGCAATTCCATAATCTGACTTTTAGGAAGTTGGCTGATGCAAAACCATTGCATTTAGAAATGCAATGGATTGATCATGATATTTTTTTCTTTACTGTTCGCATATATATATATGTATGTATATATACAGACACTTTTGGTACAAGTAATGTTGCTGACGTGCACTTAAATTATCCCTAATTCTCTGTGTCTAGCTTTATGCAGAAATTTGTATTTCCTGTCTATAATGGATAGAGCAAGTTTCTGGCTCTGAAGCATTTGTTTTTACCAATGAAACTCTCTCCACATCATGAAGTAGCATGTTTTTACCATAAAATGGTAAGATAATTCAGTTGTAGACCTCGGGAGGTGCCTGTTGCAAGGTGTTGCTCCCAGCAGAGTAAGCCATGGGGGTCTGGGAGGGAGGGAGGCTGCACAGCCCTGGACAGCCTGTGCCACCACTTGCCTGTCCTCCTGGGGAACAGTTTCCCTACGGCTGGTCCCAGCCTAGCTTGTCCTGTCCCTTACTCTCCTGCCATGCCCTGCTGAGAATGGCCTGGCTGCCCAGCAGTCCTTTGTAGGTACTGCGACTGCTGTTAGGTGCGCCCAAGGCCCACCTTGTCCAAGCTGAACCAGCCCTGGTGCTCCAGCCTCTCTGCCCAGGATGAATGCACTAACTCCGACCATTTTGGTTGCTCTCTGCTGAATTCACTCCAATTTACTGATGTCTTTCTTGTACTTGTAGGCCCCAAACTGGACACAGTGTTCTGTATGTTGTCTAATACATTATGTATTTACTATGTTGGCAGCACTCTAGAGGAAAAAATTATCTCTTATGAGTGGTGTTGACAGGACTGTAATTGCTTACCTTTACCTATTGAGGGGGAAAAATAGCTACCAAAACTGGCATAATTAAGTTACATTTATTTTTAAATGCACCTTGTAATCTGTTTCAGAGAAACCAGAACTCTTGTGAAAAGCTTATCAAATGCTCCATCTCTTCAGTCATTTTGGTGTAGGTTTCATATCGAGTTCAGCCTGTTACCTTAGAGCTTTAATGTCACAGTATTCCATATCAGTAAGCTGTTAGAGATTACCTGAGAGAAGAGGTCTTTTTTTTTTTTGTAAAAACATCATTCATTATTTTTTAATTTTAAACCAGAAATGAATAATCTGTAAAGATCAAAACCTGCTCATTTACATTATTTTGTTCTGTCCTGTTAGACTTCCACAGCTTGTTCTGTGAAGTTCTCCGCTGAATACGAGTGAAGTAAGCAGGAACTTACTAAGCTGTCATTTCTTGCTTCTTCAGTCAGAAATATATATTAATTATTCCTGTGCTTTAAAAGAAAGGCCAAATTCTACAACTTACCAAAGATTTCAAGAATGTAAGAGGAAAGTGAATTAAATTCCTTCTCTTCTCCAGGATGTAGGCTGGAATTTATGTACTTATCAATGCAGTTTGAGGTGTCTTGCACAAATTAAAATGTATTCTTTAACAATGGAAATATTCTTTTGACTTTAAAGTGAATAGTTTCTGAATTTTGGGGCTATTAGTTGAGGCTAGTTACAGCTGGAATTTCTTCCTTGACATCACCAGCTCTGCCACAAATCAAAAAATGAGAAATATTCCCCTAACATCTGGAGGTGATGACTGCGGTTGCTGTTTTGGAGCTACATGCATTTTTAAAAAGAAAATAAAATCCAAATCTGTAATTTGCAATAGCAAGTGATGGTATTTGCATTGTTATGCTGTCCTTTTATTGCGAGATGGAAGTATTACCCTTCAGAGTAAACTCTCGGATTAGGTAAGGCTAGTCAGAAAATTTTCCACTTGTGTAGGGAGATACGAATTATTTATTAGTTCTTCTATAAGTCTGTATAATGACCATTCAGAGACTAGAAAAGAAAAAGCCCCTAAACTTCATAGCATGTTAAAAATATTTGCTTAGTAAATTCTTGATAAAATAGAACCAAAATCACCAGATAAATACTGTATTATGAAGACTTTTGCGGTTTTCATGCTTTGTTTTTGGTGGTTATGCATATTGTAATAGCTAGTCTTTCTATATTCTGAGGAAAATCCCACATGGCTTAAAAGTTGTGCAGTAGTCAAGACAACTGGGTAGACCTGTGGAGAAGCTTAAAAACATCACTGATCTTGGAGTGTGATTGTCATTGAAGCTGCAAATCTGTCTACTTCTAAACACTTCTCTTGTACCATTTCCTATCTAAGGAATTATCAAACATAACATTGTATTGATTGGCTTAAACTGATTCTGTAACATCTTTAGCCAGACCTCTTTAAAGTGTCAATCTTTGACCATCACTAGTGTTAGAGATGTGTTGTCTTCAAATGCCATTAGAGGTCATTGTTAACTTTTTGATTAAGGAAAAAAACCATGCCATTTTTGTGTCTATTTTAATATTTTTTTAAAATATTTTTTAATAATAGTTTCCATATTAACATATGTTGATATTTTCTTTTTGATACTAACATCACTTTTTTTTTACAGCTATAAACTGTTTCCTTATGCTGTGAGTGAAAATAAGTTTTCAGTAAAAAGAAGTAAATGTTGGTGATGTTTTTTCAATGCATTTGGATTGTGAGTGTAGAGTAAATTAATGTTAGATTACCATGTTTTTGTCATCTTTTCTGATTGTGATGCTAAAAAGCTTTTAAATTCACCTAATAACTTAGGAGAATTAATTCTTTGGCACCACTTTTATATTACGCTTTTTAGCTTGGTATGTTATGAGGGACATATATATGCCAGGAGTAAATGAATGTTCTCATAAATGTTTGATTCCTAAAGCTCTACTCAGTAGCAATAGACAGAGAAAAAGAGGTATTTTCAGCCGCTCTGAACACATTCATTTTAAGTTTCTACTGAAATATACTAATGATTTATCGGGGAAACAACTCTTCAATTTTGTTCTTGAGGCATGGCACAAAAACAGGAAGTGTGGTGGGTTTTGATATACTACTTGCAACTCATCTTTAGAATTGTTTGATTTAGAGATTTACTTTTGTCCTGATTTTGGCAGGGATAGAGTGAATTTTCTTCCTAGCAGCTGCTATAGTACGGTGTTTTGGATTTAGGATGAGAACAATCTGTTGATAACACACTGATGTTTTCAGTTGTTGCCAAGCAGTCAAGGATTTTTCAGGTTCTCACATTGCCCTGCCAACGAGAAGGCAGAGGGCGCCTGAGAAGTTGGGAGGGGACACAGCCAGGGCAGGCTGACCCCAACTGGTCAATATCCCTTTGTCATGCTCCATATATAACAGGGGGGTGGGCTGGGAGGCAGTTCAGCTCGTGGTCTTGTGGACCGTTGACTTCAGGTGGTGAATTGTGCTGTTCATCACTTCTTTTGTATATTATTATTATCATCATCATCTTCCTTTTGGTTGTTTTTTGTTTTGTCCTATTTAATTGTCTTTATCTCAACCCAGGAGGTTTTTTTCCTTTTCCATTTTCAATTCCCTCCCCCATCCCACTGGGAGGGGGGGAATGAGCGAACAGCTGTGTAGTTGTTCTAGCTGCCTGCCGGGTTAAACCACAACAACTTCTATCTTTGATCCACAGGGAAATTGTAAGAATATCCAAAATAATAGCAGCATTATGCTTTGAAGTATCTGATTGTACAATGTGTTTATTTCAGAAAAGTAATAAAATGTTCCTTGTCTTCAGAATTATATTGGGATTAAAATATTATACATTACATATTAATACTGGATTTTTACTAGAAAGTATGTGGAAGCATGCCTTTTTTTTGGAAAAAAAAAATTAGCCTTTAGATAAAGTGCAAATACTAACTCTGAGGCAGAGATTCATGAACCAGGGCTCACATCCCCAAATCAGGGTTGCACAGAAGAGGGATTTTAGATGTACCCATTTCATTAATGTCCCCTGCTGGTTTATGTAGTCCTTCAGTTTGAGTCCTAGCTGTCAATCTTAGTCCTAGATGCTGCAGACTCGCTGTATGGTGTATCTCAGGTGTGGGTCAGCTCAGGCGTGTTAATTCTACTTCTAAGCCTAGTCTTGGTACCTATGGTGGGTGAGCTGATGCTCTCTCTTCCTTCATAGATGTAGCCCAAAGTAGTTTTTAAACATCTGTTTGTAAGCAATTTGTTTAATCTTGTAGAACCTACTCCTTAGAAGTATTACTACTATTGATGCTAATTAGAATTCTTGTCCATAGTCCTTGGATAGAAAACAGGTACTGAAAGAAAGATGAATGTGAAAGTTTCTTGTAGCATTGATAAGGAAAGTGGTACAGATGATGAGTTTGTAACAGAACTATGAGCAAAGAAGGTACTGGAGAAAAGAACATCAGGTTATGAGCTTTGTTCCCAAATGGTTTTAAATAAATTGCTAACCTTAATTAAGTGACTTACAGAATGTATGCATTCGTGTATTGATGAATCTAGATATCATCTGTCCAGATGCATGTAGGACATTTTGCATTTTTAAATTTCCTTTTGGTCTTTTTTAGGTCCATAATATATTGGCTGAAATGGTCATGGGTGGAATGGTTTTGGAAACCAACATGAATGAAATCGTGACTCAGATTGATGCTCAAAATAAACTGGAGAAATCAGAGGTAAGAGTGATGCATTGTGTAGTTTCTAAACTAAGAACATGGCTGTAGTAAATGCATGCTGTATAATGCTCCTTGTTATTCAGAGGCAAACAGTATATAGCTGTTTGCTTATAATGCTAAAAATTGACAATGTATCATTAGGTTAGGATGTTGTACCTTTCATCATAAATAATAATTGCTTAGAGTTGCTGCTGATTAGTTTTTGCTATTTGTATCATTGTGCAGCGTTGCTATTGAGATACTTCTGTAGTTCTCTTAAGTTTCTATTGCAGAAAGCATTTAATTTCCAGTGTGTTTATTATGCTGGGCTAGTGACTATAGCACTTAAATTAGATAAAGAATCAAATTGTGTATACACAGACTGCATACTCCTGTCCGCTAGTATGTTTCTAGCACCTGAAATAAATGACAACATATTTACTGTCACGATAATACTGCAACACAAAATAATAAATTGGACTGAAATGGACTAGATAGAATTTAAAGCCCAGTTTTAGACCCTTTAAAGTAAGTGGGAATTCTGGCATTTTGGTAATCTGAATATTTGGTCTTCAGTTGAATAGATTCGAGTGAGAAAATGATATTCTGTGTATGCCTGTAACAGTCCAAGCAAGGGATACTTGCATAACTTGTGGGAATCCCTTTTCAATTCAACAATTGTTGAATTTGTGTTTAGGAAAGAAACATAGTCTAAGAAAGGGTTTTAGAATTACTTTAGCTATGACACATGACCAGACATGCCTTGTAAGCCAAAATACTACTAGTACATCATAGCTAAGTCTGTGATTGATTCTTACTGGTGAGAGTAATTCCACTGAAAAACACATCACCTGATTTTCAAAACATAATATTCAAATTTCTAACCAAACCTTTGCTTGAGTTGGAGATTATTTCTAAAGTTGAAGTCAGCTGAGTAGATTGAAATATTGCAGGTGGCATAAATATGAACTAAATGACATTTTAGGAGGAGACCCAGAAAGCTTCCTAGTTTTAACTTAAGTGCAACAAAGAGACAAATGAATTCTTCAGCTTTTTTGTGGTACAATGTATACTGTTCTCCTAATTCTGCAATCTTGCACTACACCATCTCATGTCTTTTAATACATTTAATTGTCTGTTTTGCACAACTTCCAAACTGTATGCAAGCACAGGACAACATTGTGCGAAAAACAGGAAAAAGCTAAGTATGATATGATACAGTGCATAGCAATATACATCCGGAAGATTGTTTATAGATTATAAAGATGTCCAAAATGTTAATTTTAACATTTTTCTGAAACTCAGAATGAGCCATTGATTACAGAGGTGAAAATTTGGAATTATTCTCATAAATATTTTACTATATTTGAATAGCTTCTTTATACATGTATTTTTCTTTATTTGATGGAAAAGTAACAGTGTCCCAAAAGCTGAACTTACTGAGCAGCCATGTTCTACTGTGTGTTATGCATATATCAGTTTTACCTAAAAGCATTTAAGGTATTTATTCTTAATTATGTGAATTCTGTTCCAAATCCACTGTAGACCAGTCCTCTGATTAGTCATCTGAAACACATCAATTCAGTGCAGCCAGCTGCAGTATTTGCTGTTTTCCATTATTCATCAGTAAGTCGTTCTTTCATTTAAGATGCTTTTAGTATAAATAGGTGGTAGAAGATGTAAAAAAACCCCATGTAGAGCTCAGACCATATGCAAGGCAAGTAGCAACTTTTTCCTTTACGTTCAGCAATGAAATATAGAAGGTAAAGAAGTAGCAGTGATAAGTTAAAACACTTGGTGACTTGGATGGAGTAGAACATTTCGCAGTCTACTCGCTGCAAATGCTTTTTGTTGTTGTTAGTTCAGTGACTGTTTTTTTTTTTTCAAATTTAACAGTTATTGTAATGCTGAAATACTTCACAATACCTGGTAACTATTTCCTCAGATCATTAATAATTTCTTTCATGTATATCCACAAAATTTCCTGATTGCTATTTCTTTTCCTTTTGTCTTTTTGATCAACATTGTAAATCTTTCAACATGTATTTTCAAGATACAAGCAAATACAGCTCATGTAAATCAAAATCAGTAATAACTTACTATTTTTGAATGCTGGTCACTAAGAAATCGAAACTAGTGGATCTTCTTAATTTTTTTTTAATTTAAAAAAAATTTAAAATTTAGAAATTATTATTGATATAGTCTGTAGTTCATAAGACTGGCACCTGTGCCACAGCACTCTTGCTTTAGTCTGTTTGGCTTGTTAGACCTCTGTCATAGTTCTTGCATCCATAAAACAGCTGCTTTAAGGTTAAATTGCCTTTTCTTTTATAACTGAAATGATGAAGCTAGTAAAATTGTAACTGAGCTACATTTTCAGAAATATTTTAAATTTTTTATTGTGCCCACCTGGCTTCCCTTAATGTACAAAATTTAGCCATTTGAAATCTTGTATTTTTTCAGTTAGGTATTAGGTTTCTAAACAAGCTTTCAGTTAGAATTTAATGAAGAAGATAGAATGTGTTTATTAAATTCACAAATATATGAGCAAAGTTATCAACTCAAAGAATTTGTTAATGCTTTCAACAGAGAGTAATTGTCTAAACCACTATGAGGGAGTCCCTAGCTTTGATTTCTGATTCAGCTCTTACATTGCGTGGATGGGCTACAATGGAAATTCTATTTCTACCCTGAGAAATGTTGTCTTTAATGCATTTCCCTACCTTTCAGTTTAGTGTTTATCTGTGAATGGATTTCTGGTCAATCTTCCTGAAGCCAAAGGATCATTGTAATTAAGGGAGGGAATTTTTGGGAGAGGGGTCATTGGGATTTTATCCAGAGCCTCTGGAAGTATTGTAGGTAAACCTGGGCTACCTCTTCTCTATTTGGAGTGTTCAACTGCGTGTGATTTAGACTTTTAAGTTGGACCTCATTTTTTCCGAACCTCCTGATCTTTTCTAGCTCTTTCCATTCTTCTCTCTTACAGACCTTTATCTTTCAGTCTCCCAGACAGGACAGGTAGACAAAGGTATTGCTGACTTTCAGAAAAAAAATGTACTTTTAACAAAAAGGGAAAGCAAAATGATGTCAAAGGCAATAAATTATGTAGGCCAGACTCAAAAATTATGTGTTAAAAAATACCCATACTAGTCCTTGTAGCCTACTTTTTGTGCTAGTTTCTTCTTGTAGTTCCCTCATCTTTTTATTGGCTATAGTGTATTTTACTAGCTTTCCATTGACATCATATTTTTTATTTTATTTCTCTTCCTGCGTTTTAGAATTTAACTTTTCTTTGTATCATTGTTTAAGAAACAAAGGAATATTAACAAAAAATACAAAACTAATCTGAATAAAAATTGAACACACAGATAACAATATATGATGTGATGACATAATAGAAATAGCTTCCTTATTGTGAGAACTTTGTACCTGATAATCTAAAATAGGTAGTATGAACTCTTGTTTCACCATTTAGTATTTCCAAATAAAAAAAGAACTTTTACCTGCTTGCAGAGAGAATTTTCAGAATAAGTTTCAGGTGAACAAAATTAAAAAAAAAAAATTACCAGACCCAACAAACTGAAATAGTTTTATACGTACAGAATAAAATTATAAGTGCAATTTGTAAAGATGATGTAGTAATACCAAACCTGATCGTTCAGCCATAACTATATCAAACATAAAATGAGAAAGGCTGTCAGCATGTACGCAACTTCAGATGTACATTTGCTGCACTTGCAATCTGAATCACTGGATTTTGCTTTAAGATACCTTGATAACTGCCGTCATTGAACATGAATATTAGCAAGGAACTGAAAAAGGATATGTTTGAAGTTCAGTTTATGGTCATTATTCCCCATCATTTACTGTTTGAAATATTTAGTTCAGCTCAACGGTTTGAATGCCAGTCAATGTTAGTTGCAGTACTTCAAAATTCATTTCCACTGATTTTAAGTATGTGTGTATTCAAACGGCAGATATTTTAAATAGCTGGAATCTTAAGCAGATTAAGTTTAATTTATGAATAGCTTTGCTCTTTACTTTTTACATGATTTTTCTAGGATAAAGTAATGTAATACTTTTAAGATTTAACAAATATAATTCTGTAATTGGATTTAGTAACACTAAGTTCTAAACCATTAGCTAAAAATATTTTCGGGTAGTATGACATGTTTTACTGAAATTTACGATGCTATAGCACATGAAGAAAATTAAGTAAATTACCTTCCTCTGCCTAATACGTGAACACTTGTAATATATCATCTGTATTGCATTGTAACAGTAGGGAGATTGATTTCAGATTTGGGTTTGGTTTTGGTTGGTTCTTTTTTTTTTATTTGTGCAAAGCTACTTTTCTTTTTCTCTGTTCTGCTCACACATGTTCTGTTTTTATTTTTGGGTCTGGCAATGAAAAACAAATAAACAATTAGTCATTCCCATCCATTATTCTCTTTGTGATTCAAGTGCTTAAAATTTCTAAGAGTACGTCTTAAGTCTTCTTATCTGTTTGGCCTCATTTTGATATACTTGCAGACTTCATTTTGTTTTTTCTCTAATTATGTTCATTTATTTAACATCATAAACAGGGAACATGATCATTCCTTTATATTATGTATTGCATCCTTTCATGATTTCATAACCCTGCTGCTTTGAAGTCATACTTGTTCTGGAAAGAAGCATTGGTATGAAACACCAGCAGCAGAGAGGTCCTAGTACCTCCGAAATATCTGGAAAATGGTGGCTTATTTTGCAAAGCATTAGCCTTCATTATTTTGTTTTCCAGTAGGCTGTATATTTTTATATGTTTATTTTAGTGATAGATAGCTCTCTGTAGAGTTGTTTGGGATAATGGTTCAAATCTTTTTTTTTTAAATTATATATTTGGATATGCATATTAACTATGTTTGTCATGTGCAATACTTTTTCCAAATGATCTGAATTTCTTTTTAAAGAGTAAAACAATGTTTCTGGGATCACTTTCATATAAAGTTATCAGTGGGGCACTATGAGAAAGGATGATAATAAGAATGAAGAAAATCAATTATATTGATAAATAATCATCTAAATGAACTAACAACAGCTCATATGTCTCACTTGATAGACTAGGACCAATAGAATAAAAATTCTTTTATTAACTATGTGTATTTCAGTCTTTAAAATACCATTATTGTTTTGTATATGTGGCATTGCTCTTTCATTCTAAAAGTATATGAACATGTTTACAAGCATTTTTTGCAATAACTGAACCTAAAATTTCAATATAGAGTATTTCAACATTAAAGTACAACTTTCAATAACAAATGAAATAGAGGATACAAAGCAGCTGTGGCAAAAAATATGGTGTATTGGTTTATTGTAATACCAACTGTATGCAATTCGTACTGTTTTTCTGAAATTTCATTAATATGTCTTAAGTTTCATTTTCACTTGCTTAAGTCATTTGCTCGCTGTGACAGACAATTCATCATTCACTGCATGTTTAAAGCTTGCTACGTGTTTTGGTTTTTTTTCAAGTGAAACAGTTTTTTCTTTGCACCTCACCAACTTACCTGCTGAATTATTTGATAAAAAAGGCAGTTGAAACTTGGCCAGTTCAATGATACAGCGATGGTTCTTTTAATCAGGTACCTCTATAAAATGCTTAAATGCACACTGAGCTGGAAATACTTATTGTAGTACCTTTGTGTTTGTAAATGCAGTTCACTTTCTGTAAAAGAAATGATAAATGGAAGAACTGCATACTAGTTCACTGTTTGCCATGTTAAAAAGGAATGCTAAGGCATTTGGTTATAAGTTTAAGTACTTTTCGGTCATTTTATCCATTAGACATTTTTTGTGAACTGTTTATTCTCTCTTAGAAATACTGTATGACTATTGTGCTTGATAGAGTTGACATTAATTGTGATAAATAGCATTCTGCTACGCATATTATGTATACATTGAATTACAAACCCACTTAATATAGAGAATTACAGGAGAAGAGAATATAATAGTTTGAAAATCTCTACTCCAGCATATGATAGTGAAAGATAATCTTGCTGGCAAAAAAGAGGTAATCTGAAATTCACAGTACTTTTGTCAGGGATCTTTGTTGATCCTGATCCTGAATGGTCCTCATGAAATATGACTGTTGGAAGTCGTGACTGTAGAGGGGGGTGGAAGGGCAATGGTCATGTCAATTGTGGTATTTTAAATAATTCTCAATTGTGTCTCCATTGTATCCTATGCCATTGGGGCGGGAGGCAGGGACTGTAAGTCTGTGTAAAGAGGATAGCTGCAGGTAGGTAAAAATAATGACCAGTTCTACTAAAACTTTTATTTGTCCATTAAGAATAATTAACTTCCATTAAATTAGGGTAAGGAATCTCCATCCTAGTCACCTAGAAGGCATCTCTCTCTTGAATTGCCAGCCATGCCTGTTTGTGTGGACCATGTCCATCACTTACGATATTTTTCTGGTTTCCCATTGTTTCAGTTAAAAATTGTATAATTCATTGCTTTTGTTACTACCTTATCAGTATTTTCATCTTCTCTATGGAAAACAGTTTACATTGCCCCACTTTTAGTTTTGCTTAAAGAATATTTCTCCAGTTACTGAATATCGAATTTAAAGGGTAGAACCAAATAAAAAGGAAATGCAATTATTGTTTTATCTGATAAAACTTCACTGGTAGTTACCTTTTTATTTCAATTCGGTATTTCCAGGTTGTCAAATACAAAAGGACGGTGTCAAGTAGCTTCATATCTTCTGCATTGTTTTTTAATAAATAGCAAGAAATTGCAGTGTCTGATATTGCTCCTTTAAGATATTTCAGATTCAGGGATGCACATTTTGGATACTTGTATTTCCTAATACTACTATGTTAGGTCCAGATTTTCCTCATCATGAAGTTATTGGAATTGAAACAGCCTGTGAAGTGAATGACCTTGTAGACTTGATGATGTTAAGAAAAAAAGAAGGAAAAAGAGGCTTTGAAAATACTTTTTTTTTTTTTAACCTTTTTACTTTTACTTAGTCTGTACTTCGGAGAACTAATAATTTAGGTTATGTCAGGGCCAAAGTGAGAGCAAATTATTTGGTTGCATTAGAGATTTAAGATTTCCTGAGCTTTCTTCTCTACCCCCACATACCTTTCCCAACTTTTGACATGTCTCATCTATGAGTGTTTGGCAGAGAGGATGTTATAACAGATGACTCATGGCTTTCTGGTCTTTGTTCCTGGTACTGTGAATCCTCCTGTGACTAAAATCTAGGGATTTATGATGCTTTAGCCTTTCCACATGATATAAAAGAGTTAGTTCAAAATCAGAAACTTTAATCGGTTTTGGCTACGGGTTATGTTTTTGAAGGGAGAAGGCAGCTTTCCAGCCACTCTTCCCCAAGCCTTTAATGTTGCATGAGGTTGTTGTGACCCAAGTGCGTGACCCGGCACTTGGCCTTGTTGAACCTCATAGAGTTGGCCTCGGCCCATTTATGCAGCCTGTCCAGATCCCTCTGCAGTGCCTTCCTGCCCTCAAGCAGATCAACACTCCCACTCAGCTTGGTGTCGTCTGTGAATTTACCGAGGATGCACTCAATCCCCGCGTCCAGATCTTAATAAAGATATTAAAGAGAACCAGCCCCAGTACTGAGCCCTGGGGAACACCACTTGTGACAGGCCACCACCTGGATTTAGCTCCATTCGCCACAACTCTTTGGGCCAGGCCACTCAGCCAGTTTTTTACCCAGCAAAGAATATGCCCATCCAAGCCACGAGCAGCCAGTTTCTCCAGGAGAGTGCGGTGGGAGACAGTGTCAAAAGCCTTACTGAAGTCCAGGTACACAAGATCCATAGCCTTTCCCTCATGCACTCAGCGGGTCACCTTGTCATAGAAGAAGATCAGGTTAGTCAGGCAGGACCTGCCTTTCATGAACCCATGCTGACTGGGCCTGATCACCTTGTTGTCCTGTATGTGCCACGTGATGGCGCTTGAGATGATCTGCTCCATAACCTTCCCCAGCACTGAGGTCAGATTGACAGGCCTGTAGCTCCCCGGATCCTCCTTCCAGCCCTTCATGTGGATGGGCATCACATTGGCTAACCAGTCAACTGGGACCTCCCCAGTTAGCCAAGACTGCTGATACATGATGGAAAGTGCTGTGCCAGCTCCCTCAGAACCCTTGGGTGGATCCCATCCGGCCCCATAGACTTGGGTGTGTCTGAGTGGAGTAGCAGGTCGCTAACCATTTTCCCTTGGATTATGGGGGTTTCATTCTGCTGCCCGTCCCTGTCTTCCAGCTCAGGGGGCTGGGTACCCAGAGAACAACTGGTCTTACTGCTAAAGACTGAGGCAAAGGAGGCGGCTTTTCCTCAGCCTTTGTCATTATGTTTCCCCCCTGCATCCAATAAAGGATGGAGATTCTCCTTAGCCCTCCTTTTGTTGCTAATGTATTTATGGAAACAGTTTTTATTGTCTTCCATGGCAGTAGCCAGATTAAGTTCTAGTTGGGCTTTGGCTTTTCTAATTTTCTCCCTGCATAGCCTATTGATGTCTTTGTAGTCCTCGGGAGTTGCCTGCCCCTTCTTCCAAACGCCATAAACTCTCCTTTTTTTCCTGAGTTCCAGCCAAAGCTCTCTGTTCAGCCAGGCTGGTCTTCCCTGTCAGCTCGTCTTTCAGCACATGGGGACAGCCTGCTCCTGCGCCTTTAAGATTTCCTTCCTGAAGAATGGCCAGCCTTCCTGGCCTCCTTTGCCCTTCGGGACTGCCTCCCAAGGAGCAGTCTTGGCAAGCCTGCCAACCGGACTCCTAAACAGGCCAGATTCTGCCCTCTGGAAATCTAAGGTGGCGGTTCTGCTGACCTCCCTCCTTACCTTTCTGAGAATCGAAAACTCATGTCATTTCACAGTTACTATGACCAAGATAGCCTCCAACCTTCACAACACCCACAAGTCCTTCTCTGTTTGCAAACAACAGGTCCAGTGGGATGCCTTCCCTAATTGGCTCCCTCACCAGCTAGTTCAGGAAGTTAGCTTCCACACACTCCAGGAACCTCCTGGACTGTTTCCTCTCTGCTGTATTGTATTTGCAGCAGATGTCTGGTTAAGTTGAAGTACCCTCCGAGAACAAGGGCTAGTAATCATGAGACTTCTCCCAGCTGCTTATAGAATATTTCCTCTGCCTCTTCATCCTGGTTGGATGGTCTGTGACAGACTTCCACCATGATATCTGCCTTATTGGCCTGATTCTTTGGCCTTGATTCTTACCCATAAACACTCAAAACTATCATCACCATCATTAAGCTGTAAACAATCAAAACCCTCCTTAACAGAGGGCTATCCCATCACCTCTCCTTCCTTGCCTATCCCTTCTGAAGAGTTTGTAGCCATCCATTGCAGCAGCCCAGTTGTGAGAGTCATCCCACCATGTTTCTGTGATGGCAGCTATATTATAGTTTTCCTACTGCACAACTGCTTCCAGCTCCTTCCTCTTTGTTGCCTGTACTGTGTCCATTGGCATAGATGCACTTCAGTTGGGCTGCTGATCCCTCCACCTTTTTGTGGTAATTTCCACTAATTGTGCTCCTGATCCCTTAACCAGTCATCCCAAGGCCTTGAAGTCTCTCTTGATTGCCCTGGGACTTGTTGCAACTTCATTGCTGCCCACCTGAAAAATCAATAATGGATAATAATCTGAGGGCTGTACCAGGGTAGGAAGCTTTCTCTTCACATCTTTAACCCTGGCCCCAGGGAGGCAGCACAGTTCCCTGAGAAGTGGGTCCGGTCTGCATATTGGGCCTTCTGTTCCCCTCAGGAGTCTCCTGGGACAATGACCCATCTTTCTTTCTTTATGGAAGCAGTTTTCATGCAGGGCATAGGCTGACTTAACCTCAGCGACACCTCAAAGCTTGTCGACCCATTGTCCTCCTTGTTATTTGGTTCCACTTGCACAGCCTCATACCTGTCATGCAAGGGCAGCTGGGAACGTGGGAAGATCACAGGGCAGACATGCCTGCTGCGCCAGGCAGGCACTTGTTGCCATTGCCCCCTATCCCTTCAGTCACTGTGCTCAGCCAGGCGGAGAGAGGACAGGGCATCCTCTGTATCATGCATCCTGCCTGTCAGCCCTGTCCCAGGGAAGGGAAGGTGTGGTTCCAGAGTTTGTCTGTCTCTCGCACTCCTTGGTGCTCCTCAGCCTACTCACATGCTCCCGGAGCTCTGTCATTGACTGGAGGAGTGATGTCCTACAGGTGTGCTCACTGCTGCTGTCCTGTACTGGCATAAAAGCAGGGCGCAGCCTGCAGCCTGGCACCTGGGTGGCTGCGTTGGTTGTTGGTGGGTGCTGCGTTTAGAGAGGCCATGGCTTTCTGTCAAGTGAATACTGTTGTGCCCTGGTCGACCTGGCAGAGCTTAGCGCCTGCTGCACAAGCTGCCGTGCTGTGCCATGCCGTGCCCTTTCTGATGTGCCATGCCCTGTTTGCCCACCCCGGTTGCTGGTGCTCCAGAACGGCTTTTCATATATATATACACACACACACACACACACACACAAACACGTACCTGTGTGCGGGTGGCGCTTGGCTGCCGTTGCTCTTGGCCCCACGCTGGTCTCATCAGCTGCTGTCGCATGAGCTGCGGGGTCCTGGCAGCTTTCTCGGCTCCCCCTGAGGATCCCCAGTTCAGGAAACCCCCTCTGCACCATGCTAGAGAGCTCTGCCGTGGATCCTGCTAGCACCGGAGCTGCTTGCCTCAGCAACTTTGAGCAGTAATAATCTACCAACACTATTTAATAATCAAATATGACACAAACTTTTCCAGAAGTTTTTCTTATTTGTTTTGCTCTGTTTCTTGCACAGAATTATTTTATCTGCAAATGCACTGGTTTCTTCAGTCTTTGGCACTCTTATAATGAAAGACCTTCCATTTCTACAGGTTTGGTCTTTGTTTAACCAGTTCTTGGCACATTGCTTTGTTTCTTGTGGATTGCTCCTTTTTACTGGGTCTGCAAGACAACACTCTCTAAAACTGTAGTAGTTCTGAAAATCACTTTGTGGTTTTTATTCTTTTTGAATATTTTTAATCCTACTTTTAAAACATCAAGATAAAAAGGGATTATTTTTTTTTAACTTATTCACAAAATTGGGAATGTGATGTCTTTTTTTGCAAATAAGAGCTCTGTGGGGTTTTTTTTCCCCAGCAAGAACAAAAATGATTTTTACATTTTCATGGCAAGGCTGAAGTAAAACCACACAGATAATTCTAAATACACATAGAGAACCTGAACTTTTAGGAGAAACATTTCCATACTTAAAATGAATAGTACGTTTTCTACACAGCATCAAATACAGTAACAATTACTGGCCTTTTTTAACAGTTGTTAAAATAACAAGGTTTTGAAGAGCTGTTCTTCAGAAGCAATGGGGAAAGATCATGTTCAGTCTGTCTTTAGACCTCTGAGCTGTAAATCATCTTTGTTAGCATTTCAGTAATATAGCCTAATGTGTAAACTTGGCAGTTATTTTATCTAAAAGGCAGAACTGAATGGAACTCAGTAATGAACTTCTATATTGTAAAATGTGTGTATTTATACAGAAAGGCTTTGGCTTTAAATGAAGAGAGACTACATACAAAATAGGTACTTCAATGTTTAATTTGGCATAACCAGGTTACTAGGTAATGTTCCAGTGTGCCCGCGGGCTGCAGATAAGTTAGCGTATAACTAGATACTGTGGGATAGCAGATTACTACTTGGTCTGTAGAAATTATCTCTCTGCATGCTGTTTATCACCCAGAAGTGCAAGATGTTTATCCTTTTCATTTTAGGCTAAACCACCTTGAAATACCTTACATGTATATATATATTCATTCAGATAAGTAATATGGTTGAACTGACATTCAGTAACTTGTTACTTTGAGGTTATGTATTCTGAATCTGTAACTAATGTTAGTCAACTGTGAACCATGTGAACTTTTAGAATAGGTAAGAGACAAAGACAGCACATTGGGCTGTAAATACCTCAAGATTGTGTGTTCTATAACTTACACATTACACGCGCTTGGATAAGCCTCCTATTCCTCCCCACATACTTTTCCATCAAGTTGACATTACATGTTTTACCATATAAAAAGGAACGTGTGAACTGTTTTCTCTTTCTGGTTTAATATTTCCAAATAACCCATTTCATTCCAAACACAATTACCATCTGGTCTTTCTAATTGTGTAACCATGGAAATACTTGAAAAGTTAGTTGTCTGTGTATATTGCTAGTGAATCTTCTTGTTACCAACTTTGCCTGACTTGCATTTTTCCTCACTTTATACACAGGCTGGTTTAGCAGGAGCTCCAGCCCGGGCTGTTTCAGCTGTAAAGAATATGAATCTGCCAGAGATCCCAAGAAATATTAATATTGGTGACATCAGTATAAAAGTGCCAAACCTGCCCTCTTTTAAATAACATGGCTACTCCAGGTAAAACCAAGGAAGAAATGTGATAGAGATTTACCACATAATCGTTTACTAAATAAATGACATGTGTAACTTACTATTTGGATTCAACTCAAGGTACTGTATAGACATAATTTGAAAAAATCAGTGTGTGGAGTTGAATGTTGCTTTTTGTCTTGTTTGTGAAATTAAAGGAAATGGGTAGTTCCTGTGTGATTTCTAAATTACATTCCTATGCCCTTGTAAGGCATAACACTGTGTCTCGGCTGCTGCAGTATTTTGGGAAAGTATTTAAGATGTTCTTTACTTTGTATAACCTATAATGCTGAGTTTTTTGTATATTCACTAAAGTCTATAATTAGTGCATTCCTTAACTACTACTGCTGTTTGCAATGATTATTTAAGACTTTAATGCAAATGTTGCATGGAAACGTTAAACTCTTGTTTGAATAAAATCATAACAAACTGGACTTCTAAATACATGTTTGTCTGAAATTTACTCTGCAATAAATTACATTATTTCCTATTCGTGAAGCCAATTGACTATATATAAATACTGTTGTAGCAAGCATTAATGTTGTAGTTTAATCTCTGAAAGAATTACATGGGTGTATTGTGTTGAACATACTGGCTCTTTACATTCCTCACAAAAGCTGTTCGTTATTATTCTGAAGGAAAAACTGCCTTTACTGAAGATCCGATGACTTCTGTTTACATATAGATGTTGAGAAGATACTTACACAATCTGATAGACTTTCCCTGATGGTCTGACTTTGTTTTGGGAAAAAGGATCTCTGCAGTTGCTGTGTGTGTTGTGAGAAGTACAGAATGAGCTGAGGAGATTGAGCAGCTCAGAACTGTAAATGTGAGTGTATCAAGTAATGCGATAAAGAAAGGCTCTCTGGAAAGATAAATGAGGATACTTTAATAGGGTCTCTGTGCCTAGTGACATTTGTGATTCTCTACTTCGAGAATTAGATTTATGAGATATTTAGTATTGTCAAGACCTCAGAAAATCTAAGTGCTATCACCTCTGTGTAAGTTGCTCAGCTCTTAAACTCTTTCATGATTTAAAAAAAATAAAAGGGGGGGGGAGTGACTGGTTTTTATAATCATGCTGTTAAGCTCTGTGTGATGTACAAGTCTGTTTAAGTGAATAATAAAAATATCATTGGGATATTTAAGAATTCCTGTCAAGTTTTCTTCTCAAAAAAAGTATGCAGTTAATACTATATATGAAAATACAATAATACTGTATCAAGGACAATGCATTTCAGGACTAGTCTGAGAGGTCCTGCATTACCTCAGAAATTTGGATTTGATGTAAACCAAGCATTCTTTTCCCTTGAGTTGAATGTTAAGACACACCCCATAGGATAAACTTAGAATCGCATAACATTCTGTGTTTGATCCATAGTAACTATCACTGGTGCCTTTGGAGACCATTTGAGAGAGAAAAAGAGGGAGAAATTACTTTTGAAGCAGAAAATCTGATACAATACAATGTATTTTACTATATTTCTTAAGGGAGGAAAAAGAAACTTCATGTTTATTGTTCATATTACGTTTAATAGGCATTAATTAACACTATTTTATAAATGCTTTTGAAAACAGAATTGCCCTCTCCATGCTTCTTGAAAAGAATATGTATTCTTCCAAATCAACTTTCTTAGTTTGAGGGTGCAGGAAATTTCAGGTGGGGTTTAAGTAGAAAACTGCCACTTTCTCATTTTCACTGAAGAAATTGAGGGAATGAAACGTGCAGCACTTTTTTCCCCCCTATGAAGTAGGGTATTCTTTAGTATTCCCAAGTTAGGCAGCTTAGCTACTACAAATCTGGACCTGTTACAATTTCACCTGCTTTTGCCAACTTTTGTTTTTCTGCTTAATGCATAGACCATGTGACATTCAAAGATGTTGAAAATTTTCCACACTGTTCCCCCTATGAGGATTTAGTTAGTGCTGCTGCAGAAGGATAAATAGGAAATTTTGAAACATTTGGTACTCTGACCTATAGAGTTCTGGCTATTTGTGAAAGGAGCTCACAATTTCAGAAATTCTTCCAAGTCCTCTATTTTTTGTCTCACTTTATTTCCCTCTGGTTCATTTTCAGATTTGTAAGCTTATATAGGTAAAACATCTTTCATTCCTCACCAAGAAATCTTTTCTGGATTTATTTGAATCAAACATTTTTCCAAATCCTTAGAGAAATTATGTCAGAGATGCATCTTGACATGAAGCATATTTCAGATTAATTTCTCACCTCTTATCTGTCAATAGCCAGGCTTTTGTTCAATTTAGTGAACTAGATCTTAGGTCTTAACAATTATATGACTGTTTTAAAGCCTTATTTTTTTATTTTTTTTAGCTTTGTGTTTTGCATTACTGTTGTTTATACTACTTTCTGGCTTCTGCCAGAAAGGATTATTCTCTGGACAGCTCTTCCATAGACACCAGACTTTTCAAGAAGCTTCTCTGTTTGTGACTGGCCAGCAAATACTTAATGCAATGTGACTAACAACTGGAGCTTCCTTACTCAGAAAATCCTTGGATGGGAAGACATTCTTTATCAGATTTTTCACAGTAAAATTGCACTCCTTTCAAAGATTAGTTCTTGCTTGCACACAGGAGGGATACTACTGTACAGAAAGCCTGAGTGGTAGTATTTTTTTCTTAAATAAAAGCAGATGGTATGACAATGTGGGCTTCCTCAGGGTAGCTGAACCTGTCTATTTGCCTCTACCCTGCTTTAGTTTGCCAGGGTAGATATTGTCCTCTTACCATGTCATTTCACATTGCCAGACATTAAACTAAAACCAGTTAGAGGAACATGGGATTCTTGATTGATAGAATGATGGAAATGGTCCTCTTACTCTTGACCTTCTAGGGCTTGCCATCTATTGCAGATACTCAGAGGTTTCTGATCTGCTTCTGTTTATCCCCTTCACAAGAATGATGCGCCTTTTGCATCCTTCTCCTCTTTCACCAGTGTCCTCTTAACTACTGCTTAGGATTTAAAATAGAAATAAGATGTGGGATGTAAATTATTAAACTCTTGATTACAAATTTAAATGTTTTTAATGTTTTTGTAACTGCAAAAAAATCCTCTTAAGAGATACATATGTGTGTGTGTACATATATATACATAAAACATCAGTCTTTTGTGCTAATTGTTAGAAGAGCTCATCCTGAGCTGCAGAAGCCAGGCAACTAATTTGCAATACTCTGCCTCCATAGGACCTACCTTTTAAGTGATGTTCACCGGGGTGCCAGTGTGTGTAAATGAAGTACTGTATTTCTGAGAACTGCAAATGAAACATTAAACAGTAGCTGAGACTATTCGGTACATAGGTATCTGACCTCGTGTTGGATTCCCACATTAGGCTTTCTTTCCTATTCAGTTCAGTTTCTCTGCTAGTGAAATTCTCTGGGGAGAAACCTTATCATGTGATCATAGCAATTTAACTGTAGTAAGTATTATCTGTACTACTTTTTGAAAGTCCTTGATAAATGATGCACAGAGGTAATTTTAAGGAGACTATGTAACATTAATAATATGAATTAGTAATTAAACTTTCAGGATGTCTTAACTAATCTATTTTTCCTGCATTTCCCCACGCTTTCTGTTTTTTTTATATTCAGAAAGTCCCTGTATCACTCACAGGTGGTTGTTTGTCTCAATATTCCAGAAGATAAGTATTTTCAACGTCTGTTTGTATTCTGGGGATGCAGGGTGAAGTGCCCTCAGGAAGCAAGCTTCAGGCTTGGCTGTAGTGGCTCTTCAGATTGCTTGTCTCCAGACTGTGACTGTCTCTGTTATTTTGAATTATGCCTTTCAAATTCAGAGATATTTATTGCAAAACTGAGTAATGGGGAGAAAATTAAGTCTGATTAGCCCATGAGAACAACTGCTAATTCTGGCAAGTAATTTTTTTGTCTTTGAGAAGAAAAATTCTTTTCTGGGGTACAGACTCCCTCTCAAATATTGAGAGGAAAGGTATTGGAAGCATTTTCCTTTCAGAAGCCAAAGGCTTTCTCTGAGGGCCCATGTGGAGCAGACAGATGATTTTCTTCCTTCTTGCAAGATGGATTCTTGTAAACAAACGGAGAAGGGGCACGAAGGATAAAAGTTCCACAGAGTGAGTGGGCATTCCTAGCTGCCTCCATAGACTTGGCACAGAGCAGCTCGTTTTCCCACTGGGGCAGGGGCAATGAGTACTGCTAAAACAACTATTTTGACTTTTTTTCCACTATAAGAGAAGTATCTAATGTTGGAATCAGCTGTGAATGCTGTCTGCGGTATTGACAGCACAGACAGTACAGGTTACTGTGTCGATGCAATCCCCTCTCCTCCCTGAATAGCGAAGCACTGTTTTGAATATATTTTGTGAAGAAAATTTTACAACATTACAAGTGTATACAAAATTTCTTCTCCTAAACAGATGTTGCTGCTCTGATTTATTCTGCTTGACAGGCATAGGTGGAGGAAAGTGTCACTTATTTCAACAGAGAAACAGGTTCAAACCAGAAATTCAAATTGGCGCTGCCTTCCTGTGAGCACATTTGACCTTTTCTTTCTCGTAGCGCGTTCCAATAAACGCTAAAATTAGTCCTGAGTTTCACTTAGGCCTATGCTGACAGCCAAATGGGAACTTGCTGATGTTCTAAGGGTTACCTCATAAAGCTCCTTGATACTGAATTATAGTGTATGTGGAGCATAAAATACTGAAGGAACTGGAAATGAAACTTTCACTAATCAAATCATTGTCTGTTTATAACTGTTGAAGAAAAATAGAGCCTAAGTCTTGCACAAAATATATTTCTCAACTTCTGCATGGAGTATTCATAATTTTACTAGAAGCAAGGAAAGCAGACAAGTACTGCCAAAACTGACTAAAGGTGAACAGTTAATTTCACAAAAAAATAATCTTTTCTTACTTACTTTAATGATTATCATAACAAATGGTAAATCTGTCTTCCTCTCTTCATTTGAGAAAATTATCTGTCCTTGCAATTGCTGGTGTTCAATGTTTACACCAAAATGCTCAAAGAGCTCAAGTAATGTTATTACCTCCATTCCATGGGTGGCAATGCAAAGGTAGTCCTGTCTTGGTTTAACCCAGCAGGCAGCTACAACCACGCAGCCCTCCCTCCCTCCCTCTACAATGGGATGGGGGAAAGAATTGGGAAAAAAAAAGGTAAAACTCCTGGGTTGAGATAAAGACAGTTTTATATGACAGAAAAGGCAGATGATGATGATAAAAAAAATACATAAAAATAAATAATATACCAAACAAGTGATGCACAGCACAATTGCTCACCATCCGCTGACCACCGATGCCCAGCTAGTTCCTGAGCCGTGGTCTAAACCCCCAGCCAGCTTCCCCAAGTTATATAATGAGCATGACATCATATGGTATGGAATATCCATTTGACCAGCTGGGGTCAGCTGTCCCAGCTGTGTCCCCTCCCAGCTTCTGGTGCACCCCCAGCATCCTCGCTGGCTATGAGAAGCTGAAAAGTCCTTGATTTGATGTAAACATTGCCTAGCAACAACCAAAACATCCACATGTTAACATTATTCTCATCCTAAATCCAAAACACAGCACTATACCTGCTGCTGGGAAGAAAACTAACTCCATCCCAGCTGAAACTATGACATAGTCACACTGCAATATCAGCTTAACAGCCAAATTTCTTGTTTGCAGAAGTTTTGGCCTTGTGGTGCATTAGGAGTGTGGTGACAATGTGGTCTGGTCTGGAGGAGCTGGAGGTTGAGACATCCCCTCTTTGCGCAGACTGCATATGCCTGTGTCTGGGGTGCCAGAGGTCTTTGAGTCGATCCGTCAACATCCCACAAGGCAAGGCGACAGACACACTTGTGCCATATTCCATGGCTTTCCCGCCCAGTTTGACTCCTCTGAAACTCAGCAGCACACACAGGGTCCAAGTGTCCCTTTCTGGGCTGGCTCTGCTCTCCAGCTAGCCAACAGGAGTGGAGCAAATCCCCCTTCCAGATTCTCTCTGAACAGGACTATAAATGTGTCAGCAGAGCTGGAGCCTGTAATGATGACTTAGCTGCTTGGATGGACAAGCGTATGGTCTCCCTGTTTTCTTTTCACTTTCACAGTCCAATCCACAGACCCTCTTCAGGTACAATTTTCAGCACTCAGCCAGCAGAGTTGCTGTGGGGCCCAAGTCAAATTTCGCAGCTTCAAACATTTGCAGGGTACCTGTGTGATCAGTACTCCGTGCGTGCATCTAAGAAACTTTTGCCTTTGGTGTAGCCACGGTAAGTGGCACCCACATCTTCTCCACCTAAGGCGCATTCCAACAAATTTGAGCAAGCGGTCTGCAAAAGTGTGTCAGAGAAGCAAAACCCGAATGGACTCTGCATTTAAAACAGTCTTTACAATAATTTGTTGTGATGATGTGTGTCACAACAGCAAACGTCTTTCATGATTCAAGCAGCCATCCTGTTGCCAAGTGAGGTGCTGTTTTATGTGATATCAGAAATTGTTTGGGTCATCTAGGACCGAATGGTTCTATTCCTCCCTGAGATGCCCTGGCATCTCCTGTGTCATAGACTAGCCTGCCTGTGTCTCTGAACAGTCTGCTTCACCAGGGACGGCTGGCTGGCCGTCATTCTTTTGTGTCTTTTCGGGACAGGTATCATCACAGATACGTCTCGCACATCCTGGCTGCCATCCCTCTGCAAGGTATTGTGCACTCATGCAATATGTGATTGCTTTAGCAATATATAAAATACAGTGCTATACAGAAATACGTTAATACAAGCATCTGCATCCTGGCTCAAGTTTCCCCTGCCTGCTTCAAAACAAGGGCAGGTAAACATTGGCTAGGGACAAGCCCTTACATAGACCTGCATGCTGCAGTCATGGTGCAGCAAAGCAAAGAGAAAACTAATGTGAGAGCCTTTTGCCAGAGGGTAGTGACATGTGAGTTTGCAGTATAGGACTGGTCATCTGAGGAAGCCTCATGAAGTGTTACAGTTCTCCTAGGTGGTATGAGGCTACATAAAATGCCTGAATTGCAGCTCTCTAGCAAGAGGTGATATCACTGAGATGATCTTCAGGAAAGAAACAAGAGCAGGTAGGAACAGTCAGAGTGTTTTACAATTTAGAGTCACCCCAGAAATCTGTAGCAAGGTAAGAAATAGTTCTAATCCTTTTCTTCCTGGCACCAGTGCAACCGATTCCAAAAGCTTAAAAGTATCACCCCGTTAAATGAGCCCCCTTGGCCCTGGAAGTTTCACTTAGGAATCTGTTATAGCCCATTTCAGTAGTTTAGTGCCACTACAGTGTCTTTTTAGTTTCAGTTTGATTGCAGTTTACTAAAATACTCATATCCAAGTGCTGTGGGTTAGCACAACATAAATCATGGCTGTCCCAGCTGTGTTCCCTCCCAGGTTCTTGTGCATCCCCAGCCTGCTCACTGACAGGGCAGCGTAAGAAAAGGCCTTGACGTGGTGTAAGCACCACTCAGCTATGGCTGAGCTCTGGGTGTGCTCACTGCGCTGGTTTGGTCACAAATCTGAAACATAGCACCATGTGAGCCACTGTGAAGAAAAGGAACTCTATCCCAACCAAACCCAAGAAAACAGTAAGACAGGTAGTAGGATGAGGGAAGACAAGGTAGTAGGATAATAACTCAGTAGGGCTTTGCATCATGCATGAAGTCATTATTTTAAATTAATTCTTTCATAAGTATGTATGATGAATTCCTGCTAAATCTCACTTAGGTTTCCCAGGAGGGAAATAGTCAGGGGAGGGCTTGGGTGAAAATAAATTGGTAGTTTGCAGAGCAGCTTGAAAAGAATGCTGCCCAAAAGAAAAGCCAGAAGGAAAATAGGATAAGAAAGGTTGTAAAAGAAGGAGCTAAACAGGTTATTTTCTAATCTAGGGATAAAAGTTTGACAGAGTTGTGAACTAATTTATTAGGTTAACTGAGATAACTGGCTAACCCTTTGCAAAACCAGATCTTTTTCATGTAAAGGCGAAGTCAGCAAGCTTTAAACTGCTTCTAAAATACATGTGTTTTTTCTGAAAGTTTCTGGTTGGTCTAATTTTACTTTTCTGACAAGCATTTTCTGAAGCTGGCATGGGTGATGAAGCAGTAACAGAGAAAGACACAAGAAGGAAGCAAATGGATTTGAATATGAGAAAAGAGAAAACTTACTGTTTCTTAGTAAATGGTACATAGTATTAAAAGTGTTTGCATGTTTGTACACTTTCTGATGCAAAACCAGTACTAGGGCTGCTGGTGGGGTGAATATTCAAGGTGCATAGTGGTAACATGAGTTCCCTAGCCTCCCCTTTCCCGAGCCCCCTCCTAGCAGTGCTATCTGTTAAGTAAATGACAGGCTAAAAGGAGAGGAGGGTTGGATTCCTTCAGCGTGTATGTTAATTTCAGTGTCAAGACTCTGAGGTTCCCAAGTGGTATTTTCTTTTAAGAAAATTTATCTCCTATCCACTAAAAGGATGAACAATATTCCAAAGTCACTAATGTGCTTGATATCCAGTTTTTAAAGACTTTAGATATTATTTAGATTTCTAAGATCTGAAATATAAAAGCATATGGGCAATGCAAAGTCTCTTGATCAAAAACAAGAGTGAAAATAGCAAGTTTCATACTTAAAGGTGTATTTAGCAATTCAGCTGTTACGCATTCCTCTCTGACTTTTTAGCGGTGTATAATGCCCACTCAATGTTAGATGTGCGCTGTGGCAGTCATGCCTGTTCTTACAATGACATGCTTGTGGAATTTCAAATACCTCTCCTGGTCGTTCCCACTGGCCTTCCTCATTGCTTTTTACTAACGAAATTCCAAATAGCAGTTCAAATATGTTGAGAAGATAGCACCGTTTGAAAGCACTAGAGCTGCTAATGGAGATGACAATGGTTATAAGTGATTTTTCAAAGTGAAGGCACACACTTCCTCCCAGGCTGATCCTGTGGGTTGTATCTCCATTAGCTGGAGACGGCCCATTACCACCAAGCCTGGATTCATTAGAAGACCTAAAGAAACAGCAGCCTCCCATGAGCCCTGCAGTGCACAGTGTGCACGTGTGTCTGCTTCTTATGGTTCAGGCATGCGATTGCTCTTCCTTCCTGTTTCTTTCCAGTTGGGATGGGGACTGCATGCAGCCCCGCAACACTGAGAGCCCTGCAAGGGCTGAGGATGTGCTGCTGTGGCTCCAGGCTGCAGACCCACCCCCACCGTGGATGGCAAAAGCAGAGCTGTGTCTGGACAGCAGTGGGGAGGCTGAATGCAGGATGTTTCAGGTTAGGGAGAACAGTAAAGAAACAAGACAGTCCATCGCCAGAAGATGTGCTGCCAGTGGCTTTCCACCTATTTAGTCTTTTTATTACATTTAAACATTGTTTAAAGGAGGAGGTTTGGCAGTTTCGGTGACTAATGACCAAATAAAGACTGTTTAGCACAGAGTTTCAGCACAGGGCCAGTGCAAATATTTTAGAACATGATTTTATGTTTTCCCCAAGTTAACCATTACACCATATGTTTCTTTTGCTTTAACAAAATTGTTCGCTTTTCCACTCCCTAGAGTTTCTGGGTTTCAGTATTAAAAAAATCTATCCCCTCCTTCAGAGCATTTGTAGAGATCTTACTCTTCTTTGTAAAGATTTAGTGGGTGAGAGTTTTGGGGAGGCAGCTCAAGTAGAGCATTGGTTTATTGGTGGTCTGATGGACTCCTGGGGTTCACAGCTTCATGTTTAGGCAGTTCCGCTATCCACTGGCTCACAGCACACACGGGGAGCTGCAGACCCCCTGTTTAGTTGGAGAAGCAATTGTAGCTCCATTTTTTCCACGAGGGGCCATTTACCTTCCTTGCTTAGAATCAGGCAAGAGTCTGTTTTTCACAAAATCCATGAATTTAATGGATTAAAGGGAAAAAAAAACACCCTAGCAAACTTTGGGATGGGAGTAGACACTGAAAAAGGGAGTTTCTTGGCAAGGAGAGAATGGGAATTGAGGATAGTTTGGGAAAAGCAGTTTGAGAGAGAGGTGTTGGAGAAAGTCAAGGGAAGGAGGACAGGCACACGGAGGGCATATGGAGACATTTCTGAATTAAAAAACAGATGAGTCACAAGTGTAGGATGGGAGACTTAAATCAAGATGCTACTGGGATACTACTGCACAGGATGATGTTTGCTGGAGGACTGCCAGTTGAGAAAAATCAGGAAGGGCTGTGACTTTGCTGCAGAGCCGTTTGGCTGGATAAATGATATGGATCCTATCAAGCCCCTCTAGGGGAAATTTTCTCTTCAGACTGCTCTGGAATGTCTTCTCCAGGTGGACAGACTTTTCCATCATAAATGAAATCTTAATACCAAACCCACGTTTATTCTATTTTGTGATCACAGTAATTGTTCCAGTATAAAATCAATTTTATTCATGCTAGAGAATTTGCAAGAGTTATGCTAGCACATTTGCCAAAGTATACAGGTCCAAATGAGAGCTATAAAACTTCTTGGTCTTGGAGTAAATATGTTGAAATTGTGTTGTTTTTATGAAAGCATTGTTTTAGTAGAAGCTTACAGTTAAATGGTATTGCGTGTGCCTTTCTGTTTATGGAAATGTTTGGATGGAGGGACTAGCAGAGAGAGGGATGTGAATCAAGAAAGGGATCTAGGGATTTTTGCTGATAGTTATGGAGGTAAATGGGATCAGAGATCTACTGGAAATTTGTTAACTTGTGAAATTTCTAAGCTAGTGTGCAGGAGTGGACTCAGGAGATAGATAGATAGATAGATAGATAGATAGATAGATAGATAGATAGAAGTATAATAATTTCTTTTCCTACTACTTCTCTAAACTCTTCTTCTAACTATGAAAAGGTCCTTTGTCCATGCTGAATAAACCATAGCCTCACTTACATGGCATTTTTGCCGAGATGAATGTGCAGTGTACACATGGTCTACCATTATGTGGCAACTGAGGAATGATAACTCTCATGATTAAAACTGATTTATCATGGTGTCCCTGCAGTTCAATTTAGGTAACCTCTGTTCTCTTTCCTGTGTTTTCTTAATGAACAGAATGTTACAAAAGTTAAGCAATCAGAAAGTTAGAGTTGTCGCTGTCTAAAGTGCACTTCTAATCTAAAAATTATATGCCAATAATGAAGAAGTAATAGCCTGCAAAATGTTGATCCATAAGAGGTTGTGAAGACTACTATACTTCAATCCCTGTTTTGAAGTTTGAGGTTTGTTTAAATACGTTCTCTTTTCTGTCCCTTTTATTATGAGGATAGCATTGAAAAGAAGATTTTTGAATGTTTTAGAGCTTGAGGTGGTCTGAGTAGGTGTGACCAAGATGCTTTCATATCTACTTATGTAGTAGTACACTTCCTAAGCTCCACCACACACAGCACTTGTACAACTTGAAATGAAATTCAACACGGGCAAGTGTAGGGTCCTGCACCTAGGGAAGAACAACCCCAAGCACCAGCACAGGTTAGGATTTGACCTGCTGGGAAGCAGCACTGAGGAGAAGGATCTGGGAGTGCTGGTGGACAACAAGCTCTCCCTGAGCCAGCAATGTGCCCTCGTGGCCAAGAAGGCCGAAGGTATCCTGGGGTGCATTAAGAAGAGCATGGCCAGCAGGTCGAGGGAGATTATCCTCCCCCTCTACTCTGCCCTGGTGAGGCCACCTCTGGAATCTTGTGTCCAGTTCTGGGCTCCCCAGTTCAAGACAGACAGGGAACTACTGGGGAGAGTCCAGCGGAGGGCTACAAAGATGACAAGGGGACTGGAACATCTCTTGTATGAGGAAAGGCTGAGAGAGCTGGGTCTCTAGCCTGGAGAAGAGAAGACTGAGAGGGGATCTTATTAATGCTTATAAATATCTAAAGGGTGGATGTCAAGAGGATTCATTGGTGCCCAGTGACAGGACAAGGGGCGACGGGCACAAACTGGAACACAGGAAGTTCCATCTGAACATGAGGAAAAACTTCTTTACTCTGAGGGTGACCGAGCACTGGAACAGGCTGCCCGGAGAGGTTGTGGACTCTTCTTCTCTGGAGATTTTCAAAACCCACCTGGACACAATCTTGTGCATCTTGCTGTAGGTGATGCTGCTTTAGCAAGGGGGTTGGATTAGATGATCTCCACAGGTCTCTTCCAACCCCTACCAACCTGTGATTCTGTGACTTGGCAGAACCAGCAAACAGGCTGTGTTACTTCCTTGTGTAGTGCTTATGTAGTGACAGTATAAATGTCCCCATATGAAGGAGATAAAGGAGTGTGACCTAAACTGTCCCAGATGTGATGATGCACTAATGCTGCTTTGTGGTCAGCTGTGCTTGGGGAAAGGAAGAGAGACAAGCACACTCTTTTCGAAGAGGCTGACAGACTTTAGGCACACAAAAGTATCCTATTAATTCACACTCTACTGTGACTCACTGCTATAATTAGAAACACATTGTGTTTATTTGTATCCCTAAAACTAATGAGCTTAAAGTACTCCTCCTTTAGGAATATTGAGATCCATCTTGTGTTTCAGTGGATAACAAACAGAGTCTAGCTTTTTCATGCTCAACATCATTGTTTATTTAGAAATGTCATAATGCCCTACCACATAGTAATTCCCAAATGCAATCACTCATAAATCAATACAGAGCAGCTTGTTTATCTTGGGAGAGAGACATCAGTTCTGCAGGTTAGGAATTTTGCAACATAATGGTTTTGTAAAATGATTATTAGCTGTGACCACAGCTGTTAATGACTGAATCAGACTTGATAGGAATTTTTACTAAGAGTGTTCACTGCATGCAATATTTGCTTAAAACCAAAGGAGCTCCCAAAGCAGCACCTGTGCATGGAGTGATGATGCCCTGCCATCCAATAGTAGTTCCAATTACAGAATGTTTTCCTCTGCTCTGAGTTTCTCATTCTCTGGTTTTTTGCAGGAAATCTTTGAGGATCTTGGTTTTCTCCCTAAATGGAACAGCAACAATTTCCAAAGTTTGAAAAATTTCCAGACACTCCTCCTAACCATTTCTGAACTGTAATTGTCTTAAGATACCATCTTTTTAAATTTTGCTAGTAAAATTCACAAAATACCTGCCAAGTCATATTCAAAGAAGATGTGCAATATTTATTTTATCATACATTTTCCTAGTGAAGCACAAGTGTGGGAATTAAGGTAACATGCTTCACCACGAAGACCTGGATCTTGAGGAGGTTGGTGGGGTTTAGCAAGACAGGATGTTTCAAATGCAGACATTTTGAATGACCGGGCTGATTTAGACTTATGTGAAAAAGTAATGTATGATAAATAGATTTTCACTATTTCATCCTATCACTAGGATCAAATAGTGAAGGTTTATGTCAGCATTCAGTGCATGTCTTTTTCCTACTTTGTATGTTACCATTTAGAAAATAATGGTGCATTTTTTTTCAAGTTTTCACTTTTCAGAATTGTTTCTACTTTTTGTGATTGAGATAGATTATGTTGGATGTTAGTACATTCCTTATTATATAAATATGTGATTTTGAAATGCAATGCATTACAGTGCTTGCTGTAGTGTAATACAACTACTCCACCAAAAAAACAGTTTGTTCCCCTAAGATCCAAACAAGTATGTTCTGTATTTACTTCATGCATTCAACCACAACAAATTTGACCTTCACTTAATTTGCATGTTTCTTCTCTGTTTAAAAACATACAACATCCAACACATTTATCTAGCTTGTGTTAAAACCACTATAAAAGATTATTGTTTCAGTATGTAACACAAACTAATACAAGTGGAGCATTTTTATTTTCTGTATAGTGTAATAGCAAAAATCTAATATTTTCAAAAGATAGAGAAGATTCTTAATTTCTGTTGGCACTTAATGTTATACAGGGAGAAAGGTGCCTGTGTTTATGGCTACCATTATTTATTTATATAAAACATTATATCTTTACATCATTCTTCATGTTCCTGCAACTTAATTTAGGTTATGAAAGTTGAAGGAGAGGTTACAAGCCAGACTCTTCATTGATTTTGCTGGTTTATATCATCTGTAGATTTTTCTTCCTTCGACTTTGGTACCAGGAAATGGTGGAGTCAGGAAATCCAGAGCACTGACCATGGGGAATGTGGGTTTCAAAAGAATCAGGCTAGTTTTAATAAAATACAGAGCTGATCTTTTCAGCAGTGCCAACCATTTGGGACTCCACACAGAAACCATGGGAGTCATCAGTCTGTACCGCTGCACATTGAGAAGGAGACCAATAAACCTGCAATTTAGGGTCCTGCACCTAGGGAAGAACAACCCCAAGCACCAGCACAGGTTAGGATTTGACCTGCTGGGAAGCAGCACTGAGGAGAAGGATCTGGGAGTGCTGGTGGACAACAAGCTCTCCCTGAGCCAGCAATGTGCCCTCGTGGCCAAGAAGGCCGAAGGTATCCTGGGGTGCATTAAGAAGAGCATGGCCAGCAGGTCGAGGGAGATTATCCTCCCCCTCTACTCTGCCCTGGTGAGGCCACCTCTGGAATCTTGTGTCCAGTTCTGGGCTCCCCAGTTCAAGACAGACAGGGAACTACTGGGGAGAGTCCAGCGGAGGGCTACAAAGATGACAAGGGGACTGGAACATCTCTTGTATGAGGAAAGGCTGAGAGAGCTGGGTCTGTTTAGTCTGGAGAAGAGAAGACTGAGAGGGGATCTCTCTCAGTTCCACCTGAACATGACGAAAAACTTCTTCAGTTTGAGGGTGACTGAGCACTGGAACAGGCTGCCCGGAGAGGTTGTGGACTCTTCTTCTCTGGAGATTTTCAAAACCCACCTGGACACAATCTTGTGCAACCTACTTTAGGTAATCCTACAACCTGCTGTAGGTGAACCTGCTTTAGCAAGGGGGCTGGACTAGATGATCTCCACACGTCCCCTCCAACCCCTGCCATTCTATGATTCTGTGATTCTGTAATTTACATTTCTGAGACTGAGCATTACTGATCAGACCAGCTTCCTTGACATCCTTGCACCTCAGTGCATGGGACTTTGACAGGAACAATGGAAACTGAAAGCTAGATTTTGCTGTGAAGATAGAGTAACTTTATGTAACCTAGTATTTATTTAACTGGACTAAGGAGTTATGCAAGTTTCACAGAGGGTCTGGAAAGTAGGACGGGGGGCTGAACCCCGTGATCAAATTTGCCAGTGTTGCTCCATGCGTTTTTGTACTCTTTTGTATTCTTTTGGGACCTCTGTAATTCTGGAAGCCTCTTAGATGTTACAGTTTGCTAAAGGGTTCAGAGATTAGCAAAGACTGGCAAAGAAGGATCTAAACAAATCTGTCTCTCCAGGGTAACCTCAATGACAAGCTCAGCATCATTGTGAAACCACAGGTCATATCAAACCACAAATCATAACATTCCTAAGTGGTTCAAAATATGTCTGTGTGTGGAAGGACCAGAAGGTCCATAAGGCCGTGTTTACAAGGCATTTGAACACCTAACTACCATTGCCATAAGCCTAGGTTCATAAAGTAGCTTTGAGCCTCTGCTTTTGGGGTTCTTTTTTCTAGGTAGTAGTTTCTGTTTCCAAACAGTGAAGTCCTCACAGAAGCAGTCTAAATTAAAGTTCTCTCTTCACACAGAAAAATCCCTGCCTGTAATCTGCCCAGCTGTACGTGAATGTACTAATAACAGGCTCTGCCTAAATAGAAGGAATTGCAGTTCTCTCTCTACCTACTTATGTGAATTGGCTTCCAGACTTCAGAAAACCCAAAATGTCAAACAATGTTTAAAACAAGAAAAAAGGTTTGGAGTACTTTCCTGCTGCCTGGATTTCACAGCCCAGATTCTTCTCCAGTGGATTTGAAGAGCTAGGCTTTTGAGAGTCTATCCACCAAAGCAGGGTAATGCATGGGAAGATAATCACTAGAGGTGCTGAGGAAAGAAATGAGGTTTAAGTGTTAACAACAACTGATGTCCAGGTGGATGTGTCTTCCTGAGCATTTAACGTGGTCAAGTATACTCTTGTTAACCACTCAATGATAAGATGCCAACATCCATGATGCCAAACCAGGTGATTCTGGAAGGTGCTGCATAACCTGCAGCTCCCACTGACCTAGTGCTTTTCAGGGTTCACTAAGCCCTGGAGCATCCTGACTTGGGATCTGGTCCGTTGCCAAGCTCATTGGCAGCTGTGAAGGCAAATAAAACATAGGTTGGTTGGCGTGTCGAATGAGTACTTCAGATTTTGAGAAGGGTAAAGGTGTACTAATATTTACAGTCCTAAATTAATCTGAATAGATCTAAAACAATTTATTCCAGCTGCAGGGGGAATGCAGACAGCTGCATGATATTCTCAGATTTCCTGTTAAACAGAGGTAAACGAATGCCTGCAAAAGGGAGAAATTATCTGTCTGGGGTTTTTTAAGGGTGGGGAGGGAGTTACATTTTGCAACAGGGACATTTTTCTAGTTGAAGCCTTCCTTATTTGGAATTTGTAAATGTATTTGTCTCCTCCTTCCCACACAGCTGGACTCGTGTGTTGTCTCCTGGAATGGGAATGATCACCCGTTCTTTTCTGGACAGCTTTAGCCAAGTGTTACTTTTGAGCAGCAGTATTCCATGACACCTTCATCTAATACATAAAAATTAGAAAAAAAGAGAACCTATATTAGAATCCAGTTTCTAAATATTTGCCTAGCTCAGAAGATGCTATTAGAATAGTTATGTTCTGTACGCTTGCTGAAACACGATGAGTAAACCAGGAGGGAGGACAAATTATTCCACAAGAGCAGAAGTAATGAAGCCTGATTTCCTCCAAATCTGTATGCTCTGTCACCCAACACCTCTCCCTGAAATAAGCCAGTTTCCCTCCAGTATCCCCTGAGATCTGCATCTCAGTAACTCGAGATCTTCCTGTGCTGGCAGTGTTTCCAGTTTAGCACTTGCCTCTATGTCCTTTTTTAATTTTTTTTCCCCTGTGTTTCTGAGGTGAGGGGAGAAACACAAGCTGGAGTTAAGAATGAGTGAATGAGCAGGCAGTGCCATGTGCTGAGGGGTCAGCCAATGCAGATGGGGTGAATGGCCCCCCACCCTGTGCCAAAGGGAACTGGGAATAGCCATTCCCCCAGCTTTGCTCTCGGTAAGGATACCAGGTTTTATTTTCTCTCTCTGTAGATACAAAACATCTGGGCAATTAAATATTTTTGAGATGTCTAGTTTTGCCACACAGGCTAAAATGGATCAACAGGTTCAAAAGTGAGACGGACGGACTGAAAAAGCTTTCTTCTTTGGACAGGTATGCTGATAATACTGGTAAGAATATCTGCCATTCAGCATTAATAGCCATAGCATATGCTATTTGATACATTCAAATGGCGTGTAATGATTGTAGTATAGAAACCTAGACAAATAAAAAAAATTAGTAAACTACTAGAGTTGGGTAATTCAACGGCTACAAAGTTTAGCATAAAAGCCAACAGGGTGCCTTCTTGTGCCATTGAGCTGGAGGGTTCATTTCTAAATGAATAAATGGACTCAATGTCTGTTCTTAGTTCCTTAGTCTTACTTACATGAAGTAGAAAGAACAAAATTCAAGTTCTACAGATCCTTTTCTTGATATTTTTGCCTTTTTTAATAGAGTAACCAAAACCATCTCTGACTTCCCAGATAGGTTATTATTTAGGGTTGGATAAATGTATTTAGGGTTTGGCAAGTTTTCCTTGTTTTCCACCACCCAGCCATGCCAGCTGGGTATTCTAATAAATAAACATCACTATATGTAGTAATTAAAAAAAAATTCTAATAGATTGTGTTTATGGGAGTTGTGATGTCATAACCACAGTGTGTATGTTATCATCATGAGATCTTAATCTACAGAGGAAAAAGAGTGCTTTAACCCTTACATGAATACTAATCCTCATTCTTCTTGTATGAATTTATTCCCTCCTATTCCCTGTAATTTTTGCTGTCACTATGGATCTTCACATAAGAAAATTGTTTATTTGAAGTCTTTTCTACTATTTCTTGCTAGCATTTAAAATTTGACTCCTATGCACGTCACTGTAAGTGACGTAACTTGATTGCTCTCAAGAGGTCTTTTCATGTTGATCACAGTGGGAGAACTTTCTTCATGTGGATAGGGCAATTATGTTCAAGTCTCAAAAGACAAGACTGTATGCTTTTAAAAATGGCTATTGTAACTGGGTCCAACAGTATAAGCTATTCAGTACAAGTAAATTCTATTTAATGGCAACATAAAAATAACTAACTTGAAAAATTCAAAATTATATAGCCATTTGTTACAGCTCATGAAATAACTTTTATTAATTGCTGTTACAACAGTTACAGATAAAATGTGTTTCTGATTCAGTCGCTTGTTTGTGACAGTTACTTAATAGCCCTTTCCCATCAAAGGAGTTCAAAAGTATGGATAATTAAATATCTATCTTATCTATCTTATCTATCTATCTATTTATTGTGGAGACAATTAAATATCTATCTGTTTCAACTAAGATAATTCATTCTCTGAATGAGACTACAGCAAAATCTACTACTAGGTGTAGGTGAAAAATTCTGATTGCTTTTTCTAACACCCCAGTCCCCTATTTTCTGCCCTTCTCTTCCCTTTTGTACCAAATATTTTCTGTTTGGCAAATGGATGGACCATCACTGTCCTTTGTGCCATTTTAGTAGCCTTTAGTAGTTGTTGACTCTACTCGTTATTACCTTGACATACCTGCCTGGAGAGGAGCAGCCGCTTTCTCTGTCCACGACATCAGATGGTCTTCAGAACCAGAGAGATTTTACCATACCACATTACATTATTCCTTTATAAGATCTCCTCCTAGGTTTGACATTTGTGCCTGACAGATTGCCAGATTGCTCATCAGTCTGAGGATCTGTGCTGCCCGGTTTTGCCAGAGTGTCTCCTGCCTCTTTTCTCCAGTCTTGGGAAGATTCAGCTTTAGCAATCCATTAAGAAGTGCAAGGGTAAGGCAGATAAGCCAGAAGAGAAAGTGGAAATGAAAGAGGACTCCTGAAAGGAGATGCAGAGACAGGTGCAGTATGGAAAGTGTGAAAGGGTAATTCAAGACAACAACCTTGTGCGGCTGCTCAGTTTTTTATAGGACTTGGAGCATGCCAATACGCCCTCAAACAGTATCTCTGCTTTTCCATGACCCCTGAGCACAGAAAAGAGTTGCTGGCCTGTAAAATACAGTGTGCCCTATAACTGTATAGCTTAGCTATGTTTTGAGGGGGTTGGCTTTATTGGTTACTGAATAACAATAACGGAACATAAATCTTGGATTAAGCTTTCTCCCCAAGACTCTCTAGTCCCATGATTTCCTGCCTGTAAAACCTCCTGCTGCCTCCAACTACAATCTTACTGTCACATATCAAACCCAGATGAATTAACTGTAGGATCACTGAACCCAAAGGGAGCTCTTGTTTTTCCTGGTATTACAACAGAATGAATCTGATGATTACATCAGCCATTTTACTGGAGTGATTTTTTAGGAGTTTTTCTGAATCTTCATATCTGTCCTTTGACATCCATTTTAAGCAACACCAATATGTAGAGAGCCAAATGGTGGGCTTTCTTCTGCTGCTCCTATGGCAGTATATCCTGTATAATATTTCTGAGAAGTTTGAGTGTGCACCTAGTTTATTTAAATATATCTAAGACTAGGGTAAAGCACGCTCTGTTAAACAGCCTAAGATGATAAATGCTAAAGTGGTAAAATGCTAAAGCGAATCGGTCTGGGACCAAGAGTCTCCAAACACATGGTAAAGTTAGAATTGTGTCTCCACCAACTGCTGTGTTTTTCTTACCATGTGCTGGCAAAGAGTCTGTGGCTGTTTCAGCATATCCTGTCTCTTGATCAAAAGGAAAAGCTTACGATGGCCTATACATTGTGCAGAAGTCCTCCCAACCATTCCATAAATCCTTTACATTTTTTCACAGGCAGATGGTTTACATTTTCCATTCTCTGTTATATCTGCATTGGGATACAGTCTTTTATCTTACAGTGACTTCAACTGAAAAATAAACACCCATCTATTACACCGTATTTCTTCAACTGAGAAGGATTCTGCAAAATGCTCTTTAAGCTTATTACCTTTGTCTTAGAAATCTTAGGACTGTATAAACCTCTTTGATATGAAGTATTTATTGTAGGCTCAATAACAGCATACAATAAATTAAGAATAATTTATGTGACAATTTATGTGGGATTCCCACATTCCTACAGTACTTCCCAGCCAAAGACCTCAAAGATGGAGGATAGTAATTTTTCTTGACTTTTCTGGGCTCAGAATAGCAATATTGGTACGGCTGACAAAAAGGTGGTTCGATTCCTTTCCCATTTGCTCCTCTGAGAATGCTCTCTTTGTTTTAACATTATAACTGATGAGTGTCTTCTTCAGCCAGTGCTGCCTAGAAGTGTGTATAACCCCCATGCAAGTCAATCATTCGCTAATTCAATAGAGTCTAAACACAAACTTGAGGAGGCAAAGTCATATCACTTGCACTAATTTGCTTTATCCTAATGTTCTTTATAAGAATCCAGTTTTGTTACGCCAACCCGGGGTTCGCTCTGGCTTGTCAGCCCTTGGATGTCTAGATTTTAAGTGGGAAGAGTACCATGTCATATGGTCACTCAGTAAATGGTACTCAGTTACCTGGACTTTAGAGAGGCAAATAATTCATTAAATGCGAGGGGAAAGGGCACAGTCATCACTCCACCATTGCTTCCCTCCTTCCTCTCTCTGTATTCCCTCTTTAAGTGGAAGAGGGGGGGGAGGTGTCATATTCTTTCCCATTGCCCTCACAGACCATAGCATTGGCTCAGCATGGGAGAGGGTGAACAGCTGCACGGGGGCAGGAATAAATAGTCAGGACTGAAGGAGGACGGGAAACTTTAAAACCAGTGTTGCCACTAGAGATGTGTAAGATGAAATTGCACCCTCCGTGATACCACAGAGCTGAAGATTTGCTAACATACCAAAAGTCACGCGGTGACATTCTTGCCTGTATATATCACATCCCCAGAAAGCACAGAGCTGGTTGCAGCCATAAATCCAATTAGTGAAAAATTCCAGCATTTCTACATATTTTTCATTTTGTTTTAGTTGAAGGTTTTTTTGCTGAATTTTAAATGTTTCATTTTGAATTCAGATATTTGTAGATTTTTTTTATTCCTCATTTTTATTGTACATATTTTTAAGTTATCATTTTGTTATATATATTCATAGTTACTTTTGTGATTAGAATTACAGTAGGTATTTTGGTAACAATTATATTAAATTTTACTCAGTAAGTTAATTACAGAGCTAGGAAATTATATTCAGGTATTTCACTGTTCATTGTTTCATAAGTGATACTAAAAAGACAATACAAAGAAAATGACTGTATAAAATTAAAATGTGAACAATTTAAAATAATTTCAAAATGAAAATATTTTTGAAATTACACAGTCCAATACTTTTCAAATGTCTTACTTCATTTTAACTCAAAGTGTCATTTTCATATTTTTCAGTGAAATTAACATTTCCTGGTTGCTACTGAAGATATACACATATTCTGCCACTGCGATGTAGGAAGATTTGCCTCGGTAAGTGTGCTAACAACTGTACCTGTGAACTTCTGTCTACAGTTGGCAAGAGTAAAGCCAAGGATTCAACTCGAGCATGCCATCTCAGTTTTGAGAGGCTCTTGAAGAGTGGGCAAAGAAACATTAGAATGAAAATAAGTAAATAAAAATAGAAGAAAAAGCTGTAATACCAGCACGCCAGATGCAAGCCCTTAGTATTATTTTGCTACTTACAGCCTGTATGGCTGAGCTATTTTGAACTTACCTTTTTTGCATGAACCTAGCAAACTCTCCACTTGCACAGCTTTTCTTCCTCTCACCAGATGGTCCCAGTGGATTGCATGGTCAAGATCTGATTGCTGAAGCTATTGGAGGGGGTGGTCTTTTCTGTATGATAGGATGCTTAGTGAGCTCTATATGTGCATTTTCTGATACTGCAGTCATTTTGTTGTGGTAATCAATTTTACACAAAAGAGAGAAGGTAAGATACTTTTGGAAGCAACCACAAAGACTTTCTAGGTTAACTGGAAAGGAGTGTGTTTGCATGAAGTTTTAGCATAAAAGATGTAACATTAGACCTTTACTAACTTCTCTTTTGGTTTTGAGACAACAATCTCTCTATGCATATTAAAACATGTAATTAAATAAATGAGCAGATGTTCAGAATTTCCTCCCTCTTTCTTTTCTTTTTTTTTTTTTTTAAACCTCTCCTGTTGGAAATCTATTGTTCCAGTTCTCTGATTGTTTGGATCATTCCTGGAATTCTTGTTTTTAATTTAATAATTCCAGAAATGTTGTCCTGCTATTTGTCTGCCTCTTTCTTTTGCAACTGCACACAAAAGAAGTGCTTTGCCGACAGCATTTACAATACAGAATAAGATAATATTTAAATGTCTGTAATCAGCTGTGTATGTTCACATTCAATGTTTTTCTTTTAAATAATCAAGTGTGTGCAAAAGATGTGGCATTTTGTACAGATATCCTGAGATCTGCTTCAGGATCAGCCAGCAGAAAAGTAATAATGGATATATATTTACAGCAGCGTCATGCTAAACTTTTAAAAAGGGGTCGTCACAAATTTATGCTGTTTCAATTGTCAATATGTATAACATTTCTCAATTAGAGAAATATAGACACCTTCCTTTTACCTATAAAATTCATACTTCGCAGTTCCTTCATCCCATAATTCTTTCCAATTTCAATTTTGTCACTCAGTTCCCACCATAGTACCTCTTTCCTCTTCTGCTAATTTCAGGAAAGATTCTTTGTTTGACAAAACAGTCATGGCAATGGCAAGTCTTGGTGTGGCAAACCACTACATCAACCACACCAGGTACCCTCAGATTTCTGCATGTGAGGCATTTGTGTGTGATTAGATACCGTTTCTGTGGCATGTTTGGTGGTAGATGGGGCAACAGGCTCGTTTTGGTTCCTGAGTCCTGCCAGTTGCTTCGGACTGCTGGTGAGTATCATTATTTCACAACTGCTAGATAGATACTTGGACAATAAAGATTTTGAGTTGCTTTTCGGTACTGAATATATAAGCAACACTCTAATGCGAGTTCAGGCAAAGAAAATGGAAGGCTGTGCAAGTGGAAGATGTCTCCTAGATGAACTTTTAGCTTTGCCATATCTTCCCTGTACTGTAGTAGCAACTGATCCATTGAGCTGTGAGGTGCTGGGGTAGTGCTGGGGAACCTATCTTGTACAGCCTTCTCTGATGGTAGTAAGGGATACAGCATGACAACAGAGATGGCAATAACAATAAACACAGTTGTTGGCCAACAGTCAACTTGGTTGCACTTTCAGAAGGATAGTCATAATGGTAAAATGAAGTCACAGTTCCCCATGGTGGATTCTTTAGTTCTTGCCTATTACAATCACACCACTTTGTTTAGGGATGACACAATGAATTTGGGGAGAATACTGAGATAATTCTTGGAATGAACTCCAAGCTTCATTATTTCTGCTACATATTACCCACAACAAGTAACCATGAAGATATTTGAAGTGATCCCACATTGTCTTTTTATGATACAATAAAACATGTTTATGCAACTCAAGTATCTATTACAAGAATGAAGTAGTATAACAAAAGTGGCATACTGGTAGGGATTTGTCTCACTTGCTTTTTAAAAAAAATCAATTGTTAGCTAAACTTTGAAAATAATCCCAGTTTGAGAAATAAAAACCATCAAAGGGACTATATGCAGTTTTTCTATTCAGAGATAGAGTCCTGTATAGTTGCATTTGGTCCAACAAGTTTGTTAGAGATATTTCCCCTAATATTCTTTTGAAAAATTACTCATTGTCTGAGAAGATTCTTTACCAATAGGACAGATCCCATAATGTATAGAATGTGAGCAGAGGGAAGTAAAGAAACTGAGAATGGAGTAAACCACTGTGACTTGATATGCATTACCATTCAAGCAGAATTATTTAAGGGAAACTTAATTACCAAAGGGAAAGAAAGTGACATGTATCAGGAGAGGCAGCTCCTGAAGGAGTAATGGAAGGGGTAGGATGAGAGCAGATCTTTCTTTGGAAGGTGTATTGTCCACTGTGCTCTATGTTGCTTCTTCCATTTGACAAGATCTTTCTGGCCCAGAGAAGCAGTGGTTAAATACTGTACACCCATATAATGCTATATTAATTGCACTGCTGTCTATACTTATTTCCTGACTAGTCTGCACCCACTCTGTATCTTATGACAACATTGGCCAGAGATTACAATCCAGAGACTTGTGGACAGAACTCAGTTGATGTGAGGTCTGTGTTTTGCCCTTTGTGCTTCCCAAATCTAAATGGAGACAAGATGTCAGGGTTCAACATTTGAGATTTCCATGTCTTTTGAAATGTGATTAGAAAGATTATAGTAAAGGGTTGGGTTCTAATGTACTCTTGTTTGTCTCCAAATTTAAGAAAGAAAATACTCACAGCCCTAACAACATAAATATGGAAAGGGGAATAAGGATGAAGGAGAATAGAGCCAGATTTGGCAGAAAGGCCAAAGGTTGCACTTGGGTTATTAATGTTTTGCAAAGTCAGCGATCCTGGGAGTTGAAGAAACATCTGTAATGGCTAGTCCACATCAAATGAGTATGATGCCAGTAAACAAACCAAGAGAAAAGAAACTGAAATTTTTCAGATCATGGATCATGTTATTATGATTCTTCAGCTCCACCTATGAGTTCTGTGAATCCCAAAGATCTCCTCACACAAACATGGAATAAATGGTGCCTTTGAAAAGTTCATAAGGAGCCCTCTGCCTAAACAATTTCCCAGGGCATAACCCCTGGATTAACAACATGCTAAAGTGGGCAGAGAGAAAAGAGTGATGAACAAAAGGTATAAATAAAACACAAAGAAGTGATTATTTTTGATCAGTGCTTTTTCATCCTTTACAGAATTCATACTGTTCTTGCATATCAGTATAGAGCAGAAATTAATATGATGAAGTAAATGGGATACATGTGTCTAAATGAATATAAGACAAGAAAGCAAATACTCTTTGTTCAATGTGGGTGAAATGTCTCAACATTTGCCTGGGCAATGTTTTCGGGAAATGTCTAGAATATGTTTTTATGTAATCCATGCAAAATAAGGGTGTCCCATCTACATTTTGTGGGTTATCTTTACTTTGAAATGTGTTATCTCCAGTTTGATCAAGATGCAGAGAAAGCAGTGGGACTATCAGCAAAATAGGAGTGATGTTACTCTACACAGTAGTCTCAAAAATTTGCTGCAGTAAACCAGTGCCGGTGCCACTTTTTGCCAGCCCTGGGATGAATTTCTTACCTTCAATGATTAATGCAAAAATCATTCTGTGTTTTTATACTTTCACTTTCCTTGTTACTCATTACTCTGCATTTTGAAATGTCTTGACTTATGGAAAAAAAACACGCTGTCAAGGCTCAGGGTAGCTATAAACTCAAGATGTTGCTGAGATGTAAAATCATGTACTCTCTATGCTGAGATTCATCTTTGTGTATCAACGACAGCAGGAAAAGAGCCTTTCCTGTGAAGTGTCTGTTTATAACCTCTGAGATGCCATCGGCTGAAGTAGAGTATGGAACAGTAGCCATCTGAAAGGAAAAGAGAACACTTTGTTGTATTATGGAAATAAACACTTCAGACTTCACGTTTTATTGGCACAGGCACTAATTTGAGCACATGGTGAGGGAAGAAGTCATGCAATGAGGGACAAAGGGACTATTAAATGAGAAGATGGATTGAGGGGGTGCTTGAAAGGGGTAATCAAAACCAGGAGGATTTGATACTTCAGAAAAGGAAACACTACGAAGCATAGACTGTTCATCCTGGACATCATTTGGAGCGTCCATAAAATGGGTGTGGGGTTGGTAATAAAAACTGAGCTTGCTTGAAAAGCATCCAATAGCTTCCCATGAGGTTCCCAGAACAAAAGTTATTTTAAAATTCCTTTTTGTAAGTGAGTCTATGATAATCCTGGTATGTTGGACATCTGCTTGGACTTTGAGGTTTATCTCTTCCTCAGGGTCAGCTTCAGGGCTTAGGACATGGATCTTGTGGGACCCAGGTTTTAAGTTCTGGTTAAAATTGCAGTTCTGATTGTAAGGTTACTTCATTCCCACCAGGCGTGACCTCAGGGAAGAAAAAGACCCATTCACAACGTTAGGGGCAGGAACTGAAAATGTGTGCATATGTCTGATTGTTGTCCATTACTGTTCTATGCAAGAGCTCTTTCGTTGCAGCACTGGAGCTTCCCCTGGAATCGCCTCTGTCCATTTTCTTCATTTTGCCATGTGCTTCTCTAGATCTAGGCATTACAGTGATGCTGTTGAGACAGGAGGTGAGCCTCTCCTTTCCCCAAACCATAAGCAAATCTGTGCAGTGGTCCCTCCAGAACCAGGTGTGACTGATGTAAGACCAAGAGTGGTGTGCGATGCTAGCACTAAATCCTTGAAAATGAGGGAGATCTAGTGGTGTGCTAGTAATTAAAGATGACTATGAGTCAGTATCATACAAGAGCAGTAAAGGAAACATAGCGAACCAAAGAGGTCCTGATATGAATGAAACCAATTTGGGGCATCCATGGGAAAGCGCCTTAAGGAGTAAAGTTCATCAAAAATACACCAAATGTTTTTTTCTCCAAGCAACTGAATGAATTATCTGATTTTCTAGAAGTCCCTAGCTGACAATTTAAGAACTAATAGTGGGATGTGATGTAGACAAGTCATGAGAGAAGGACAGGTGGCTTATCCAGCTTGTTGTTTAACAGCTTCTCTTTCTTCACGCCAAGTCCCAGAATGTAATTTTTTAAAAATCTAGCTGACTGGCTCAAGTGAGTGAGGTCCAGTCACCACAGCAGGTCATCCCAAAGGCTTGCCAGGCGGTGGGGTGGGAAGAATTCCTGGGCCACCCTTCTTCTGACTGGCTAGCAATACAAGACCATGCTCTTCCCCAGCGTCAGTGCTGAGCTCCACATAGCCTGAAGATTTGAACACTATCCCAGAACGTACTTGCTTTTTCTTCGGTATTTGTTTTGGTTTATCTGCCTGCTAGGCTTCCCCCTCTTCTTGCCTCGCAACTAGATTTGATAATATCAGTGAAAAGTGTGGCTAGCAGCCCATTTCTGTACTTTACTGACATCATTCTTTGTGTTTTCATAACAAACTAATAACATATGTTGCATGCACCCAAACTTTCTCAGGTTGAACTTGCCTTTTTTTTTTTTTTTTTTTTTTTTGAGGGGGGACACTCTGCTTCTGTCACCCCTGTAGCAGACATGAAGAATTTGGGATCCTCCTTTTTGTGACATGTCTCTCTCTCCTTTATAGAGATTTGATAATTTGATGCTGTAGATTGATTATAAATGGCACAAATTCCCCATCTTGACTCTGACTGTAGCAATCCTGCAGGTGGACACTAATCAATCAGAAACTATCACCTGAATAAACTAGTGATACAGCCTGCTGCCTTCAAAGCTCTGTGGCTTCCTACCATTTCTCCTCACCTTGCCATCAGCTGGGAGTTGTCTTCTCACTGATCTTCATGTCACCATCTCCATCTTTCTCAGAAGTGCATACTCACTGTGTACTCCTAATGCTTTTCCAGTATCTTCTTGGAAACCACCACAGCACACTTAGGAGTCAGTGGCATGGACCAGCCTGCAGTCCCAGCTCTGCAAAAAAGAAAGATCAGAAATATTTCCCCAACTCTATTCTTGTCACTGAGCTATCTCCAAAGGCATTTACTGTGTCATTAGTCCTGCAAGAAGGTTTTGTAGCTACAGTTTTTAAAACACAGAAAAATGCACACAAGTGAGTTTTGTACTAATAGAAGGAGCCATTCTGAGTCTGATCTACAGCCTTTATTCTGTTATGATCTTTTCTACACCAAAGACAGGGTCCAATACCCAGCAGCATTACTGTTTTACACACGTTAATTTTAGGTGAAAACATTATTCCTATTGTATTGCAAGTAGGGGTGTCCCATTTCTGTACCATATTCTATGTCACAATCTCTGTAGGAAACTGATTTGTAATTAATGCATTCTGAAATTCCATGACTTCTGTCACATACAGGTTTTCTTGTGCCATGTTGCACACCACCAAGTACAGAGATTTGGTAAACTATTTGCCAGCCGATCATACGGGCTTCAGCAGAGATCTTCCTCTTTTTTGTCTGAATGGATCAGAAGCTTAGCGATCACATGAGATCAGATTTAGGGTTTGCAAGAGCAAATATATCAAGTAGCAACAGAGAAATGCAATGGGATGGCAGGCTGCACCAAGACGATAATGCTACATAGGCACGGTGCTCTGAGATGCAACAACAGCATACTAGAGGGTTAAACATACTAAAGAGTTAAACTGGAGATCTGTTTTATTCCATTTATAAATCAGGCTCAAGCCTTAGTATGTTTCCACCAAAGTTCTGCCAGAAAGAGGCCCTGGAAAACGGGCTCTCTGAAGTCTGTAGGGATACACGGAGCTCTGGCCAATTTGATCACAAGTTGACACGTAGCCACATTCTGCAGAGAAGCACAGGTTTGTTGGACCAATAAAAATTTGGGGAGTGTTTTGTGAAGTTCTTCAAGAAGTGTATCTTGCAAAATATGATACCCAGATTCTAAGGATAAAGACCATCTGTAAGCTTTAAAGCTGTTGAAGTCTTGGGTGTTTGGCTTTCTGCCAGCATGTGAATTCAAAACAGTAGTTTTCAGGTGGTTTGTAGTCTGATTGGTTTAATGAAGATTTTAATAGGACAAAAACCTGTGAGGAAGCAATTGTCCTCATTTCTCAGTAATTTTGGAAACTTTGGTGCATCACAAAATGTAGCAAACATCTTGAGTTATAAGTTAAGAGGATAGATTTAAAAACAATCTTCAGTACCTGAAGTATTTTATTTTTGATGATGACTATGAGGAGGAGGAGGAGGAAGTGCCAGTAGTGCTTGCTGTAGATGTGCAATAATAATGCTCTGTTGCAGAGCTAACTCTCAACACATAAAAAGCAAGCAGTTTCCTAGGACAGTGGTGCTCAAAAGGTTAAGCTGAGATTATACAGATAGGGTGGCCCAAAAGGAGTGGGTCTGTAGAGCAAAGCAGTTGGAAGCAGAGGACTCAGACCTCAAAGCATACACATTTCCAGGGAGTTAACTTCAAATTAGCTGTGGTGTCCTGGGCTGAATGCCCGTCAGTGGCTGGAGCGCATGAGGTGCAGCAGGAGACTGGTTTCAAAGGTCTTGACAAAGACTTTGTGTTGCCCACCGTTCTAGACAGCCAGGCTGGCTGGCATCTGCCAAGTGTGGATAAAAACATTATTTCCAGCAGGAACAGCCATTGCTCTCTCTTCTGCTATTCTCCTTGCACTAACAGGAGAGCAAGCTGGACACTTTAAGGTTCTGCTTATTTCCCTTCCAGCTCCCTGTGCAGCTCTAGGGCTGAAGTAAGCTTTGTGAAGCATTTCCTGTACTTGGCTGTTGCAATCTCAGGCTTGCATACCATCCAAGAGCCTTACTTACAACAAAAGCAGACAAAACAAGAGGAGACACGTGTCCTTGATCCAACTCTGTTGGTCCAACTCCACAGGTGAGAAATAGTTTACAGTATCTCAATATACCAGTTCTTCAAACTTTAACTTGCTATTCCTCCTAGAGAGCTGATAAATCTTGGTATGACTAGCACTCAGGGGACAAATACAACATTCCTGGTTCATTTCAGTGAAGCTGCCAGAAAAATACCAGGCATTTGAAAGCTTGTAAAACACTTCATAAAAAGGGCCAACAACTTTGAAAATGCCACCATTCATTATATTAAACCATATCAATCTACTGACATTTAATGCCATTTAAAAAAAAAAAAATCCACTTGCAAGTTATTTGTGGTCAAATGTTTGCTCACTTTCATACAGTCTCACCAGACAAAAGCTTGAAAATATTGGTATATTTGGAGAAAAGCTGATACCTATTCAAGTTGGTTTTAAGTGCAGTAACAATCAGAAAACATTAAGCTTCACAAAAGAAAAAGTTAAATGCTGTCTGGAACAAAGTTTCACATGCTGCAAGTGATTCATGCATTCACTCTTCCTTTTCTTATTAAATCCTTAATTTTTTTTTTTCAAAACTTCATTTCAATTAAGACTGCATTGTTACAGTTTTTTTCTTTGCTAAGCAAAGTGGTGAAAACGTGGTACACTTCTTTCCCACATATCCTCAGTTGCAAGACTTCGTTTATCAGTCTTATTGATTGCCTGCCACAGCTTGGAACTCAAGGCATGGAATTAACAACTGACAGAGTTACCAACTACACAGAAAAATTACTGATAAAACCATGGCCTCCTTAATTCCATCTAAGACAGCCTGGTGTAATTTTTGTCTCCTGCTCACATTCTGGATAGTGGTTTTCACGTCTGCTGTGGTTGCTTCTTGGTTACTTTCCTTATCGCTCTATGGAGCTCCTTCAGTTCCTTCTGATGCTCTGCTGACCCTCCCCTCTGAGGAGGAGGTGGCTCTCCCAGGTATCATACCTTCAAACAGGGCTGCAGGCCTCCCTTGCTCCTTTGAGCATCCGGAGCTGCCTGGAGGGAGTCTTCTCCAGCTCTGAGCGCAGCTCTGCTCACTGGACACATCTATCATTTCATTAACACCCAGTTTTATAGTTCATCACTTCTCCATTTTACCCATACCATTTAGGGATTACTCTGTTGTCCTCCACAAGGAGCACTACCCGAAGAAATTGCTTGGGTTTGCCCCAGTTGCTGTCTTTTCTCCACTACTGAGAATTGTTGCTCCTACCCATTGTTTGTTATAGATCCAAACCATTGCATTAGTACATATGCCCACAGAGGGAGTCAGTGAGGCCCTGCTAAAAAGTTCACAACTGATCCATCAAACTAGAACAGAATTTAAAACCAAATTTTTGCATAGTTTGGTAGTCTCTGAGACAGAGGATTATCAGTGGCCTGTTGGTCCGAAACACTGAGGAACATCTTTTAATTAAAGCACGAGTGAAAAATTACTTCAATTACAGTATCAGACATCATTAGCAATAATGGCAATATTTCAGATAGGCTTCCCTACATACAATTTTTTAATTAGCTGCATGACACTCTACGGTGAAAGCACTCTCCTTGCTCATATAGCGGTCACCATGCAATGACACCTCACTCCAAACAGTTAATGTGAGTTTTCAGTATCACGTTTTTTGACAACACTCCAATGCTCGGTAAAATTTGACCCTTTTAAGTTGAAAGTCTTATCCACATTGCCTTTCTGTACTGGCCTGTATTGGCCAGTTAAGATCATCTTGTCAATACAAATACAGATCCATGCTCACTTGCTACTGTGCCAGCTTGTAAACTTTACATCCACTGGCAGATCTATACAAGGAGTACAAAATGTCTTTAGAACAGAAACACTGAAACAAAGGTTTGGTGGTGGGGTATTTTTTTTATATTGTTATTATTATTATTATGGAAAGGAAACTTTGTTCTTTTAAGTCTAATTCCAATTTACTTGGTAACTAGTATCACCTGTGTTGACTTTTTCATATTGAAGAAACATACTCCATGAAGGAGGACATAAAGCAGTCATCCTGAGCCCACAGGAAAGCTGAGGACTTCTTTGACACATGCAGTAAGAAGTTATGGTCCTCAACTGCTCATGCTTGGCTTATGTGTATTGCACTTATTTGCAGGTATGCTAACTATGTATGTCCCCCTATAACTCACCCTTCTTACTTCAGATGGCTGGGAAACCTGAAATATCCACTAAAGCAGACCTTCAAAGCAATAGTAAAAGTCTGCAACTTCAGCATTGCCTATGGAATAGCTCCTGTGACAGATACTTTCAGGCATTACAACATTTTCAGCTCTGAGATATTATTGGTTGTGTTGAAGAAGGAGAATAAATGATGCAGAGTAAATTACAGTGCATAAAATGAGGAGACTTTTTAACTTTTTAAAGTTAAAAAAAATACAGGGACTTCCTGGATGTAAGTAGTGCACATGGATCCCTCATGCCTAGAAGGAGAATTGGTCTGACTTCATAAATACAGAAAAAAATCCGGCACCTCGGCAAAACCTGAAGAGGAAACAAGATCTACAGTACTGTTAAAAACAACATTTCAGGAGTGTTGAGCACCCCCAATGCCCACTGCTGGAATCGCCATACATGCCATCCCTCAGAACTTCTCAAATTAGGTTGAACAAATCACCAATAATGAATCATCTTTCAGCCTAACAATTATTTCACATTACTTAAACACATGATTATCCTTTTTCTGAGCATCCAATATACATAATTTATGATGATATACAGTATTTTTTATGAAAACAATGCTATTAACCTGAAAATCTGAAAATCTTGATAAACTTTATTTATGGGTCATTGTAATATTTTGCTAATTGCAATTTCATCTCAAATTTCCTGGCCAGCTGCAACATGAAGTGCCGATTACGTTACTGCACCTTAATGGATAGCAGATCCCATGCTGTGATATGTGACCTTTTTCTGTTTAAAATTCAGTGGACACCGATGAGACTGAACAGTTAGTGAACATGGCACAGACCTCTTCGTCTGGAAAAAACATAGTGAAGTTTGTCAGATGCTTTGGTGTCCTTCAGAGCGACAGAGCTGTCTGACTCCTTTTGTAACAGGTGATTCGTTTCTACTTTCAGATGTGTACTAGAGGCTTCTGCTGGCTTAAACACAAGCCTCCTTTTTCCATGCAAGGTCAGGATTTGGGCTGAGCTACAGCCTGAACAAAAGACTCTGCCTGACATGCTGCGGCCTGGCCTGGCCTGTCCCAGGACCTCCTGCAGCTTCAGCCTCAGAAACATGTTGTTCAGACATCTTAACTTTGCAAATTAAGTTCAACAGGATGGTGAACTGCAGTATTTGCAACAGAAACTACTCACGTTTTGTACTACATGCAAAGTATTCTCCCATTTCAAACACGTGAGTGTGTGTGTTCCCACCAGGAGGGGAATCCACAGTTGTGGGTTGGTAAAAGCCTTCACCCATCAGTCGCTTTATAAGGCAACTGTTATAAATTATTTGGGAGGAAAAGGCAGTTAAACAACACTTCTTAAAATATTTATTGTAAGTCATAACTATTGTGGTTTTATTATGTGTTAATTGAGGAAAGGAGCAGGTTTGAATTCTCTGCTGCAAAAAAGAGAAAATAAAGTACATTTTATGGATATGAACTGTAAACTTTAAAACATATCCTGCACCATTAAGAAGTGCAACCTTCTTGTGGGGTCTGCATTACTTACAGGTTTATTACAGAGCAGTTCCACTTTTTTTCACAGACATGGAATGAAATGCCTCACAATTTTGATTTTGCCTGTACCTTGTTCTGAAGAGGTGAGTGGCTGAGCATGTTTTTACTGAACAATACTGAGGGTGTATAAACAACATTTGGAAAGCAGGACATTGAAATCCTCCACGATTTTCTACAATGTCTGGGCTCCTGCCTTAGAAATACGGCGCACTTTTACGATTTCTTGTTCCCACCACCTCCTTCTTTGTAGCACCGTCTTCTTTCCTGATCTTTCTGGGAGCTCTCGATCATTCCTCCTACCCAGTCTCTGTAGTGTATCATCAGCAGTCCCATGGGATGGAGCAACTCTGCGGACTGGCACAACAAACTGCTTCTCAAACTTACAGTGACAATAAGAGGGAAAAGACAGCTAAACAGCTAAAACATTTTCTGGGAAATTTTTTAAGTGGCGTGCAGCAGGTCATACTTCGGTGAAGGCAGTTAGTTTAGGGCTGCTGTGTGGCTGCAGGTCCAGTGACCTCCAAGAAGTTGGTTGGAGATCGTTGTAAAATCCTAATATGATGTTGCAAAACATGCTAGGAGAAAAGGGAGAAGCTGCTCATGTGCGAGTTGAAAAGTAAAAGTATGCGAGGTATGTGCGAGGATAAAGGGTGAAAGGATGACGGGTTCAGTGGAAAGAGTACAGAGGCCTGAACTCAAGAAACAGAAACAGGTCACAGGGTGTGGGTGGGGAAGACTGGAGTAAATGAGAACAAAATGAGAAAAGAAGCACAGAAAAAGAAACATACAGTCAAACTATGTGAAACAGAAGACGGGTCAGTGCCAGAAGACAGCCCATTGGGAAGCCAATGGTTAACAGCAGCAAAGGCATCAGGGCAGGTGGTTGATGAGGTGGGAAGGATGGGAGAGCCCACAACCAGCAGGACAAGCTGGCAGAGGGGTTCCCCTCCATCCCTCAAGTGACAGGCAAACAATAGATCATGGTCTTCTGCTGGGACCAGGAAATTTCTTTGTTCAGTGGCTCAGAACTATTCCCTAGACCTGCAGCAGCCAGCCCTGCTGTGCCCAGCATGAGGAAAGCAATAGCTGTATTCTGTACAGGACCATTAAATTAGCAGGAGGCATAACCTTTAGTCAGCCTAGCTATAACTGGCGACAAAACAGACTGTCCTACCTAATCCAATGCCTCAATTTTGCAAATAGAGCTGTTTGGTGTTGGGGGTGGCTGTTGTGTGAGCTACAAGCCCAAGGGAATTGACTTGGGTTCAAAACAATGGGGGGAAAAAAAACTGAATTAAAAAAAAGAGGAGGGGAAAAACCTGCTTGTAATCCAGATTAAAAAGTGTCCAAGGCAATGGCATGCAAAGGCCACCATTCCTGGCTACTGCTCCTGTTAAAGCATGGCTCATCGTGATTTTTGAAGTGGAGCTGCAACTGAGCAAAACCACCAGGCAAGTTTTATGAAGTAACAAAGATTTAATTTTGCAATCTCGCTGGCAATCTGGCCTCAATTTGACAAACCCTTTAAGTATATCTTTAACTGGGAACATGGGATTAATTGTATTGATTGTATTGTTTGTACAACGTGGTGATGTTTATAGCTTCAACTGAACTACGCAGGGAAGTGAGGCTCTAAACGAGGACGGTTTATCAGAAACCCACTTGGTCATTGGTTTTTTTATGTACCAAAGATTTTTCAGACTCTATGTGCTTCTCCCAAATCTTTTACCTTGTAGATTTCCCACAAGAGCCGATCCGCTGTAGCCACAACACTCTGCACACTTCAAGCAGTGACCCCCACTTTCTCACTCTTTATCTTGCCATTCGTTAGGGCAGTGAAAAAGTACGAATATTTCTGGGTTTAGTTTTTTTTTTTTTTCTTTTTCCTGGCGCCGCTCCCGCCCGGGCACGGGGAGTCCCCAGTTCCGTCCGACGGTCGCCCCGGGGTACCGGGGCTTTCGGCAGCCCCGAGCCGTCGCCCTGCGCCCAGCCCCGGCCCGGGTGTACCGGGGGCGGCCCGTCTGTCGGAACGGTGCAGTCTGTCCGAGCAGTGCTGTTACCACTCATCCCCGGGGGTCCTCGGGCGCGGTCCCCATCCAGTATCATCGCCCACCTCCGCCGCCGCCTGCGCCCCCCGTGCTCTAGGAACCGCTGCTCAGCTGCCCGCCGTCTTGTGTCCCGCCCGCCCCGCAGGCTGTCACGCTCCCTCTGCCCGCCGCGCCCCGCTCCCGGCGAGGGGGCCGTGGCTCTCCGGGCTGCCCACACCGCCGGAACAGCCCTCCCAGGAGCGGCTTCCCTAGGAGGGGGGCACCCATCTCCCCTAGCCCGGCCCGGCGCGTCCCGCCCTCAGACGCGCTCACTCCCCCCGCGCCGCCGCCCCGTAAGTACCGGGCGGCGCAGGCCGTCGGGCGGTGCAGAGCGGCGGGGATGGGTCCCCGCGGCGGCCGCGGGCTGTACGTGGGGCGGAGGGCCGCCGCCCTGCTGGCCGTGCTGCTGCTGGCGCTGCTGGCCGCGCTGCTGGCGCTCGCCGCCCTCTACGGGCGCTGCCGGCAGGAGGCGCCGCCGCCGGCGCGCCCCTCGCCCGCCGCCCCCGGCCCCACCGCCCCGCCGGGGCCCACTGCCGCTGGCGGCTCTGGCCGCCGCTTGCCTGGCCACCTCCTGCCGCTCCACTACGACCTGGAGCTGTGGCCGCGGGTGCGGCCGGGCCAGGCGGGGCCCTTCTCCTTCAGCGGGCAGGTGAACATCACGGTCCGCTGCCGGCAGGACACGGACGCGGCTGTGCTGCACAGCTCCGGGCTGCGGAGCTACGGGGTCCCCGCCGTGCGCGGTCCCTTGCCCGAGCCGGGCGCCGCCGTGGAGGTGGCGAGGCTGCGGCAGGAGGCGGCGGACGAGGTGACGGTGCTGGAGCTGCGCGGCCGGCTGCGGGCCGGGCGCCGCTACGTGCTGCAACTGGGCTTCCAGGGCCGGCTGGAGGAGGACCTCGACGGGCTCTTCCTCACCCGCTACACCGACCAGGGACGGAGCAGGTAGGCGGCGGCGGCCGCCCTGGGGACCCCGCGCCCCTCCGCCGACGGCACCGGAGGTCCCGCGGCAGGGTCACCCGTGGCGTGGAGGCGTCGGATGCAGCTCCGGGAGCTGCTGTGTCTCTGCAGACAGTATTTCAGGTGGTACCAGGGCTGGACGGCACTTGTGGGCGCAGCTCGTTGCCCTGCGTGGCAAGAGAGACGGCTGCTGTGCACGGCGGGGCTGCCCAGGGCGAGGTCAGCACCTTTTCCCCAGGTGCACTTCACCGGTTGCCAAGATAACATGTCAGAAACTCAGGTTTATGCTCAGTGATGGTCTCTCTCCTCTCCAGAGAGCACCAGCTAGATTGCCCTGGCTTTCCTTCAGCAGCTGACCTGATCCACAATACCAGCTCGTGGTGCCTTGCAAAGACCATGCTGAGATGGTTTGCAAAGATCTTGTTTGCAGAAGCTGGTGAGGAGCTGCTGCTCTGGAGTTAGTCTGGGAGGGCTTCCTGAGGGTCTGTTAGACGGGGGGGTCTGTCTTTGGCAGAGGAAAGAGTATCTCAACTGGTCAAGCAACGTTTTCTGGGCAATTTCAAGTCTTTCACTGCCTTTGACTGGCAGCGAGGGGTCAGACGATACCTACGCCCAGTTCCTGGGAGCTGCAGTCTGGCTCAGCGTCTTCGTTCTGGCCTCGCACATGTGTGTGTAGCACTGACAGCTCCTCACCTCCCCTACCTGTGCCCGTGGGGAGCATGTCTTTATCCAGAACCCAGGATTTCGAATGTGTGTTTGGGCAGGAGTTTAGAGACGTTCACCACGTGCAGTTTCAGAAGTATGGTGGGATAGGATGGGTGGCCGCTTGAGGCAGCTGGACTTTGTAGGTGCTGTTGCACATGAAGTTGATTGGCTGTTATCAAACAACCGATGATGACCTTAGTGAGTGCTATTTGGATGCTTTCCTTTTTGTTTTCTTTTGAACTGCAGAATCCGCACTGGGGCAGTGTGACCTTATCAAGCAGCTGATCATCATGAACACATTTTCACCCTCAAAATAGTGCTTGCTTATTTAATTTTTTTATTGGGAATCTTGGGAATTATAAACTTCTGGATGTGTAACTTGCTAAAGAAAAGTGAAACTTAAGATTATGATTCAGATAGTTCCAGTGGAAGACAAGTTTCTCAAAATAGGTGTTTAAAGCAGAAGCAGATAAATTGCTTATTTTAAAGTTATCTAATTTTTAATAATTAAAGATGTAGTGAATTGCTGAGGATCAATGAGTCAGAAGGAAAACGAGAATTAAAATTCAGGTGTTCTTGGCTCCTAGCCAAGAGTCCACTAAAATAAACTGAATCTCAACAGTTCATACACTTCTTGTTCAAGCAGATAGTATTCAGTTACGCACAAGATCCATACATGCAAATCCCTGTATGAGTAGCAATATTAAGAAACTACAAAATAAAGTTGGTTTTATTGAAACGGAGGAGGACTGTGTGGTTTTTCCACAACAATGAGTTGGCTTTTCAGCTGCCAGCTCTTGTGTAAATTTTTACTGATATCATTGTCTGCCACATCTGGAAAATTTAACTTATGCAGACTTTTTTTTTTTTTTTTTTTTAAGAGAAAGCAGATAAGTTGGTTAGCCTTAGAGAAAAATGCAGTATGCTAATAAGTATTTTTAGGAAATAGATTCTGGTTTACTTCAGTTGCTACTTCTTCATTCACAGGATTATTTGTGCAACTTTTGAGTTAAGGAAAAGCTAGAGTACATTGCTTAATTTACATAATTTTAAAAATCCAAGTAATTAAGAAAGGAGCAAGCACTTAATTGCATAATATTGTATCACGATGCTTTCTTATGCTGTATTAATTCAATCAAATCCTATCTAAGAAACTCTGAATTAGACTATGACATTTTTTGATTCAGACTGTGTAAAATTCAGAGGATCTAAAAAATAAAAAAGCTATTGTCAGCTGTGCTGCCAAAGTAGAAAATAAGAAAAAATGTTTTTAAGTCATTAAAATAATGTGTATAGTTCAATTTCCATTTGTTTAAAGGATTTATGACAATTGTTCTATTCCATTCTTAGCTCATCACGAAGCACTAATGAAATGTGAGACTGCAGTCTGGTTAAAGAGATGCCAGTGGTGTTCAGACATTGAAATAAATTAAAAGAAATCAACTGATTGCAGATATAACATATTGTCTTGGTTACTTGTTCCTGCTCGCATTCCTGATATTCTTGAATGGATTTTGCATATCTTTTCTGCTTGAAAAAGGCTTTCTCTAAATCAAGAGTATGCAACAGATTGTGTTTTTTTTGTTTTTATTATTTTTGAGGAGGTATGTTTTGAGGGCTATAGTCTGTAAGCTCTAGCAAGCTATTAATGATGCAAAAAGTTGGATTCTAATGGATTATCTATCAGGAGCAATTTAAAAACATTGAGTACCCTTCAGCTGTCAGTACAAAGCCTGTTACTATTCAGTGAGGAAACCACTATGTCCAGCAGACTGCCCTGTAGCTCTTCTAAAGTGACTCATACCTGGATCCAGCAGACTTTCGGGGTCTAATTCCTGTGTAGGCTTTTGATTTCAGCACGTAACCTAAACCACCAGCTGTAACAGACAAAGTGCCATTTATCTATGGTTATGCAGACTCCTGTATTTCTTGCATGCATACAAGTCTTAGTGTTTTTTGTAATTTGTGCTTATGGAACCCCTAGAGAGACCTCTTGTTTCAGAAGAGTTTAAGCACAGAAGGGCAAGCTTTCAGTAGACAGCTATATCCTAAAGAGAAGCAAAGTTCCTGAAATGTTTGTTCCATCTGGGCTTTGGCATTGGCTTTTTTCCTGGTCAGATATCCACATTGCTCTTGGCAGCTTGGCAGAATTAGGTAGTTGACACAAAGTACTGTTCCCTGTCCTCGCTCCAAGTTGGAGCCGGAGCACACTGGCAAGGTGGTGTGGGAAAGTTGTTTGCAGAGACAGCTATTTTCAGAAGAGTTAACCTCACCTCTGTGGAAAACAGAATAAACCAGAGCTCAAACTTTACTGAATTTCCAGCATGGAAATTGTTTGTTATCAGTTTGATCATCAATGACTGCATATATTTTTACTGTTGTTGACACTTTGTACTACTCACCTGATCGGTCTTACATACAAAAGAAAACTCCAGAAAATGGGAGCACTCTTTATGGATAGCACACATCCCATGTCTGCAGTGCTTGCAGGAGCAAAGAAAGTAAAAAAGGCAGATGCTCCCATTTCACCAGCACTGAGTATTTGAAGGCTTTCCTGTTGAAATGGGGAATCTGTATTCTGCATATAGCTGGGAGAGTCTGTGCCAGGATGTAGGTAGGCAGAAAGATACAGAAACTGCCTTTGCGCTTCCTCTGTAGTAGCCCTGGTTCAAACATATATGATGCATGAAGCAGGAGGTTTGCTGTAGCATTGTTCTGCACACAGATCTTGGACTGCTGTGAATGAGCTTATGTATACTACTCCAGGGTTAGGGGATCCTCATGGAGTGTACAGTAAAGTGCAGGCTCTATGTCACTGTTCAGATCAGTGTTTCAAAATCCTGTGAGAATTTTGCTTGGTAGCCACTCTGCACATACCCTGTGCAACTTCTATAAAATACTTGGCTGGATAGGGCTGGTATTAACGAGCATCCCAAAATGTAATTGCACACAGTATTTGTGCTGATTTTTATCAGTTGCTTCTGTACCAATTACTAGAATGAGGACAAAGGGAATTAGAACAGCATCGGTACAGTTAATTGTGTCTCAGAGCGGGGGATCTGAAGTTCTTCTTAGCTCTGTTTTATATGAATCTGTGGGTATGGCCATCAAAGACAAGGTACAGAAATCAGAGCAAATAATAGGTTTGTTTTTTTCTTGAGCTGCATGTTAGTATTGAGCACTGTTCATCTGAAAAACGGACTGAGTGTTGTGGACAGCTGCTGCACAGAACAGGATTCTGCTCACTGTAAAACTCCCTTACTTTGAGCCACTTCAGAGTTTGTTTTACGGTTTAATTCTTACATATTTTTAGAGTGGAATAAATCAACTATAAGAGATGTTAACACAAAACCCCATTATGCTATCAGTATTACAAATAACATTTTAATGAGAAGGCAATTTTAGAATAATAACTTTTTTGCATCAACATAAAACATTTCTTCTACAATTACTCTGGTTTTTTATCGGGTGAAGCAGGGTACACTAGGCATTCATGTACTATACAGGATGCATTTCTCATTTTCCTTTTCTTCTTTTTAGACACTAACTTAAAAAATAAAACTGTTTAGTATAAATTGTCAGTGATTTAGGCTAAGAGATCCTGTTATCTGTTTGTTTATCATTATTTAAAAGTACTGTGACTTTGATTTTGTTTTATGAGGGGAAGGAGGCATTATATGATACTTATGAAAAAAGAAAATTAAATCTATGCACAAAACTGTGGACTTGAGAGGAATTTATTTATCTGCTTAGGCAATATTACCCTGTTTTAAAAATGTATTTCCTTTTGGGTAATTTGTTTTGTGATAATATTGCAGTGTGGAAAAAAGTTTGCTAGTTATTCAATTCATGCTAATACCTTCACCTTAAAAAAACCCCACCAAAAAAAACAATAAAAAAGCCCAAACAATGACTCATTCTGACAAATGATGTGAGGTAATGAGAGTTTGAAACACTACTTACTTGTGTTTCATGCATGAAACATTTCCATTTTTCTTTTTTATTTGGAGTCCTCCTGAAAAATAACATTTAATCTGTCCTCATATTTCTTTTATATCACGATGTTTTTGCCCAATATGTGCTATATTGTATTCTTGACCAAGAATTTCTAGTGGGCAAATTTGCTAAGTGTCTGCATCAGTTTCTGCTGGTTTCTTGTGGGAAAAGTTGCAGTCGTGGAGTTGCTCAGTGTTTCCTAGAACCAAGCTGCAATTGATTGCACAACTGAAAGCACAGAAGCACACTTTGCTGCATAGGAAAAAGAGATATAGAGTATTTTCAGTGATTGATTCCCTTGGTGAACTGGCTCATCACTTTTGCTTCTCCTGTGCAACCCTGGCAGAAGTTTAAGTCACTTTCTGTCATTGGACAAGATAAAGGAGGAGAGGAGGTGATAACTTGTGTCCCAGGTGGAGTTTCAGCTGCATTCAGCAAGGTGGCTGGTGGCTGGCACAGCACACACTTGACTCCGCAGAGAATCAGGTCCGTAAAGAAAATCTCCCTGCACTGACAGGCAAGAAGTCGAATACACTGTGCTGCTTGCTCTCGAGCCGTTCCTTGCTTCAAAATAGACGTCGTGGTCCCAATAGTGACTGTGCATCAACATGTGTTCAACATGGGTTGTTTTAAATGTCAGAAGTTGTCTTGTGGTACAGCATCAGATATGTCTGTTAAATGAAATGTACCATGTTTTGAGAGTGCAGTGCTTTTACACAGTTGTCCTGTTGATAACTCGGTTCCCCAACATCATAAATGAGGATGACATAGTATAGATGAGCTGCTGATGCTTTCAGCATTGGGTTTATTAGATTGCCTTTGAGCAGGGTTAGATAGCACAGCTATAAAAATGGCAACAGCCAAACATTTTTTAAAAGAAAGGGGCTCCTGGAGGGCTGGCCTTGGGAACTGGGTGGAAAGCATTGCTGGCATTTGTCAATGGAAGCAGGAAGCTAGTGACTCGGTTGCTTGGGTTGAACCACATCCAGTGCGGTATATTTTCTGCAAAGTGATGTAAATATCGATGGAACGCTAATCCATTCATTTCAGGTACCAACAAAAGGGAATCTGAAAACATGCAACCTTAGGTTTCAAACATAGGTTGAGTGCTACAGATCATGATTGTGTGCAGTCACGTTGTGCTTGTAGGAGGATCTGATTTGTTACTCCACTGCATAGTGCAGATCCGACTCATTACATACTGCTGCTTAATGTATAGATTCTGACCTGATGGCTCCTGGCTCATTTGGCATGTCTCTGTGCTAAGTGTAAGCCTTTGTGAATCTGGTGTGAATACACTGTCAGGGAACAACTCAACTACAGGTGAAAAATATTAGCTCTGTGATAGTATTGAGGTCACTGAAACAGCAGATTATGCCATTCTTGTATGCCCAGCTGCTGGCTACTACTTGGCTGATAGGTATGGAGCTTTGAGAACCATTGCATGCGTATTTTTTTCTAATTCCTGGTAAAGTTGCCCTAACGTGAACAGCCCAGATGTACAGCTCTTCTCTGAAACTGTGGCCATGGGACACGGTGATTTATCTTTTGATTCCAGCCAGTGTGTATCACAGAAGAGTGAGAGATCATTCAGACAGATCTGATCAAGTAGTTAGTTTATTGAATTCTAATCAGTAAATTTAAGTGTGTAAAATATTTAATAAGTCCAGATGGATTGGCAGTCAATACTGTACTATTGACTACACTTAAAGTTAGTATGGGATTATTGTTTAAGCTTACTATACGTATTTTAAATGTTATATGCATGCCAAAAATGTCACTTACTAACCCACTGATGTCTGGTGTCAGGGAAAGGATCTCTCAGCCTTGAGGGGTAACCTTGAGAGGCGTCCCTTCTCAAGGGGAGATCACCGCCATGCAGCCAGCTGCTATGGAGGGAGAGCTTGACGGACCCTGATGGCTACAGATACTTATAGTGTAAAGTGGTTGATTTGTAGTTTGATTTTATGCTGTTAAGGCAGTTTTGGATGTTTTTCAGCCCAGTTTCCAGCCAAATGTGTTTTTTGGATTTGGTGCTGGGTTCTCACTGCTGGCATCACACAACAGGATTAATATCAGTTAAGCCTTCTTGCTGAGCATCTGCCTGGACCAAAGTTCAGTCAGTTCAAACAGGAGGACACATCCTTCACAGTGTGTCACAGAGATCTTGCCCCAAGTGAGGCAAGGCTCCATAGCTTAAGGTAGAAAAGGATTCTCTTGAATGTTTTCCCGGATTTGCCAGTGCACTGGGATAGCCCTGGTGCTGCTTTCCCTGGGGTTCTTCTCTGTGTGATTTGACAGAAATGTTCAAGTGCATGTATACGCAGTCACCTAACAGTTACTACATTTTTTTATTAAAATGTACCATTAAAATAAGAGTGCATGCATTAGAGGGAGGAGCAGATGTACAGAGAGATTCTAATTATGAAATTAAAGTTGGCCATTGTATCACTTTTGAGCTCTGGCCTGCTGTGTGCAAAACTTAAATCAACTCTGTGTTAATAAATGAACTAGAAAGCTCAAATATTTAAAATATGATATCTGGAAAAGGCCTGTGAGGCTGTGAGGGGAAAAAAAAAAAGAAAAGGACCTAATTAAAAAAGACTGCTTTTCTCTAGAAGCATCCAAACTGAACTGACTATTGGGCACAGGGATTTGATCATGGCTTTAAATAATAACCAAACCTTTTCCAAATTTGCATATCTATGTGAGTCACTTCTTGCTTTTTCTAATTTGGTGTTTCTATAAACTATATATTGATTTTTATCATCTGTAGCGTGCTGGATTAATCTTACTTGTATTTTTAATACAGTATGCTGATTGCATCCCAACTGGAACCAACATATGCCAGGACAGTTTATCCATGTTTTGATGAACCTGCCTTGAAGGCCACATTTAATATCAGAATTGTCCATGACCCAAGCTATGTGGCTCTTTCCAACATGCCTGCTATTGGTAGGTAAACAGCAAGTAGACTTACGGGTTTTTTTCCCCCTACATTACTTTTTAAAAGGGTGTAATTTATCTGAACAGACTATGTCATCCGATACAGCAGTGTTCTGTTGTCCATGTGCTAATGCCTTGAAAACGCACAGAAAATCTGTGCCTATGAAGTAAAAAATGTGGAGACAGTTATTCGTAATTAATGTCTCTGATGGCAATAATTCTGTGGGTTTGTAAGTTAAGATGTACTGTCCTCTGGTTGCTGGAGGCTGCGTAGGGTTTGATTCCTGGCATTTACTGCTTAGTCAGTGTGTCTGTCTCACTGCGTGACATCTGCTTAAAACAAAATGGCAGCCCCAGTATGCAAAGCCTGTAATTGTGTGTATGAAGGGATTCCTTTCATTCCAAGTAGATTTTAAGACATATTTATGACATACAAAAAATTGTTTTACCTGGCAGAGACACTATAGCCTTCTGTGTATGTGCAGAATAAGAACGAGAAGACTATAAAGCTCTGGAAATGCTTCTCCTGTCTCTTGCTGCGATCTTGTGTGGGATGCGTGTGGAGTATAAGGTTCCAAACAAATTCTGTAAATTAGTGTTCCTACGGAAATCTATTGGATCTCTTGCTTCCTTCTTAGTATCTTTTTTCCTGCAGTTCAGTGCCGTGAATCTTTATTTTTCACCTCAATAATTTTCAGCTATAACAGGAAGTTTTGTGAGATTCACATGGAAGCTAAGTAATAGATTATATTATAATAGATGGGAATCTCTGTGGAATCACTTAAAGCATTTTATTCCCCTGACAGTCTTGTCCACTTCTCTCTTATGTAGAAGGAAGGTATCTGATGAAGTATTTCATAATTCTGGGGCACACATGACCTATATTTGAATCATAATAGGTCATACATTTTAGAGATATGCAGCATGGGATAAATTGTCCAAGGTTTGCCCACATCCTAAAACTGACACAGTTGATATCCTTCCAAGACTTCAATTAAGAAGCTCAAGAGTGGATTTTTTGTTGTTTACATGGAAGGTCATGACTCTGATACGTGGCAATAGCAATGAGGCTGGCTACGTGCCTTCTACCAGAAACATATGAAGGTAGTGCAGAAATACAGCATATTAAAGAGAGGTGTAAAAAACCATGCAGAAAACACAAATTTCCTTATTTGTTATGGAAGAGCAATGATTTGAATATTTCTTTGATATTTTTTCTAGATGTATCTGAAATGAAGGATGAGAACGGAAGCCTGTGGGCTGTTACCACATTTAACACTTCACTGAAAATGTCAACTTACTTGACTGCTTTTGTGATTTGTGATTTTGATTATGTCACCAGAACTGAGCGAGGAAATGAGGTAATTATGAGACTGCGTAATACATTATAGCAGTTTACAACAGAAATTTGCTCTGTGGTACATCTTGTGCTTTAGAAGATATCATTGACATTAACTGTGCTTTCTGTTTCAAAACTATTTGCTTATGTGGCAAAACTGTTAACATTTATCCTGCAGATATTTCTCCAGAAAGCTTTCCCTTAGGACAATTAGTTTATTGTCCTGTCTTGATCATTTCATACAATTCCACAAGTAGGTATAGGCTCTGTATGTTAAAACTTCAGCTATGTTGCAGAAAGTACTGGTCATAATTCAGGGTCTTATCTTGTTAGCTCTCTTAGTTGGAAAAAATATCCATTTCCACTGCTGTGACAAACCATTGAAGCTCAGTGCCTTGTTCTTCAAGACCCTTTGAGGAGCGGTGCCATGACATCAGTGGGAGCAATACTGTGCTCCAAGCATTTTGTACACTAGTATTTTAACCTTTTATTCTGCAGTGGGCACATTTTTTAGCCTCCAAAAGTGACTGGTTTGTGTTTGAAGCTTCTCCATCAGTGAGTATTCAGTTTTGCTCTTACACTACAATGGCAAAGCTTCTTGAGGGAATCTGTTAAAAAATACACTCCGATGGCACCAGTCGTTTCACTTTCCTTTTGCTGAAAGTCAACAGGGGAAAGATGTTCCAAAATAAATAATAAATTCAAGCATAAAGCTATTAAGGGTAGCATATACTTGCTATCCTTAATAAATGATGGCACATGGTTTCTTCACTGTCATCCTACTGGGGAAAGGTGGGACAAGGTGAGAGGACAGTGCAGAGGTGACCAAGGAAGCACAGTATTAGCTCCTTTTTAAAGTGAAGAATTGACTTGGTGTGTCTGTATTGGGGTTGCATGGCAAGGTTTTGGGAGCGGGGGGATTGTAGGGGTGGCTTCTCTGGGAAGCTGCTAGAAACTGCCCTCACGTCCAATATAGCCAATGCCAGCCAGGTCCAAGACAGACCTGCTGCTGGCCAAGGCTGAGCCCATCAGTGACAGTGGTAGTGCCTCTGGGATAATGTATTTAAGAAGGAAAAAAAACCCAAACCCACCAAGAGCAATTGCAGCCAGAAGAGAGGAGTAAAAATATGTGAGAGGAACAGCCTGCAGACACCAAGGTCAGTGCAGGAGGGGGAAGAGGTGCTCCAGGCATTGGAGCAGAGATTCCCCTGGAGAAGACCATGGTGAGGCAGGCTGTCCCCCTGCAGCCCATGGAAGTCCATGGTGGAGCAGATATCCACCTGCAGCCCGTGGAGGACCCCACGCCAGAGCAGGTGGAGGCACCTGAAGGAGGCTGCGACCCCGTGGGAAGCCCATGCTGGAGCAGGCTCCTGGCAGGACCTGTGGCCCTGTGGAGAGAAGAGCCCATGCCAGAGCAGGTTTGCTGGCAGGACTTGTGACTCCGTGGGGGACCCACGCTGGAGCAGTCTGTTCCTGAAGGGCTGCACCCCGTGGGAGGGCCCCCAGGCTGGAGCAGGGGCAGAGTGTGAGGAGTCCTCCCCCTGAGGAGGAAGGAGCGGCAGAGACAGCATGTGAGGAACTGACCCCAACCCCCATTCCCCGTCCCCCTGTGCCGCTGGGGGGGAGGAGGGAGAGAAATGGGGAGTGAAGTTGGGCCTGGGAAGATGGGAGGGTTGGGGGGAGGTGTTTTAAGATTTGATTTTATTTCTCATTATCCTACTCTGATTTGTTTGGTAATAAATTAGATGAATTTTTTCCGAAGTTGAGTCTGTTTTGCCCATGACGGTAACTGGTGAGTGATCTCTCCCTGTCCTGATCTCAACCCAGGAGCCTTTCGTTATATTTTCTCTCCCCTGCCCAGCTGAGGAGGGCAGTGATAGAGCAGCTTTGGGGGGCACCTGGCCTCCAGACAGGGTCAACCCACCACAAGATCATACCTGCCATCCACTGTATAGAACATGTTGGATGCTTACGGCTCTGACTGGTGCGATTTTCTTGGGCTGATGTGTATTGACAGGAGTTAGCAAAGCTAAGCATTCAAACCAGCATTTTTCAGAGGGAAGTGGCACCACCCATGATCTGTGAGATAGAGGGGAGACGGTATTTCACCCTTTGATTTCAGACAGAGTTGCTCAATTTGTGCCTCCACAGTGTTTGTGTGAGCATGTTCGTTGTGTCCATTTTGTCATTGCTGGTAAGTAATTTACAACCCGAAACAGTGTCATTATAACTCAAAGCGCATACTAGAAGTAGGATTTTAAGTCTGCCCATTGTGTTTAAGTTTTGCAAAGTGAAGTGATCTGGTCTTTGAATCTCCTCTGAAGCCTTGGCTGAGAAGAGGGGCTCAGAGGCTGAGGATACTCTGTTGACTTTATTTTTTCCCTTGTAAATAAAATCCTGATGCTTCCCAACTGTGCTCTTAGCTTTTGGCTGTGCAGCTCCTTGTGAGGCCATGTATTGCATTTAGATGCAATAAATGTGGGGGCTTTGAGCTGCTAGGCTCCTGGGAAGGGTCTTGCATCCAGAGATACAGAGATACATAAAGTCTCAGTCTGCTCCATCACCTTGGGCAAACAGCTGCCCTCGTCAGTACTGTGACAGAGCAAATGGGCATGGGAGGGGAAAGCTTTGCTTGCTGCTGCTGTCTCCGTTATTCAGAAGTACAGATGTCATCTGCTTGAATATCATCTGCTCAGATGTCATCTGCTGTTTCCAACAGCACTGAGAGGCCAGTGGTTTGTTTCATGCTGTGAGAAAGTTCAGGAGGAGAGATGTGTATGTTCAGGCAGCAGACACACTCTGAACATCCATTTCTCTCTCTTCAGGGAAATAGTGGTGGTCTGAAGGAGAGTTTGTCACCCATATTCACTGGCTGGAATGCATTGGCTTAAGATGTGTGACTTCAAATAGTTTTACAGCATTTCCCGTTTAATAAAAGTGTCCGTTTATTCCAGCAATGTGTAGATGGATTCAAGTCTTGGCCCTTTTGAAGTGCTGGAACTCTCCTAGATTTTAGGAGGATTAGGCACTGTGCCACATTTTGTTAGGTCCAGCAAAACTTGAGTTGGATATTTTTTTCATTAAAAGCTTCATTGCAAGTTCTGGTGTGGACAGACAGCATTTTCAAACAATGATTCACAGAAGAGAAGCAAAGAAAATGAAAATAAGAGGTTTGTGTAAAATAACACTTCCTCGTTTTATTGCAGATACGTATTTGGGCTCGGAAAGAGGCAGTTAAAAATGGGTATGTTGACTATGCTTTAAATATCACAGGCCCAATATTTTCATTTCTGGAAGACTTACTTAACGTCAGCTACCCTCTGCCAAAGACAGGTGAGATATTACTTATTTTCTTAAATGGACCAGAAATGGCTGCTGCTGGTGTAATATTCACAGAAGCAATGGGTTCTTTTGCAGTATTCTCTTTTTACAGCTTACCACATTTATGGAAGAAAAAACCCCTAAGCTTTAACTCACTGAATTTGCCTTTCTGCATCATGGCTCTTATCAGCCTATGCCTCAGCACTCTTACCTTTACATCCCTCTCATTCTTTTAAAGCATCCTTTCCTAATAAAGGGGCAAATGGGGCTGCAAAATGGATAGAAAGGAGTTGTTCAGTCACATGGCTATTTCTGGGATGCATAGACTATACCAGGCAAGGATGTTGTTGTCAGTACATCCTCTTAATAAATCCATGCTTGCCATAACCCATGTCTCCCCAAAGCATTCCTTGCTCTCTTCAATATGCCCCTGTCGTCGTACCTGTGAATTGGCTGAGTGCTCCCGCACATTCCTCCCCAGAAAAAAAATTCCTGCAGGAAAACATTGTTTCTACTTAAAATGGACATCAGGTAAGTGAGTTAAGTGAAGCTTCAGTCAAGAAGAAAGGGTGCCGTCATGTAGTTCCACTGTACTGTTTGTCTGGTTCTTGTACTTGGATTCCCAAGGGCTTCAGCATTAATATTATGGGGAAATGTGCTCTTTTATACAAATTGGTAGGATACTGAGAGCACAGAAGGCAGTTCTTATTTAAAATGAGTTTTGGAGCTGCCTATGATCTTAGCAGATTGCAGGACTGTGGGAGAAGATTTTCCCTCCTTTCTAGACCAGATAATTTGTGGATTTGTCAAATCTATTTTGGCACTTGAAATAAATAAATTTTCATCTGTGTAAATGTATTATCTCCCCGTGTATTTGGAACAACTTGAGAATTACTCACTACACTTCTTGTGGAAAAGGTAGTATACTCAGTCTTCATTCATTACATTTTGTTATCTTAGTAATCACACAAGCTACTCAAGGGCCGTAGATGACTCTGTTTCACACTTGTGTTCTGTTTAGCAGCAGTGTCAATACATTAATTCATTAGTATAAAAATACTACAAAATTGAGGTAGAAGAATGGTATTGCAGGCTTCCTGTTAGGTAAATCTCAGTTTCACAGAATCCCCACTGTAACGTCTTGCAATACCATTTGCATTTCCCAATGACTTTCTTTGAAGTTTTGCTTAAAAATCAATAGGATTAGATCAACCAAGAATAGCTCCTTGTAAATGCTAGAGATTTCTATTGTGAACTCAAAATGTGAAATGAAGAACAAACTTATTTAAAATAATGGGTATTTAAGGGTTTGTCTTCACCTGATTTTAATGCAGTTATAAGTGAACTGTCTTGCCCCACGCTGGCTAGATGAGGACTGCCTCACCGAAAGTGAAATGCCTTTGCTGTAAGCCTGAGGCAGTAAGCCCTGCTGAGATGCAGTCTAGTTTTGCTTGGGTTCAGCACCATGCTTACATTTACTGCCTAGCTTTGGGACTGGAACTGGCTCATGATCAGCTGGTTTGGAGTACAAGCTTGTGTCTGCTCCCAAAATGCTCGGTGTATCTTTTCCAAATTTTGCTCTTTGCTGCTGAGTTTAAACAGTGTATCTGTCTTTGAGATCCTTGATGTTTCGTCCAGCTCTCACATTTGAACTGGAAAACTGCTTCCTGTGCATAAGGCAGGAGGGTAGTACAGAGGTAACAGCTCTACTGTGGAAACAAAGAGATGATGTTTCTAAGTCACCTTTCAAACAAGAGTGGAAAGGATCCCTCTACTCACAGAGCTGAAAGAGCAAGATTTTTTTTTTATCAGTTGCTAGTCTGAAGAAAGCGGTAAACATGATCTTTCCCAAACACATTGAGAAACTCATACAGAGAGATTTCTGAGAACCAGAAGCGAATATATTCTCTCCTAGCATTGGTAGAGTACAGCCTTCATTTTTGTTCAAAATATTTCTATGTACAAGATACAGTGCAGATCTGGGCTTTGCAGGAATTTCTTATGTGGCTCCCTGAAAGAATGGCAGTCATAGATGAAAAGTATGACAAGAAGAAATTTCAGAGACCATTTGCAAGAGTGTTGCCATAATATCACAAAGAACCACTAAAATGTAGTATCCTTTAATCGCACACTGAACCAGTGTGAGCATTAAAATTGTGAGCATTTTACTTCCAAAAATTTTAAAGGTTTTTTTTCTTTTTCTTTCTCTGTTTGAATCCATTTAGATCTGGTTGCACTGCCTGATTTTGGAGCAGGTGCTATGGAAAACTGGGGGCTAATGACTTTCCAAGAATCATCACTGATGTACCTCCCAAGTGATAAATTCACAAGCAGAAAGGCAATGATTGCCGTAATTGTGTCACATGAGCTAGGACACCAGGCATGTGGTAAAAAATTCTGTATATTTTTTTGTCTATGAGGTAGTTTCTTTCCAGATGCTGATGATGCAGTCACTGTAGAATAGAAATGGTGACTTGACAGTAGGAGGTGTGAGCACTGGAGTACTGGAAGACTGTTTGATCCTATGTTCCACTAATAAATCAATATTAAAAGCAGGTTCTATCATATTACAGACTGCATGCTGACTGCACAGAACTCATTGACGCAAAACTGTTAATGGGTTGCTTATTTTTTTTCTTGCACAGTACCTGAATGCCATGCTAGAAAACACTGTAGGGACATAGGGCTGACACAGTGCTCTCTATATGCAGTGTACTCAGTACTGCATGGGAGAATTAATGGACTTCATGAGTATTCTTTGGTAGCGCCAGTGGATGTACATATTGCAAAAGGTATTTTGGTTTTTTGTAAGAAAAAACTATGGTATGATAGAACAAAATCAATGTGAATACATTTTATGCTGTAGCTGGACCTTTGTCTGGTTTTCATAGAGATTTTCAATTTGTTTCTTACTTGGTTTGGAATGATAATGCAGTTTCATTTTTTTTATGGGCTATGTTTAATTTACTGTTGTTTGCCAGAGCAACAACTGTTTGCGCTTAATCAACAGCGTTAGTGAAAGAGTTTAACTTGGCTAGTGCACTTGTATGCCCTTCTGACAAGGTCTGTAACTTTTCAGACCTTCAGATGAGCAGAGTGTTTTTATTGCAGGCTGATAAAACAAATGTCAGTAAAGTCTATGTTAAAACAAGGCTGTAGTTCAAGTTGTTAAGAATTAACAAATACAATATAAATCTGCAAATGATCAGTTTTTTGTTAAATATGATCTGCCAAATAGGATTATGTAGGAGCTGTTGTGGAAGTTGTATTGCTTGCCAGGATAGGGATTTGCTGATTTTGGAAATGGTTATTTCCCTGGTTCTGTTTATCATTTCCCTGACAATTTCCTTTTGTTAAGAACATCAAAAATGTTTTTGTAATTGCTTGATAAATGCCCTACTTTCAATCATAGCCTGATATGATCTTTTAGATATTTAAATTTTATTGGGAAGTGTTTAAAATGAATAGAGTAAAAGAATGATATAAAGCACTGACATCCATACTCAAGGTATAAAATTGTAGATGAAACAACTAAAAACCAACTGCCCTGAACCTCTGACTTTTTCCAAGGTTCATCTTTTTCTACTGAATTTTCACTATCTGAAGGAATATCCAGCATCTTATTCAATTGACATGTACACATTAAATAAAGTTACTTCAGCATAGATATGTGTGTTTAACCTGCAAAAATGAAAACAGCAGTCCAAAGACATGTTGAGATGTTTTTTCTTTCTAAGTGGTTTGGAAATCTGGTTACAATGAACTGGTGGAATGATCTGTGGCTTAATGAGGGACTGGCATCTTACTTTGAGTATCTGGGAGCTACCTTTGTTGAACCCAAGCTTTCACTGGTAAGTACTAATGCTTACTGAAGGTAAGCTAAGGTAGCAAATTTCCAGCATGTACAAAGAAAAGGAAGGTGCAGAAGATGGGATTTAATTAAGCAATGGCATTAGTAACTTAAGTCCCCTGGGAAAGACCAGCAGGTATGATTCTTCCTTGGAAGGTCTCAATCTGCTGGGATCTGTGATCATACCCAGCTCTTCTGCAGCTGGACAGCTGTGATTCTGCAGTGACAAGGAGTTGGTGTTTTGCCCTAGATCTATTGTGTGCTTTCTCTCCTGGGTCCTGTAGCTGATAGTTTGCCTCCCTGCCTGTCCAAGCGCTTTTCCAAGCATCCCATACCCCAGGGATCTTTACCAGGCAGTGACTAAGTTAGGCCATTTTGAATCTGTTTACCCCACTGGATCCATGGAGGTCTGGTTGTGGATAAGGCAAACATAATGCACATCGCTAATCTGACAGCAGGGTAAAACTCCTTACTGTTTCACTCAAATGGGAATAAGCATAAGTCCCATGGTGCATTGGAAAACTCCATCTGCATTAAACTCTGAGACAGGAGAATAGGTGCTGCTAGTTGTAGCCACGAGCGGAGGTGCAGTCACCTGTGCAATCACAAATGTCTGTGCACAGTGCCCTCAGCTTCTGAAGAAGGGTGAAGCCTTTAGTCTGGGCACGCCCGAGACTGCAGTCAATGCAGTCTGCTTTTTATTGGCTCAGATGAAATACCATTTGTCAATTCCCTTTTCTAATTCACCAAAGTACTTAATTACATGCTTAATTTGCAACTAATACAGGCATGTCAAACAAATTCTGTCAGAAGGATTTTTAGGTCATGGGATATGCTTTGAACTTCAACAACAGCTCACTTTATTCTCTGTAATACAGTATTTTAATATCATTGAAAAGTGGAAAGGCCACAAAATTTTAAATTGGAAATAAATCCTTGTTTCCTTTTTAATTTTAATCTTTTAATTTAGAAGCTTACCTTTCTAAAAATCAACAACTGCCATTTTGTTTATGTCCATAAAGAAAATGTTAATAGTGGACAGTAATTCCATTTGATAAATTACAGTTATGTGATGTGCCTTGGAAATCCAGACGAAATTACTCAGGTGTGAGAATACGGGGCTTTCTTGTGCAGTTTTGTGAGCCATGGACATTAACAGAATCAGAGAATGGTTGAGGTTGGAAGGGGCCTCTGGAGGTCATCTTGCCCAACCCCGCCTGCTCAAGCAGGGCTACCTAGACCAGGTTGCCCAGGATCACGTCCAGATGGCTTTTGAATATCTCCGAGGATAGATAGTCCACCACCTCTCTGGGCAACCTGTGCCAGTGCTCGGTCACCCATAAAGTGCAAAAGTGTTTCCTGATGTTCAGAGGGAACCTGCTGTGATTTGTTTTGTGCCCATTGCCTCTTGTCCTTTGACTGGACACCACTGGAAAGAGCCTGGCTCCATCCTCCTTGAACCCTCCCTTCAGGTATTTATATGCATTGGTGAGATTCCCCTGAGCCCTCTCTTCTCCAGACTGAACAGTCCCAGGTCTCTCAGCCTTTCCTCATATGCGAGGTGCTCCAGTCCCTTCAGCACCTTAGTGACCTTTGCTGGACTCTCTCCAGGATGTCCATGTCTCTGTTGTACTGGAGAGCCCAGAACTAGTAACGGTACTCCAGATGTGGCCTGACTGTTGCTGAGTAGAAGGGAAGGCTCACCTCCCTCAGCCTGCTGGCACTACTTCTCCTAATGCAGCCCGGGATGCCATTAGCCTTCTTTGCTGCAAGGGCACGTTGCTGGCTCACTTTCATCTTTGTGCCCACCAGGACAGCCAGGTTCCCAGGTTCTTTTTCACAAAGCTGCTTTCCAGCTGTGTGGCCCCCAGCACGTACTGGTGCCGGAGGTTGTTCCTCCCCAGGTGCAGGACTTTGCACTTCCCCTTGTTGAACTTTGTGAGGTTCCTGTCAGCCCATTCCTCCAGCCTGTCCAGGTCCCTTGAGTTGGCAGCATGACCCTCTGGTGTACCAGTCACTTCTCCCAGTTTTGTGTCATCTGTAAGCTTGCTGAGGGTACACCCTGCCCCATTGTCCAGATCATTAATGAAGGTGTTGAACAGGACTGGACCCAATATTTGCCCCTGAGGTACACTGCTAGTCACTGGCCCCCAACTAGACTTTGTGCCACTGATCACCACCCAAATACAAACTGAACCCTGAAAATGAAATTTACTGGCTGTTTACAAGGTGAAAAATTGGTCAACAAATTTGATCCCATTAATTGGAAGCCTGTGCTCTTTTCCTTGAGATGTGCTCAAAGTGGCCTGCAGTGTTTTAAAAAACTTAGGGTTTTTTTCTTCAGCTTTGTAAGTATGTCATTTTCTATCACGTCTTAGGACAGACACTTGGGGGAAACTGAATCATCATTTGGCAAAAAGAGGACTTCATTGATTTATACCAAAGGAGCCATTTTCCTTCCATAGTTCTCACTGCGCGACAGCAGAAATGCTACATAGTTAAGCCTTGCTACCCTCAGTAGCTTAGTTTTTAGGTTATTGCTCAGTGTTGCAGCAGGAGAAACATAGAATTTAGGAGGAAAATGCTGCCATATTAATGATGTACAAATGTAAATGAGATACAGGTTTTAAGTTTTCAGTATTTGTTCATTTGCTGTTTAATATAGTTGACTTATTTTCCCCTGAGGATTACGCTGTAATTGTATTTGTCATGCCCCAGCCCACAGTCTTCTCAGATGTAAAGTTTTCAGTGATTAATAATGTTGCATGTGGAAAATGTTAGGATTGGGTGTATAGTCCCTTTTAGTTTACAGGGAAGTTAAGGAAGGGAGAAAAGGATCTTTTTTTTATTCACTGACAGACTATTTCTATCAGTGCTAATCCCATAGTCTACATTCTCTCCTTGAGAATAAGTATTTTCTGTTCAGCTCACTTAGATTCGTCTTTTTCTTGCAGGATAAAATCTTTTATGATCATGTTGTACAACCTGTCTTAAGGGAAGACAATGAAATAGGAGTTCGATCTTTGTCAGAGAGTGAAGACAAGATCAAAGGATCATTTTCTTTAATGTCTCTGTTTGACAGCATCACATACAACAAGGTTAGTATACTCTAAACTAATGGTACAAAGTAGGTTTGAGAGAAACTGTTGAATGACAATGCTTTTGATAGCTTGTTTTCTCATTCAAAATTTGTTTCTGCTGCACATACAAATTTATTGGGTGTTGCAAATCTATTTGGCTGTGAAAGAAATGGTGAAAACATTTCTAATCTCTGTGAAATACGAAGCCTAGGAGTAGACTGACTAACTTCTCTGAAATATAGTTTGAAAAAATATTGCAGTATAATCACAATAATAATTCATGTTTTCTCATTGCTTTTTTTGTACTTCAGGGAGCTTCTATTACTTGGATGCTTTCTGGTTTCCTGACTGAGAAGTTGTTTATCAGAGCACTTACTGTAAGTTTGAAAGACTAATGCCTTCATTTTGATTTATAAGCTTGAAAATGACAATTGTACAAATTACTGTTTGTCTTGCTGATGTTTTTCATTGAACGCTCATGAATTCTGATTCTTCTGTTTGTTTCCCTACAGTCATATCTGAGACAATTTTCCTTCTCAAATGCTAACCAAGATGATCTCTGGACCCACATACAGATGGTACTCATTTTATCTCTAGTATTCTTGCTCTGTTGTTTGGCACAGTCCAAATTTAGGGCATATACTATTTGTAGAAGACTGCACTGGAATGTGGCTATCCCTAGTGCAGTCCTCCTCTTGCATAAGATTTGCTTTGCTGGCTCTTTTGGCTAATGATTTCCTTCACAAGTGTTTATTTGGCTGCTTTACTGCACCTGAGATCAGTACCTGGAGCTAAGTACAAGGAGTAGAGAGATGAGATGGGAAATCAGAGCCAGGTGGAATTTGGGGTTTCATGGAGATCGTCTAAGCCTACATGAAATTGCATAGCCTATTCTTCTGGAGCTTAAGTTCTGCCAGATCAGAGTGTGTGATGCTCTGGGCTTGATGATCAAAGGTGCTGATATGTCACAGATCCAGCAAAGTCTATACACAGGGCAGTAGCTCAGCAGTTCACACTTTGCTGGTTTTGGCACAAATCTGAGTAAGAAAACAGGTGCTAATAATAGGTTTATTTTTAAAAATTTCACTTTCCTCTTCCTCTAAAGAAGGCTTCCACTGTGTTGCAGACTCAGTCTTGGGTTAAGAATGAGAGTGCCACAATTTCAGATATGCAAGGCTGCCACATCTTTTAAGCCAACATTGACTGTACCACTTCACACTAGTTGGGACTTGAGCTTAGTATCTTTTTTAGTTTGTCTTTACTATTCAGTTTGTTCACTAGGTAGTCACTTAAAAATCTTTGTGTTCTGGCAGCTTTATTTAGTGGAATTAACAAATCAAGTCTGTCATAGTGATGCACGGGTGTAAGTATATTAACACTATAAAGAGAAAGGTTAGCAGTCAGGTTATAAGAATGAGAAATGTCATCTCAGTATTTCATAATTCCTAAAGAGGCTTATGCCGTCTTTCTTATAATGTTAATAATGTCCTTTGGATTTTGTTACATTGATTTTTTGCATGGATCACCAAACTGCTAAGCAGTTATATGTTCTCTAATATGTTAGAACAACCCCTAGACTGTTGCTAAGAAATATCAGTAAGTCCCTGTTTGTTGTAAGTATTTCTAATTTCTGTTTCTCTTGCAGGTCGTAGATGCACAGGACAAAGTTCAGTTGCCAGCATCTGTAAAACAAGTAATGGATTCCTGGACGTGCCAAAATGGTTTTCCAGTTTTAACATTAAATGTAACCACGGGCACAATCAGTCAGGAACAATTTCTTAATAAAAAGAATGAAAACAGTACTGATTCTTACAAGTATGTTTAGCTTGTGTTTTTATTGTATGTTTATATCCTATTTTTTGCGGGAAACTCTTCAGTTACGACACGTTTTGACCATCTGATTTCTTAAGTTTATGTTTTTTCTTGTCACGAGCTGTCAAGTAAAATCTGAGGCTGGAGTTTGCAATAGTTCTGTGAGCTTCTTGTTTTGCCAAAAGGTTGCTTTCCTCTGGAGTAGTGACTTTTCCAGCCACATAATGGCTTTGTAAGGACAGACACAGGCCATGGATAGGTTGCAGGGTGGGACTTTTGCCTGGCATTTTTTTCTTTCCTCATCCTTCATTTGTATGGACTGGGAACCTGGATGAACCGTGCTGTATCTTCTTTCCAGTGCACATATTCCCAGTGTCTTCTGCTCGGCAAGGATAAAGGGATTGCATTGAAGTACTTATATAAATAACCCCTTTCTCAGAAAGTGCCGAGTATACCTTACATGCAGCTCTAAAGTTCCTGTCAGTAAGCATTGCTGAGTGCCTGGTGCTTTTGAAAGCTGCGCTGCTTATTTAGATGCCTAGGATAGAAGGAGCTGCCTTTGGTCACCCACTTTGGAAATTCATGGTTAGAGTTTGAACTTTCATGATATTCAGCAGTTGTCATGAGCCTTGGGATGCATGGACAGGGTCCATAAGACAAGTTCTCACACAGGGAAAAAGTATAAAGGAGAGCAAAACCTGAAACAGTTTTTTCCCTGGCTGCTATTGCTGGTCATACAAACAGCCAAAAGAAATTTTGACGAGAACCACAGAGTTTCCTTTGCTCCCAGGGTCCAGGAATTGCAGAGCGTTAGTCCATTCAGCAGTTTTAGTTAGCTCAGATAAGGAGTTCCAAGTTACAAATGTTAAGTCCTTTACTGTAGTTAGCAAGAGGCAATACCATGTGAATGTAAGAAAATCCAGGACATGTATTACAGAATTTTTTAGGGTTTTGACGCTTTCATCTGTTTTCATGAGGAGTTTTACATTCCCTCAGAAAGGAAATTACAGTTGTCAGAATTACAGTTGTATTGCTTGCCTGGGGCCTTTTTTAGTAGATACTCTTCTGAAAAGGAGCTTTATATTCTCCAGAAATAGGGTGAAGTGTAATAAGTGAGGAGAATAAAATTACTGCCTGAAGAAGGAGAGCCAGAGCACAGAGATAGGTATTCAAATACCTAGCATCAAACAATATTCTAGATATGAGTGCCTGTTTAAAGCGATGCTAAAACTCCCTTATCTTTGACGAACCGAAGTGCTGATCCAGCATAAGTACCACCATCTGATGAGATTTTATGCATCAGAGAGGAGAGAGGGTACATGGAGATTCTTGTAAGAAGGATCTCATCTGCAATCTAGTTTAGCATCAGCTGAGAGGGGTTTTTTTAAGCATCAGAATTAATTATATTATCTCTTTTTTTTTTTTTTTTGTTAAGTAACACATGGATTATTCCTGTTTCTTGGATGAGAAATGGATCATCACAACCCTTAATGTGGCTAGATAAAAGCAGCAGTAAGTAATGTATTTGTTCACGTGCTAAAACCAAGCTGATAAATACACACCTAACTCTTCTATAAACAGAAGATATATTTGAATTGAATAGGGAGATAAAACTTCATTACAGAAATGTCTGTGTTTACCTGTTGTGTTAATTTTATGTTACAATAGCAATAGATTTTCAAATAGGTTAATATATTGGTTTTTTCTATGTTGCATCAAACTTCAGTGTATGTTTTTAATAATATGATAGAATGCATATTATGAGTAGAGATTTCCACAATAACTTTTATTTTGTCATTTTGTACACAAATCCAAACTCCTCGCCCTTCATGCTTTTGTATCATTCTTACCCCAGCAGATCCCATTGAAGTTAATGGCAGCTTTTGAGTATAGGTAGGATCTCAGCTGTGATATATCAGAAAATTATCAGCTCAAGTAGTAGATACAAGACTGAAAAAATTAAAACCAGCTGTGTGAAGTGACCCAACATCGTCACGCATGGATATCTGTAAAAACAGAAAATGAATATTTTCAACACTATTTAATTTGTTTATGCAAATTAAATGCAAAAATACTCTTATCAAAACAGTAGCATTTTAAAAAAGTTTTAAAGGCTTATAGTGGAAAAGTGAGTTTATGGGCATCTCCAATCAACATTCAATTCTTTCTCATCTCGGTGCTTTCCAATAAACAGCTATATTTTTTTCAGAAAGAAGAAATGTAGTCATTAGAATGGGGTAATAATTTTTCTTTGGCAAGTCAGCCCTGAACTCCATCAGGTTTGTAATGAGTTACAATGAGATACAGAAACTCATGTTTATGCTGTGTGCGTATTGCAGCTCTCCACCCTCTGTTTGCAGTGGCTAAATGCTACTTTCCCTCTTTTTCAGGGAGTAAGATAGCTTGAGTGATCATTTCACAAGTAAATAAAGAAACAGTGGATGTTTATTCCTCTGAATGCTTTAAAGTTAAATAAACCAGTGATTGCTAAGGTTAAAAATTAGAACATTTGCAGAAACGAATTGTTAGGCAGCACTTGTTTGGAAGGACTAGTGTCACGTGCTAAGCTTGTACTGTTGAATTGATACCAATTCCATTTCCTCATGTATCATGTGACTTAAGAGCTACAGAAGTTATTAAAAAAACCCATCAGGATGCATCTGCCTGAAGGGACTATGATAAAATAGAAATTCAGTCTTTAAAACACATACCACTTGTATTTGAAAGCCATATATCAAACTTACCAGACATTATTCAGTCAAGGAACTTGCATTCACGTTTTGAGATTAAAATAATAATAATTTTCTTTTTGACTTTTTGATGCACAAATAAACCAAATGGTTTCTTACAAAGGTAGAAAAGGGTAATTTTAAATTCAGTTACCACTTAGTTCCTGTGAGATTGAAATGGCTTCTAATGGAGAACTGCTATGTTGTCATTTAGAGGTATTCATTAGAATGGTTTTGGTAAATGAATTTGGTACAAAGTACACTTTTAACTTGAATTTTGGAATAGTTGCTGCAGTGGCATAACAATACATAAAGAGGAAACATCTCAGAAGTGATTTTGTGCATGTGTATTTTTGCTGCAAAGAGCTCTGCAGGCACTAATTTATCTTCTAAATGGGTTAAATTAAACTCAGAGCTCCAAGCTGGGCTGCTACCAGCAGCCAGGCATGTTCATACAGCACTGCACTGTACCGTGTTAAAAGCCTGTCCTGTTGGTTTAGGGCTCCTTAGGCAAAGTCTACATACTTAGCTGCTGCCCATGTAATTGTGTTGGTCACTGTCCCTGAGTGAGATGTCTGCACAGCAAAAAAAGACACTCTAGGAGGATGGTGCTGTTATGGTAGAACATGTTTCACTCAGCCTGGGGAGTGGAGGACCATAGTTTAGCTATTTTAGCTGGATCTAAAAGTGCTCTTGATGATAAGCAGAGCATTGAACCAATATGCCATTAAAGGGGGAGTACTGCTAGTGCCAACTTCTAGCCACCCATGCAGTTTTTAAATGGTTAAGCCACTTTTCCATCTCATTTAATTTGTGAAGATGACTGAGGATAAATCCTGTAGTACTTGCTCTGTCAAAACAAATTGAAGTTTCAGTCATCTGTTCGGAGTAAAGCAGTGCTGGGACTAGACTACTCACCAATATTGATTTATTGTCTTAAGAGAATTTGTGTTATGTCAGGATGATCATAGCCAGTTAAAGCAGCATTTGAATCCTCTTCTGATGAGGCAGCTTAGAGCCTTCAGGGCTGCGGTGGCTCCTTCAGATGTACTGTAGGCTATCAGGAGCAAGTGTTCAGGCAAGCACACATAAAGTAGGCAGTAGTGAGATGAAATAGGACTGCAGAAGGAGGCCTTTAGTGAGTGATGTAACTCAAAAGGACTATGGGACTATTTTATTTAAAATAAAATTTTTTGATTACTTGTCTATTGCATAAACTTAACTGTTTTGCTTTCCTTGTTCTCCATTTATGTGAATACTGGTAAGTGGTCAGTTCTTCCATAAGGTACTGAGTGTTGTGTTTTGGAGCAGCACTGGCAGCAGCAGGCATGCTGGGGGTGCATGCCCTGCAGCAAGCATGTGAGGGTATTGCTCCTCATCCAGACTGTTTATGCTTGGGTAACCTTTTTGAACTCTCCCAGCTGCCTACAAGCTAAAGGGTAGGAGCAAAGCGGGTCTTCAGCCTCCCTTTTGCCATGTCAAGGTGGTCGGTACCAGAGGGCTTGGTTGAAGTTCTTTTGTGCAGAGCAGAGATCAAAAATGCACAGAGCTTTAGGGGGATTCTCTTTGAGTTCAAGCTCAAAATTGTGTCTCAGGTCTCAGAGGACCACTGAGTCCAGTGTTTATACATGCAAGATAATTTAGCAGTGCGCAGAAAATAAAATGAGACATTTTACTGTCGCTTCACAGAAATGTTTCCTGAAATGCAAGTATCGGAGTCAGAATATGACTGGATCCTGCTAAATGTAAATTTAAGTGGATACTACAGAGTGAACTATGATCAGTTAAACTTAAAAAGATTAGCACGCTTGCTTGAAAATGATCCAAAGGTAAGATCATACTTGTTTTCTCAAGCTTATGAACAGATTCTTGCCATGTATTTCTTCTTGCAGTTCTTACCAGTAATCAGATTGATGAAAACCTGGAATAATGAGAAACTCACATATCACAGAAGAAGAAATGATCCACCATTGCATCACTGAAGTCACTAGCAGCCTTCCATAGTGGAAAAGGAACAGGCCAAATAGTTTCACATAAGCATGAAAAATAAGTTTACATGACATGGCATTCTGTCTTCAAAGTTGTCTTAACATCTTGTGGTTCTTCCAATCTCTTAAATTTTGCTCAAAGAGTTATTGGTATGGAAGTGTGACTGAGCTTTATCTGCTGTTAGATAAACATGGAGAAGGAAAGCTGGGAGAAAGCTTTTTATTTCCACATTTCCTCAAAGCACAATGTTTCTGCCAGTGAAATTTAAAAAAAAATCATCATCTGACTTGGGTTTTTTGGTTGGTTTTGGTTTTGGTGGAGCTTTTTCTTAGAAGAGAAGTTCCAATCAGTTCTACTCGGGCTCTTTCAGTCCTCTATGGACACTATAACTCGAAGTTGATTTCATCCCACGCCTGAGTTGCTACAGCTTAGGCTGAGGTGAATACGGTACAGAACAGCCTATACATGTGGCTGAATATGGTGTTGCATTGTATTTAATGTTGCTTAGCCCTAGAGTGAGCCAGAGGTTCCAGTAGTAATGTCAGCTCATTGGCTTTAGTAACAATGGTGAGAAAGTTTAAACTTTCAGTAAAATAGTAATCAGTGCAGTTAGATGACTTCTCCAGAAGGTCGGGACACGAAGCCAATCAGAGCATGTGGTGTGGTTAAATCTTTCCATGGCACACTGGCTTCCCTTTCCTCTAGGCTTTTTTCTTTCACAGCAAATCTAAGCCAGCAGGAAATCAGGTGTGTGCTGACTTGGGGCTGTTTTTTGGCACCGGTCAGTGGGAAGGCTTGTTCTAGCAGCAGCTGAACCGAAAGGGCATGGAAGCGGGAGGAGAGGAGGAGGGACCAGTGATCCTCATGAGAGCACGAGCTGTAGGCTCTGCCTTGGTCATTTAATTCATGATAGTGCCAGACACTCTGCTCTGGACTAATCTGAACACCTATTCTGAACTGAAGCCTCAAAAGGAAAAAATGTACCAAAATGATATAACTAGGATATTTTTAGGAAATGTAGCATTTCCATATTTTAATTTTTATTACAGCATGCAAGTAAGAGTGGTCTTGAAATTCCATGCTACATACATGTACTGTACCTGTATATTTATAGATATATTATGTAGCTGTATATTTATATATTTTTATATATATATAACATCCCTAAAAGCATATACATAATTTCAGCTTAAAATGCAGGATCCATTTTATGATGTTTTGTAGAAGATTTTGGCTTAGAAAAAGTGTTAGGGACTTGTTTTATCCTTCTGAAACATAGTAAAGCTTTTTTAACTCTTACTGACATGTTTAGATCTCTTAATGCCACATGAATGCTTTCTGCAGGCTATTCCCGCTGTCAGCAGGTTCCAGCTGATAGATGATGGTTTTGCATTGACACAGTAAGTATGTTTTGAATATGTCATAGAAAATGATTACACTACACGATTGCATTCAACATAGCTACTTCTGCTTCATTCATTCCTACCCATATGTTCCTCATAAGAACAACTGTTTTGACAAAATGGTGGAGGAATTAAGCATTTAATCCATTCCTCTGTCAGTGCTGAGCGATTTCTTTCAAAATTTCTTTTAACTTTCTTTCCAACTCCTAGGAAGTATTTTAAATAATGGCACTATCAGGAATTTTTTAGGGACTAACCTACATTTGCTGTAACAGAAGAAAGATTCTGAATGAACACTCTGAATTTTCCTTAGTTTATTCTGGGCTATCTCAGCTATGCTGTCTTGCCTTGCTCATAATACCTCTTTCACTTCTCTTGCTGATGGATGACTTGGTTGTTCGTGTCTGTGGTGCTAGAGAGGTCAGTACTGAAGAGAGCTGAAGAAGCAATGAATATGCCTGTGCCTCAAATGTACCAGAGATCCCAAGAGCATCAGAGACCTATGATGTGGGAGCTCAGGGAGGAAGTAGCCAAGCATACCTCAGAGGCTGTGGAGGTAGCTCTGAGAGGAAGAAGTAGAAATTCCCATTCCTCCTCTCGTGCACATCCTTTCTCATAAGAGAGTTCAAACCTAGTTTGTAATAAGAAAAGCAACTGTGAATTATAGAACTGTGCACCTATGTAAGTACACTAGAAATGTTTCTGTTCGGGAGGAGAGGAGCTTGAACTGGAATTTTATTGGGAAAAAATGAATTTCTTGTTAATTATATGCTGAGGCACAGAAACGCCATGCTGAACTTCTCAGTTCCAAGAACAGTATGCATGTGAATTCAGTTGTTTGATTTTTGCAATAATGTTTATTCCACAAAAGAACCTGTAATGAAAAGATGTTGTTCCACAATGAAAGATACAAATGTATTATAACTCAAAACAGTGCTCTTTTCCTTCATTTTATTCTAGTGAGACTGACGCATGCTGTACATGTGCCTGTAACGTATCCTGCCAACACAAGCAGAATACAGTCTGCATACTGCCATGCTTACTGCCATGATTGTCTTGGTACTTTGGTAGTGGCATTGTGCTCTGTAATAAATGTTTAGAGAGTTCAGCTCTTAAAGGCACCATTGGTTTATATTTATTTTATTTTTCTGATGTCATTTCTACGTCACTCTCCATGCAGTTTCCTGATGTTTTATTGTCAGTTTCATAAACAAACAGAAATTTGTGGTAGGTAATTGATGTGAATGGGTATTCTCAAGTATGAGTTTTTTAAATCTTCAAATAGGTTTGGATACATTCAGATTGAAACAGCACTTGAACTCACAAAGTACCTTGCCAGAGAAGATGAACTCTTCATATGGAACGTGGTATTGTTAAACCTAGTACCCGAGAATTTGGAAAGTACTCTGAAGAACTATGAAGTATATCCACTTTTAAAGGTATCACCTTTTTTTTAGTTAGACCATTTAAATAAGTCAAACTAAAATGAATGTAATGATGACTATGACAGGTCATAGTTCTTGTCATTCCCTTTGCATGATTTTGTCAACTTTTTTTTTAAATAGGAGGAGGTACTTATTTGTATATATTAGTCAATGATAAAAATCATTGAATCATGAGGAATTCTTATTGTAAATCAGAAATATATTCACATTCTCTATATTAAGCCCGATCCTAGTTTTATGTAAAACTGAGGATCCGGAAAATACAGCTACAATCGGTAGTAAATAGTCAGTAGTAAATAATGACACCGCTGTGTATGAAGAGGATACAGAATGTACGTGCTCTGTGGTCTGTACTGCCTTCCAGTTCATCTTCATGGAGAGAAAGAAGGAATTGGGTTTGGATACTAAATGAGATAATTCTCTCCCATATTTGAGCTACCTGAGATAATATTGTCATTTACTTCCTTGAGTTGTATATGAAGATTTCACTTTTGTTTAAAGTGCAATCTCACAATAGTACTTAAGTCCTAAAGCAAAGGTATGTTTAAAATATGTGAGAAAACTTATTTTTCTGTGTTTTTCTCTGAGAATGAGCATTTGTTTTCTTTCATAATAAGTTCAAAGGTCCTAATGATGTGAAATGGTAACTTCACAGTTTGAGTGGATGTACAGGTGTATTGAATTTTAGACCCAGTTTATATACTTTATTTTAATATGTTTAATATCCTGTGTTGTCAGGAAACTAATAGTGGTAAATTTTTAGGAAAAATCTGAGTAAGTAAGGAAAAATATAATAAAATAAAAACTTGCATCTAAATTAATTTTTCTTTCCCTTCTTTTGAAAGAAATACCTTTTAAAGAGAGTGTTGCCAATATACCGTTATTATGCAGGTTTTATTCGTCAAAACGTTGATGCTTTGGAGGATGACTATTTTGCTCAGTAAGTATTCTGCTTTAATTTGAATGTAATTGAATTGTTACTTTTACTGTCCGATAAGTGTTATTTATAATGACACCTCCAATGAAACGGCAGTATCAGGATAGTTTAGGATATCATCAGTCTATTTCGTGGGCCTAAAAGATGGCAGTTTAATGATCTGAGTGGTAGCTTTTGTATATGGGAGAACAGGCTCAACAGGCTGCTGATAGTTGGGGAAAAACTGACAGCAATGAACTTCAGATGTGATTTATCACTAGAACTTTGAAATAGCTCATTTTGCAAGGCTACTGAAGACAGAGTCTTGAATGTTGGAATGATTTGGACTAGATGCAACTAGTTTCTTAAAACTACTAAGAGCAATATGACACACACAAAAAGCTAAAAAAAATATAGTACATTGCTAGCCTCTTTAATGTCCATGAATATTCATGTCAGGAACCCACTATTGATAGTTTAATTTTTTATTTTTATTAAATTTCAACAGTTTATAGTAGAGGTTCTCCTGGGTTAACAGCATTGTGTGCTGAAATTGTGCTGGGCAAGCACAGTTCAAGTACTCCAAATGTGGAATGCAAATATTTTATTCTTGCTATTGTGGCTTCCCTTCAAGAGTGTATTTGGAAAAACTTTTTGCAACAGTGTGCTGGCTGGGCCTCCAAGACTGTTTGAACCTGTCATCTGAACTGTATGCTAAATGGATGGACAACCCTGAGTACAAGTAAGAATAATAATGTGGTCTTAGAGGTGTGCATGCCTAAATGAGGTGGAAAGTTAACGGGCTTTTACATGGGGCAGGGGGGCTGGGGGGGGGAGCAGAATGAGAAACACTCCTGTACACTGCTCTTCTTTCTTGACAGAATGATAGAATTTAAACCCAACAGTGCCCCCCTGCTGCCCCCCCCCGCCCCAACCCTCTCCTCTTCCTCAAATACCAACTTTATGTTGATTTCATAATTATTGCTTTACATAGACTTCACAGGCTGGAGGATGCAGGTTTTTTTGCTATGAAGACCAAAATCTGTTTAGGCACATAACAGGTGAACCTCAGAGTAGGGCTAATATCCCAAATTGTCCAGTCACTTTGCTGCAGTACAGCCTCAGGATTATCATGTATACCAACTCAGTTTCTAAGCTTCTCTTAGCAATACTGAGTGAAATGATGTTTGTGTGGTACAGGCATCTGCCTGTGGTGAGCCCATCAAATTGCCTTGCATGTTCCGTACTCACATAAAGTCAGTTCTTATGTCAATATTGAAGCCTAGAGGTCAGGTTTCTGGCCTACAAGGATGGAGTCTGGGCCCTACCAGGATCAGACTTTCTGAATTCAAGTATTGCATTGTTAAAGAAAATTGATGATGTATTGAAATTCTTATTCTCTTTTCCTCCCTTTCTTTTGATGTTTTTCTATGCAATAGTCAAATATTATTGGCACTGGTGAGTGAATATTTAAATTTATTATTATTTTTATTTGTTGTAGTTGCAATAAATATTTTGTTGTTACTTGTATCTCTGTTGATATATGTAGTTGGCTAAGTAAACTGAACTTGTATTTTTATGTTTGTGGTTTTTTTAATAGCTTTGTAGTCATCATTGTAATAAAAACTAAATTGTGCTTTGGAGTTAAACTGAAAAGTTTAAATAGCCTAAATACATTCTGTTATGTTCCAGAGAGAATATTCTTACTATCCCACACTAAAAGCAATGCTATGCTGAATTCTCAGGCTGCTTTCAAAATAGTCACCTATCTCCCCCATTAATAATATATGATTTTTTTTTTTTTTTCTGGTGGAATAATACTTGCCTTATCTGACTTGAAGAGCTGAAAGTCTGTAAAATGTAGTAGCTGATTTGAATTAGATGGAGATTAATCACGCTGTCCTTTTCTGGCACTGAGATAAGTTCAAAGGGACTTTACAGCCTCACACTTCACATGGCTATAAGTGTGGAAGGAAATGCAGCTATGAATTCTATTGAGTGAAAAAGTGGTCATGTTTTAAGGAAAAAAAAACTGTAGGAGATAGGAAACTTCTTAGGTTTCAAATGACAGATCACAGTTCCTGTTCAGTTCAAGAGTAGGCTTTTCAGACGCTGGATAGAAAAGGGTACAATAAACTTTTGACTCACGTTTCACAGACGTGAAACGTTTAGATACTCTTATTCTCCCCTCTGAGAGCAAAATTCATAAGGGCACTCTGTAGCTGTTCTGCCGCATGTGGAACTCGGTAGGATTCTCACACCTGTGGAAGGGAGTAATGCTTTTACCTTTCTGATAAGGTGATCAACTTTCAGCTGAACATTTCCAAACAGTTCCTGGCAGAACTCAACTGGACTTGATATGGTGCGTGGAGATAACAAGCCAAGAGCTGTGACTTTCAGCCAATTTCTCAGTTTTACTCTTTTTTTGCTTATGGGAGTGAAGTGCAGCTAGCTAAATGAATGTGCTCTCTGTGGTGCTGTTACTGGCTTGTCTTCTTTTGAAGGAAGGAAATGAGTCTAGAGGGAGGGACAATGTTCCTGTACATTTTAATTATTTACTAAAGGTAGCCATACACTGCTATTGTCCTCAAAAATTAAGAAATCACTATTTCCCTTCTGCATTGGCTCCCGGAAAATGACATAAACTAATCCACCTTCCTTCCCCACACCTTTTTCATCTTCCCAAAATCCCAAAATGAGAGAATCCTGGCAGGCCAATCATCTCAAATGACACAACCACTCCCAGAAAAAATATTAAGATTAATAAGCCCCACCCCTCATCTAACATAACCTCAAGCTCCAAAGCCCCTCTGGACCATGATAGACTTCCTCTGTGAACTACATAACATAAACCACTTCAGGACCACCATAGGTGTCACCAGCCAGTGCACCAGTGTCCCATAGTCCCCCCAGCCATGAATGCTGAATGTCAGGGCTGCAATCAAAAGATACACAGAGCTTATCTATTTGATCTTCAATCACAACCTCACACTCAGTAACAAACATTTTCTTAAAACTATTAGAACAGCTGCAGTAGCAAAATAGCTGTATTTTAGCCAAGGCAGCTTTTCATGAAGCATCTTGAAAAGATTTTAATGTATACCCTGTCACCACCCTACTGTCGCCTCTCTCTGCAGTGTTATGAAATGATTATTAAGTTACTAGATCCTGTAATTCAACTAAGATCTGTCATAAAAGGTTTCCTCACAGGATTCTTTACCTTGACATAACCACTCAATCTCAGTAAGCATCATTCTTGGTGGCAAATCCCCTATGTTCCAGCACATATCCAGGTAAATGAATCCAAGTTATCTTTGGCAGAATATATAAAACATGTCCACACTTTCTGTTACTATGCCAGTGAATTTCCCCACCCACAACAGGACTATCAAAATCCCTGCATGTTGCTTCTTAACAAGTGATGCCTGCCATCCAGAACACCCGACTCTCTCCGTCACTGCCACTAGTCCTTCTTAGTTTCCTAAGTTTATAAATTACTTCTCTTTACCTTTTGCTTTGATGATTGCTGTCATATAGCCTTCCTTCTGACTAATGTTGTGTCTCTTTCTGCTGGTATCATCCCCATTTTCTCTAGGATGGTCCAGTGAAACTCTGAGGATTTTTTCTCAAATTTTATTTAAATTTGATTTTTCTGCTTCTGGTTTTGGGCCTGAAAAATGGTTTTTGTGACCAGAAACTTGCCTGGTTTTCCCAGTCTATCTCCTGATCTAATGGAAGATAGTGTTTACACTTCTACTTACAATGTTGGTCTTGTGTAATACTAAGCAGATTAATAGTATGCCATTGAGACATTCAATGTTTCATTTGTAGCAATATGGGATGCATTCTTCTACAGAGAATTAATCCAAAATACCATTAATTTAAACTGTTTTCAGATAGCCTGCATGGTAGAATACATTGCTATCACTGGAAAGGGTTGGCAATGTCTTAATGTCAGGGACACATCATTGCCATAGGGGAAATTTTCTGTTCAGCCTTTGCACATGGAGTATTACATTGATAATGTTTGCATTTAGTTTCTGTTATGAAATTCATCACCATGTGGAGGACTGTCCTCTGGGGTGGGAGTAATAGGACGCTGCGTGTTGCATGGAGAAATGTCCCTTCTGTTTCCATTTGTGCTGCACATGGCTCTTCCTACTGGATGCATTCACTGAAGAAGCTTTGAAAAGGCTTGTCTGTGATGATGCTTGTGTGCAGCTGTATCCTCTTTAATGGTGTGATCCATGTCCTAGGTTGTGATGTGAAAGAGTGACATTGACATTGTATGTACACAAAATAGCTTGACCCAACTGTTTTAAAAAGCATTTTTGGTTTCCCTTTAAACTGCATGCTTTTAAAATGTCTAAATCAAGAATAAAGCAATAAAATGTCCTAGCTTTATTTAGATTGCTATTTTATATTTCCTTTCTTGTGCATCTTTTAATTATAAATAAACATTTGTTTTCAGTTATGTGTTAACTGCTGATTTTGACTTTACAACAATACAGTACCTTTTAATCATATTTTGCTTTGCAGAATTCCCTTTTTAATTAGAAGAACGGTCTGCTGCTATGGTGTTGCAGTGGGAAGTGATAAAGAATGGAATTTTGCATGGGAAATGTATAACCATACCGACTCCACAAAGGAAGATAAAGAAATCCTGCTGTCTGCCATGAGCTGTGCCAAAGAATCATGGTTACTTTACAGGTGACCTTGATCAAAGTATATATTTGTGTATATAGAAGTAAATAATGAGAACACAGATACTGTACTGTGCAAACCTGGTGGAGTTTTGCCAACCCCAGGAGCATGTGTTTCACAGACCACTGGAAGAATCTTAAGAGTTTTCTCATGGAGAAAATATGATAAACAGGGAAAACACAAATGATCCTTCTGCTGGTATAACATCCCAGATGCTCATAATCACTGAGAAAGGGATTTCCTGAGCTGGTAACTAGTGTGTCATGACGAACACTGGGCCTGTCTTCTGTCAATATATCTAGAGACCTTTTTGAACTAAAATTATACCTTCAGGCTTTATAGCAGACTATGGCAACACACACCATAGTATAATTGCATGTTGTATGAGAACATGTTTATTTTAAGCCTATTTCATGTTGTTTTTTAATCTTGGAACCCATTGGCCCTTACTCTCTGCACTGTAAGAAACAGTCATTATCATCATTTGCTTTGACATTTTTCCTCACCATTTAAGATTTTATATAATTTTCCCATACTCCTTCTCCCAAGCTTATTTTGTTTCCAAACTAAAGTGTCATAGTCTATTTAGGCTCTGTGTGGAGGTCAAATCACCCAGGTTAAGGGCAAAAAAGAAAATAAACTTACTAACAAGCTGTTCACCATTTGAAGTGCAGACTCATACTGAAAAGTAATTTTTTTGAATTTCCAGCTTCATAGAATCATAGAATATCCCGAGTCGGAATAGCCATGAAGATAATTGAGTCTAACTCCTGACTCCATGTAGGGCAACCTAAATGTTAAGCTATATATCTAAGAGTGCTGTCCAAATGCCTCCTGAACACAGTTTGGAATACTGTATTTATTGTATTTCACTGGCATGCATATAAAATCTTTTCAGTTTATCAGTAAAAAGGTGTTGAAGCTGAATTCTCTAATCTGTCATGTCCACATTGCCTAAAGGATTTGTCAAAGGACAGAAACCTGCCAGTGGTGGCCTAAATAATGATCATCCAAGAACTGGCATAAGCTCAATGGGTCTAAAGCTCTGAACGTAGCAGAAATGTTTCTCCTGCCAGCCACCTGCTCTTGTGATGGTGGTCATTTAAGAAGACAGAACAAATATGCCTGAGAAGGCGGCAAGGTGGGTTGCGAAGACATGTCCAATCTGCTGTGCTGATTTTCCACCTAACTTATGGTCCTTTATTGACTTTGTCATTGGCACAGGCTAGCATTGGTCCCTGAGAAGCTCAGGAAGCTGTGATGACCTCCTTCCTCCCTGTGCCTCAGTAGTTGATAAGCCAATCTGTTTTTCTAAATGCCATCCTGAAAGTCTTTTGGGGTGTGGAATGTTAATCTGGGCTTTTCCTGGACGTCAATGTATTTTGTCCATTCTGTTAAGCAGGGTGGTGGCATGCAAATGGGAGAAACCAGCTCTTCTACTCTACCCATAAAGCAGCTACCTGCAAGACCCCATGAGAAAGTAACTCTTTAACAGTGCTCCCTGAAAGTAGGAGCATGCAAGGTGATACATTGAGGCAACGAAGAGAACAGTTACTTAGTTTTTTCAAGATACTCAGGCACTCACTGCCACAGACATCACTGGCAGGTCATTCCTTAAATACTTCTGAAATCATGCCTTAGCCCACATGAAAGCATCCAAGACCCGTTGCTATTTGGTCTTGTTATAGGGGACCCTATAAGCAGGTCCCATTTGCATAACAAAGTGTCTTGCTGCTGGCTGACTCTCTATGTTCCATCTGTGTCACGGCAAAGTGAGTCTCCAGAAACTGAGAAGCAGTTTGCCCTTCCACAGGGTTGTCTGGTAGGAGCGGTTGTCTTTCTGTAACAGGTAAGAAAAGCATATATATCCATCTGATGTGCTATACCCTCATTTCACTGAGAGGGGAAGAGTCAGTGTGCCAGAACAGGGGAATTCACCAACATAAGGACAAAACCCAAGATGAATACAAAGCTCAGAGTGACACCAACTTTGGTATAACCTTCCATGTTCTGGTATTTGCTGAGACAGGGAATTTTCCCAAACTGGATGATATTTCCAGATCATCACAGTTAAACAGCAAGTGATAGGTACAATTATTACCTTCTTTTCTAACAGATACTTGCAATATGGACTCAGCGATACATTATTTTCTTCCAATTGTACTTCAATCATCATCTTATATGTGATGACTAAGGATATTGGGCACCGTATAGCCTGGGAATTTGTTACGGAAAATTGGCCACTTTTAAGTGAAAGGTATGGTAAGCAACCAGCTTTAGGTTCCCTTTATTTCTGTGGCTTTTTGGCTTCTTCCTCCATCTTTATGTTTGAGCTGTAAAATACAGGTGCAGATTTTCCTTCCAGAGATGGCTTTTTTGTAATGATTGATGCAATTCCTTAAGTACGCAGAGCAGGGTTTTCAGAGGATTCAACTCCAATCAGGGCTTAATGCCAAAGAAGACCTCATGTCATACACAGAATACTTTAAAAATTAGTCTGTTCGTGATTGTTTTGGTGCTTTTAAGTGTTAAATTTCCTGGAAAATCTGACTCTAGAAATGGGTTTATCCCTAGCATTTCTTAAGTCTGGGTGTAAAATGCTGGAATAAGATTGTAAACTCTTCTCCAAAGAGAGTATGGAGAGGTGGGGGATTGGAGCATACAGGTTTACAGGCACTGCAAGAACCAACTGCAGTATTATTCCCTGACTTGAGTCCTAACCCATCTCCACCCAGCCTGCACAGATGCAGGTAAACTGCAGGTGAGCTTGGGCTACCTGTGTCAAGCAAAGCAAGTATTTTGATGTCTGTTCAAAGAGTCCCTCTCTTCTTGCCAATGATGAAAAGCAACAGAGCTGTGAGAGTACATTCCTGCTGCCTTTGCAGAGGAGTCCATCGGGAGCCATTAGCGGCGGCCATCTGAGAGCATTCAAATGCCTATCTGTACTGCTAATGCTATAAAACGCAGGTGGTAGCAGGTTTGTGTCACACCAACTTGTTCCCTTACAGAGCTTTTCTGTGTTCCATACTGATGAGAAATTTGCTTGGAAACTGACTCATTATTTTCAAACTAAAAGAATAGTGTGGGCGTTAATTTCTATGCCATCCTCAAGATACCAACAGAAACAACTTGTTAGAATCATTATTGGTTAGCCCAGTCTGGCTGTATGGGCTCACAAAGATTGTCTGTTTTAAGCAAAGAATTCACATTACAGAAGTAGAAATACGAGATCTTACCGGGAAATGAAAATGAAGGGTAATTCATGTGCTTCATCCTGCTCAAATGTCTGAATTGAATGTTAATTATATTTCTTTAAAATGGGAAAAAGAGTACACAATTGCAAGTTTCAGCTTAGTTGGTATTTCCAACATGGTAAATAATAAGTAAATAGTGGGAGTATTTTCAAATGAGATTAAATTTAGTATATTTGCTAACATGCTGTTTGAAGGATGTTTATCTCAATTTTACAGGTATGGGAAGGAATTATTACATGATGTGTTAAAAGTCATGGGAAGATTTGTCAACACAGATGTACAGATCCAAGAGGTAAATCAGAGAAGCAGTTTCTTTCAACTTTATTGCCTGTTTGTAAATAAAGGTTTTTTAAAGAAATCATAGAATGTAGTGTATGTTGCTGTGTTGAGACGTTGAGAAAAATGATAGTTCCTCGTCTGTGAAATAAACATATGAACATGCACCCACAGCTCTGCAGTCCGTGTATGCAGTTGGTTGTTAAGCATGGCACAAAATTCAGCTTTTGTGCAGGGATGGATGTTGTCCTGCTCTGTGTGGTTGCAGCTTAAGAGGCTGCCTGCCCATGCGCTGAACAGATGGCCTGCATGTGTGATACGGTTATTCCCTTTTGACTGTGTGGCAGCCCAGATGAGCCCATGAACAATACTTTCTAACTGGGCTGCTGTACGTCTGTAAAAAGGGAATGGGTTTGGGGAAAACTGCTGAAGGGTGGAAATCTGTGGGAGGTGGCTGTAGTCTGTTTTATTTTATTCCCCACAATAATCCATGTTAGTGCCTGGGACAAATTAGTAACTATTACTGCTTGTTTCATTCTCTTTTCCTGTTCTTTTGCCTCCAGTCCAAGTTTCCCTAGATTATTTCCCAAAATATTATTTTCTTTTCTCAGCAGCTCAGCTTCTGTGTTGTTTGCATGTGATCCACATCTCTGTGCCAGCCCTGAACTGCTAGCATCTGTCATTACAAAAAAAATTTGCTTCCCTTTTTTGCTGTTGATTGATGTGTGTGCACAGCAAGTAACTGAGAAGGGATGCTTAATGAAGAGAGCAATTCAGAGAGTTAGCTCCTAAAATCAAAGAAATCTCTCTTGAACATTCATGAACTATAAGTTTTTCACCTTCTGTTCTTAGGGAGAAGTTAACTCACTGGGATGGCAAAAGCGATAGCCCAGTGCCAGCCTTTAAATTAACCTTCAGGTTTGGAACTGAGTCCAAATAAAGATTATCAAAGATGTCTCGTTTTCCTCTTTAGAGATCTGTAGAGATCCTCTTTAGATCTGTAGAGATCACCTTTGTTATGACGTCTACAGAAAATGTACCAAAAGTTGGGCTGGTGGTATGGTAGGTTGCTGGTTGTCATGCTGACATCTGTCTTATTTTTCCTCTTGTTCATTTCCCACTCCCCTCATTATTTCTTTGCTATTCTACAGTCCTCTCTTGTCTTCTGCTCATTAGTCTAAAGATAGGAAAGACTTCTGTGATTGTAGAACAGGCAGCACAAGAGGATTCTGCTACCCAACTAGTCCTAGACACTGTGTGGTACCACCAGGACTAGTGAAGTTGGCTACATTTGAAAAGATTTTCAGAGGGATAGGAAAAGGGCACATTCTCAATGTGCAAGGAGTTTTCCCACCTTAGCATTAATCAGTAACCTTGCCCCATACCCTCCTTAGTCTCTGTCATCTCCCCCTTTTCTATGCACTTCTGTCGAAAGCATGTCAGGTACACAGTTGCTTGCTGCAAGTCATGTGAACTAAGCTTATGTGTTTATTTCTTCAGTTGCAGGTTTTTTATAATGCTACACTGGAAGAAGATGAGAGAGTGGCTGCTACTCTACTACTGGAGTTCACAAAATTTGAAAATATGGAAAGGAGAGAACTGCTAATCAAAGTTGCCAACTGGTTACAGAAAAATGTAGATGATTGACTTGGAAAACAATTTCCAGTATATTTTAGAGTGTGATTCACTAGCATTTTGGTATTCATTTTAAGATGTTATTAAAGATAAAGCACATTTTTATGAGTCCTGTGTTTGTCTTCCCAACTGGAAAGTCAGGCTAAAATAATTCACAAAGAAAAGAAAGATTCAGCAAAAGAAATGAGAGAGAGATTTTCATATTATATCTAAATTAATTTCCTACTGGATGAGTTGTTACTAGGGCTACATTGCTAATAATAATCTAACATGTAGATACAGTCCTAAATCCTTTGTTTTTTTCTGAAAATCAGAATGAAAGGTGTGGTACAAGTTTGTGGCAAAAACACTTGAGGAAGCTGGAAAAGTTTTATACTCAGTTTTGCTTATAATTTGTACTATGACCTCAGGCAAATCATTTAATCTGTCTCTCTCCACTTCTATGTTTGTAAATTGTGAAGAGGACATGTGCCATGAAACATAGACTTGAGAATGGCTTCAGAGCTGTAGGGAGGAAAAGACTGAAGAAACCTGAAATTTTAATTGTAATAAATGAATTTCTTGTCCTTCAAATTTCATTTTCCCCTAGCAGATCTGCACTTAATGTGCCTATATTCACAGTTGTGTTTGATTACGAGTGTGCTTTTGAAGACACCCTTCCAGTTGCTCCGTTTAGCATACTTCAGCTCCCAGGACAGTCTTGGGAGTGTGTGAACTGGATTCTTTTTGGGTGAAATTTATCTAGGAGATGATGAGGTCCCAGTGTGCAACTGATAGATACCACCATCTGATGGTCATTTTGTTCGTGGCACTAGAGTGCAACCAGTCTAAACTAACCCCTCTGGAACATCACCAAGTGTTTCCATTCTTACTGCACTGAGCTGCTCGCTCAGTGTAAACATAGAATCATAGAATCATGGACTCATAGAATGGTTTGGGTTGGAAGGGACCTTAAAGATCATCTAGTTCCAACCCCCATGCCATGGGCAGGGACACCCCCCACTAGACCGGGTTGCCCAAAGCCCCATCCAGCCTGGTCTTCCAGGGAGGGAAGACTTCCAGGGAGTCTGGAACCAGACAACCTCTCTGGGCAACCTGTTCCAGTATCTCACCACTCTCACAGTAAAGAATTTCTTTCTAACATCTAATCTAAATCGACCCTCCTTCAGCTTAAACCCATTCCCCCTTGTCCTGTCACTACACTCCCTGATGAACAGTCCCTCACCATCTTTCCTGTAGGCCCCTTTCAGGTACTGGTAAGCTGCAATTAGATCTCCCCAGACCCTTTCCTTCTCCAGGCTGAACAATCCCAACTCTCTCAGCCTGTCCTCACAGGAGAGGTCCTCCAGTGCTCTGATCAGCTTCATGGCCCTCCTCTGGACTCACTCCAACAGCTCCATATCTCTCCTGTACTGGGGCCCCCAGAGCTGGACGCAGTACTCCAGGTGGGGTCTCACCAGGGCAGCGTAGAGGGGCAGGATCACCTCCCTTGACCTGCTGGTCACACCTCTTTTGATGCAGCCCAGGACACGGTTGGTTTTCTGGGCTGCAAGTGCACACTGCCGGCTCACATTGAGCTTCTCATCAATCCATACCCCCAAGTCCTTCTCCTCGGGGCTGCTTTCAATCCATTCCTCACCCAGCCTGTAGTTGTGCTTGGGATTGCGCCGACCCACATGTGGGACCTTGTACTTGGCCTTGTTGAACTTCATGCGGTTCGCACGGGCCCACCTCTCCAGCCTGTCAAGGTCCCTCTGGATGGCATCCCTTCCCTCCGGTGTGTCGACCCCACCACACAGCTTGGTGTTGTCAGCAAACTTGCTGAGGGTGCACTCGATCCCATTGTCCATGTCGCCGACAAAGATGTTGAACAGTGCCAGTCCCAGTACCGACCCCTGAGGAATGCCACTCGTCACCGTTCTCCACTTGGACATTGACCCATTGATCACAACTCTTTGAGTGAGACCATCCAGCCAATTCCTTATCCACCAAGTGGTCCATCCATCGAATCCATGTCTCTCCAATTTAGAGACAAGGATGTTGTGCGGGACAGTGTCAGATGCCTCGCACAAGTCCAGGTAGATGACGTCAGCTGCCCTTCCCTTATCCACTGACGTAACCCCATCATAAAAGGCCACCAAATTTGTCAGGCACGATCTGCCCTTAGTGAAGCCATGTTGGCTGTCACCAATCACCTCCTTATGTTCCATGTGCCTGAACATAGTCTCCAGGAGGGTCTGCTCTATAATCTTGCAAGGCACGGAGGTGAGACTGACTGGCCTGTAGTTGCCTGGGTCTTCCTTTTTACCCTTCTTAAAAATAGGGTTATGTTCCCCCTCTTCCAGTCGGCAGGAACTTCACCAGACTGCCAGCACTTCTCAAATATGATGGAGAGTGGCCTGACCACTTCATCCGCCAGTTCCCTCAAGACCTGGGGATGCAACTCATCAGGTCCCATGGACTTGTGCACTTTCAGGTTCCTTAGATATTCTCGAACCTGACCTTCTCCTACAGTGGGCGGTTCTGCATTCTCCCAGTCACTGCCTTCTGTGACCTGGGAAGCATGGCTCAAGCATTTGCCAGTGAAGACTGAGGCAAAGAAGTCATTGAGTACCTCAGTCTTCTCCATATCCTGGGGAACCAGGTCACCCATTTCATTCCGGAGGGGACTCACATTTTCCCTCGTCCTCCTTTTATCACTGCATACCTATAGAAGCTTTTCTTGTTGTCCTTGACATCCCTGGCCAGACTAATTTCTATCAAGGCTTTGGCTTTCCTAACCTGATCCCTGGCCTGGCTGCTCGGACAGTTTCTCTGTATTCTTCCCAGGCTACCCACCCTTGCTTCTACCCTCTGTAGGCTTCCTTTTTTTGTTTGACTTTGCCCAGGAGCTCCTTGTTCATCCACAGGGGCCTCTTGGTGGTTTTGCTTGACTTGCTCTTTGTTGGGATGCATTGCTCCTGAGCTTGGAGGAGGTGACCCTTGAATATTAGCCAGCTGTCTTGGGCCCCTCTTCCTTCCAGGGCTTTGTCCCATGATCTGTCTACCAAGCAGATCTCTGAAGAGGCCAAAGTCTGCTCTCCTGAAGTCCAGGGTAGTGAGCTTGCTGCGTGCCCTCCTCACTGCTCTGAGGATCCTGAATTCCACCATTTCATGGTCACTGCAGCCAAGGCTGCCCTTGAGCTTGATGTCTCCTACTAAGCCCTCCTTATTGGTGAGAATAAGGTCCAGCATGGCACCTCTCCTCATGGGCTCCTCTATCACTTGGAGGAGGAAGTTGTCATTGACACATTCCAGGAACTTCCTGGATTGCTTGCGCTCAGCTGCGTTGTCCCTCCAGCAGATGTCAGGGTGGTTGAAGTCCCCCATAAGGACCAGGGCTTGTGAGCGTGAGGCTGCTCCTATTGCCTATAGATGGCTTCATCTGCTCGGTCCCCCTGGTCAGGTGGCCAGTAGCAGGCCCCCACTATGATGTCCCCTGCCCCAGACCTCCCTTTAATCCTGACCCATAGGCTCTCAGTGGGGTCCTCCTCCATCCCCAGGTGGAGCTCCACGCACTCCAGCTGGTCATTGACATAGACGGTCATGCCCCCTCCTCACCTGCCCTGCCTGTCCTTCCTAAAGAGCCTGTACCCTTCCATCCCAACACTCCAGTCATAGGAGCTGTCCCACCACATGTCTCTGTAATGCCAATAAGGTCATAGCCTTGCAGGCACACACACGTCTCCAGCTCCTCTTGTTTGTTCCCCATGCTCCATGCGTTCGCGTAGAGGCATTTCAGTTGTGCCCTGTTGAGGCTGACTTATTGGCTGGGGTGGCTGGAATTCTTTTGATGTATCTTCCTAGTGTTACCCCGTTGGTTCCTGTTGCAACCAGAGCCCCTGGCTCGTCTCCTCTAGGCTTCGAGCGTGCTGTAGTGCATCCAGCACATCTCTGAGCAGTAGGCTGAGGGCCCTCGCCAGCGCCCCGTCCCTCCAACCTGGGCACATCATCCCACAACATGTTGCTGGCAAGCCTGGTGTTATTCCCCTCCCCCTTTGAGCCTAGTTTAAAGCTCTGTCAATGAGCCCCACTAGTTCCTGGGCACAGATCCTCTTCCCCCTTTGAGAGAGATGAATCCCATCAGGGTTCATCAGGCCTGGTGCCGTGTAGGCCCCCGCATTGTCAAAGAACCCAAAGTTGTGGCGTTGACGCCACGGAGCCATGCATTTATGGACTGCGTCCGCCTGTTCCACCCAAGATTGCTGCCCTTAACTGGAAGGAGGGAGAAGAATATTATCCGTGCTCCCAAATCCTTCAGTGACTGTCCTAAGAGCCTGAAGTGCCTTCTGATCGCTTTCATGGTATATGTCTCTGCTTCATCCCCACCCACATGGAGGAGCAGGAGTGGGTAATAGTCAGAGGGCTGTACCAGGCTGGGGAGTTTCTTAGTGATGTCCTTGACATGCGCCCTGGGGAAGCAGCAGACTTCTCTGAGAGGAGGGTCTGCCCTGCATATCGGGCATAGGGATCATCATCTTGCTTATGCAGCATTTTGGAGGTGGCAGACAGACAGAATTCAGTCCATTAGTATTAGCAAGCCATATTAGCTTGTGGTTGAAGAAGTATGGGATCCTCAGTCCTTGCAATTTATTTATTTGTAGGTTAATAGTATTATGACAAAATTACTGTAGTGGTGCTCAGGTTAAGATAGAAAACAATGTTATCTGGGAATGAAGGAAACCCAAGAAGTTGAGTCCTGCACTATGAGGAGACAAGGAATAAAAATCAGACTTGTTAATGCAAAATAATTTTTCACTGGCATCCTCTAAATGCATTTAGGGAAAACATTGTTGTGTCAGCTGCAATGAATCTCCTCTGCTTGCCATGCCTGAAATGAAAAAATTTAACTATTTTGAGACTACCTGTTGATCCCTTTAGTGTATGGGAATTACCAACTGGTGCAGCCAGATTTGTGCTGGTATCGTTTGACTGCTTTAGCATTCGATCCAGTTAAGGGTAGTGCCAAAGAAAATTGTGTGCATTCTTGACAGTCTTAATCAAGCTGATTCAGAAAGCAGAGGAGGTCATCGAGGCTGTGATGAGTTAGAGGGGTTTTGTTTAAGCATTTCCTGTGACTCCCACTAGTTAATTGCTGGCTCTGCATCCTTCATTGGATGGGCTAAGCAAAGCTCAAGAAAGTCATTGTTGCAGGATTAATGGACTAAACTTCCCATAACTACATTTTACCCCTAAGCCCAGTAGATCCAAACCATTTCTTTCCAACCATGAGTAACAACTCTTCCTTTCTAACAACTCTTCCTTATTGTTATCTTTCTCTTATTTCTACTAAACAAAAATCTTGATTAGAAATGCCAATATGTAAACAACTACTAAAGCAATTTTAAGCAAGTTATTTTCAAATAATGTGCCTCTAGGCTGACATTCTGTACTACAGAATAGCAGCACAGTTTTCATGGCAGAGGCAAATGATGAAGGTGATTGCTAGGCAAGCTGCCTGAGTAGCAGCAGATCTGAATCGCTCTTGCTTCGAGAGTCCACACATTTGCACTTGATGGCATGTAACATTGACAGCCGTACAATGGCAGTTCTTGCTGCTGTTGAGTACAAGTTGAGCACAGAGGTTTGGAGAGTGGTAACTGGGAGATGCAGCAAGGTGAGGTGCGCAGGAGGAATCCAGAGCAAGCTGGGAAAGCTGCTTTATTGCAAAGGGATTTGGTGTGAAAGGAAGTGCATTGAAATTGAGTATGAGGTCATGGATGGGACTTTAGGAAATGAGCTTTTACAGTACTTATACTTACCTGTGTAGGTGTTGTGTGGCATGTAATTGTGAAGATGTGTATGTGTACGGGGCAATTTCCAGTGAGAGGAAGTGTGTCATTGATAGACAGGATGCATTTACTGGACCCTGAGAGGAAAAAAAAAGTAGATATGATGGGAAAAGGCCAGCTTTTTGCCTTAAGTCCTGCTTTCTGCCCTGAGAGTGTAGAAATCAAAAAGTTACACTTGTTCTGCCTTTACAGGATGCATGGATGACAGGGCAGGACACTCAGGGGAGATGACAAGGACAGGGAAGAGATTGTGCAGTGGAAGGAATGAGGGAGAATTAAGACCTCAGGAAGACGTGGAGTGGTTACTCGTGGTTGGAAGGAAACGGTTTGGACTACTGCACTTAGGGGTAAAATGTTATTACGGGAAGTTTAGTCCAGAATAGTTAGGAAGGGAGGATGAAAAGAGGTGAGAGGACCGGGGGTCCAAAGAGGAAACAGGATGCGAAAGAAAATGAGGGGAGCTGCAGAAGCAAGGGAAAATCCAAGGGGAACGAGAATGAGGTAAAGAGGGAGAAGTTCAGGCTCCTCTTTGGTGCATTGCTTGCCCTGCTTCCTTTCCCCAAAAAACTCAACCTGAGGCATTTTGAAGGATTATGCTGTATTCATTCAGATCCTGTGTTGCTCATCTAGAAAAGAGCTGATATGCATCCCTGCCCCAGCGCTGGTCAGCTGCAGTTCCTCACCAGTGTCCCTGGTCTGTCATAAGTCGCCCACAGGCCTCAGTCACCTTGGAGGCATCATTCCTCTGGCATCAAGCACCTTCTCCCAAGTGAGGGAAGGGAAGTGGTGCAGGGAAAGGTGGATGGGGGCCAAAGTGCCATAAATGAACAGTGATGTAGCCTCACCACATTCCTGTTGTGCAGTGACTCATGGAGGACAAAAAGAGCTGTCATCTCTGCATCCTCTGGTCCAGAGGTGCAGGTGCTCCTCCGGAGTGGGGTGTGATGGATGGAACTGACTGCTTGACCAAACTAGTGGTAGTTTGGTTCAGGCTCCAAAGGCAGTAAAAGCCTAGGCCGTAACCGGGCCAAGAACTTCCCTAGTTTCAACCTGTTTTCTGAAAGGCCATACAGGAACAGGGTGACATGGTGAGCATTGATGCATGAGCTTGGAAATTGAACACCAGCCATGTGATTAACACAAGAATAGCAGGTGGTTCTTCCAAGACTTATTTATCAAAGATCAAAGGAAGTTGTTCATACAAGGAATCTCATGCTTACCTTTTCCATCGCATGTAATTTGACTGTGAGCCAACCACTTTATTCCATAAATATGACAGCCTGATTGATTCGCCTTTGAGTTCTCCCTGGTAAGCAGCTGCCTGCATAGCAGTGGTCTCCCCTTGAACTGGGACACCTTGAGGGTTACTCCTCGAGGCTGAGAGACCCCTTACCAACTGCAGATCTTTGGGTAAGTGACCAGTATCATGCATAACCTTGTATGATAGTGCACCAAGATTTTGTATTGGTAACTTTGAATCATTACTACGTCCTCTGTGCAGTAATAGAGTGAACCTTGACATGTTAAGGCTTTTACAGTATCTTACTTCAATAAAATCACTGTTGCTGCTGCCTTTGCTGGTAGTTAAGTGGTCAAAATCTCCCCCGTGACAGAGGGTCAAAGGGCTCTGGTCTTTTGGGGGCCGTTGTTTGTCATTCTTTGTGATGAGATGTTCTCTGATGCCAGGACCTCAGCGAGGATGATGGGCTGGCCTTGCCCAGCTGTGGGATGCCTGTCCTGATGCTCTCCTGCTCCTCAACTGGATGCAGGGAGAAAATGAGGTGAAAAAGCTCATGGGTTGAGATAAGACAGGGAGATCACTTACCACTTATCGTCATGGGCAAAATGGATTTACTGCCAATTAAAATAGACTTGGATAGTGAGAAGCAAAACCAAAAATTAAACCACCACCTTCCCCCACCCTCCCTTTTCCCCAGGCTCATCTTCACTTCCAACTCTTCCACCTCCTCCCCTCCAGCAGCCTAGCAGGAAGGAGGAGTGGGGGTTGAGGTCAGGCCGCTCCTCTCTGCTGCTCCTTCCTCCTCATGCTGCTGCTTTGCCCCAGCGCGGGGTTCCTCCCACAGGCCTCAGTTCCTTCAGGGAACATCCACCTGCTCCACCTCGGCCTCTCCAGGGGCTGCAAAGGAATCTCGGTTCCGGCGCCCACAGCACCTCCTCCCCCGCCTGCCTTACACTGACCTTGGTGCTCGCAGTGCTGTTTATCACTTCGTGGTTTTTTTTCCCTTCACTCCTTTGCTCTCATGGTATTTTTGCCCTTACTTAAGCAGGCTTTCCCAGAGGTGCCGCCAGCTTGGCTGAGGGGCTCAGGCGCGTCCTGCAGCTGACTGGAACCGTCGTGGCCGGCACAGGGCTGTCCCCGGCCTCCGCCCGCAGAGCTCCCCACAGCCCCCGCGCTGCCAGCGCCCGGACATAGCCGGTACAGAGCGGGAGATAGATAACGCTTGAAGGGGAACGTTGTTATATCCTATATGCGACAGCAAGAACTGAGAGGGAGGAACAGCAAAGAAGGCGAGTGTGGGGGGAGGGGGGCGAGCAGCCACCCGTAACTGGAAGGGGGGGGGGGGGGACGGGGACCTCGCCTGTGGGACGCCCAGCTCCCGGTTGAGGGTGTGGGGAGGTGCGGTCAAACCCCACTGCCGAGGCAGCCCTCCGCGAAGCGGTCAAGAAAACGGTAACGCTGCATCTCTGGCTTCGGGCTTTGTAACAAAGCGGTGGACAGGAGGAAGCGGCTGCTTTTGCTGCCTCTCCTTCGCCCGGAGGAGAGAAGGCGCTAAATAACGCCATGAGTGGTCTGTCAGCAGCTGGAGTGCAGGCGGGACCTGTCCGTGCCGGGCTGGTCGACAAGGCAGGATTTAGAGTCTTCTCCGGAGAAACGTGTTTTGTTCTCCCCTTGTGCTTCATACAAACCTTTCACCGTTTCTTCTCCTTGGCATCTCCGGCACTAAAATTATCTCCCTGCCTTTCATGAGCTTCCACCCTGTCTGGTCCGTCCCGTCGTCCTCCGCCCGTGTCGTGGCCCCCCCCCCCGACTATTTGCTGATTCGAACATTCAGAAAGGAAAAAAAAAAACAGAGGCAGAAACACCTGATGGACTTGGCAGTTCAGGAAAAATGAGGGTGAGGGGAGGAGGAGGGGAAAATGTATTATAAAATGGGAGGAACACCACTAAGACTTCACTCTGTGTTAGCGCTTTAACAATGAAATCAGAGAGTCCCAAGGAACTTTTTCCCAATGGGATAAAAACGTTACAGATTAATTTTTAACACTGAAAAATGTATTTTTCTCTCTTTAGCTGCAGGGATTCTACTGAGCACACTGTGCGGCAGAGTGCACTAAGGTGTACAAGGAGCAATCAGCTTGACAGTGGATAATGGCCAGGAAGCTTAAAAGAAATTTAATGAATCTGTAACCATTTGTCTGCTTTTCTTTCTCTCTCCCCCCTCCCTTTACAAATAGTAGGGACATTTGTATCACATCTCCCAAGGTGTATTTAGTCATATGTTCATGGTGGGGAAGACTTGTCCCTGTAGGAACCATTAGGAGTTTCACCACCAGAATCAATATCTCTAAATGTCACATAAGATTTTAATCTACATGTACATCCTCACTTACTTGTAGCCTAACACCCACTCAGTAAAAACTATTCTGAGTAGACTGCAGGCTGCACGTTATCATGTATGCTATGGTAAACAAGTATCATTACTCATGCACAAACAATTCAGAAAAAGTTCAGATACATGTGTGTAAGGATTAGCAAAATGGAAGAAAAGCAGATATTAAGTGCAGGATGGTTTAATTATAATTTTTGTATTTATAGAGTTAATGATTCTTGTTTTCTCCATTATGTAGACTGTGGAGAAATGAGAACAATGGAAAAAATACAGGAGAATAAAAATGGTTGTAGGTTTTTGTTTGTGTCTTGCTGTTGTACCTTGGAGATTGGGATTTTTTTCTTTTCCCTTGAGGGATTTGTGTTTTATTTTTCATGATAAGGAAAACAGTCTGTGGAACAAAATTAAGGTACATGTAGCAGCATTTAAATCACCTAGCTGAGGTCTGCTGCTAGAATGTTACATCAGCTTTTGGTTTTAAAAGTGTTTGGAGGGAAAGAAAATAGTATGGTAAATAATAAATTTACTTGCCCTCAGACTGCGTGAAATACCTCAGAGAATGGATGGCTACAGCTGATGAAGATAAAAAGATATGTTGGGCTATTTGTGTAAGCACAACAGGAGAATTTATAAGACTTTACAGTTTTGGATGTCTGTTAGGATTTAGCTGTGTTCTAGGGAAGACTAATGAAAGCCCTAAGTGATTGCAGCATGCTGGAAATTGGCATCTGGAGGTATCAGGAGAAGCCTGAGTTGTCTCCACTAGTGCAACAAAGAATCCTGAAAGGCAGCAAGCTAAACTGTCAGGTTGCATTGTCACTTTAGCTATTGGGGATCATATTTATTTGATAACTTTTCACTGTTGGAGATAATGAACAGATTCCAGAACGTTTTGTCTGAAGTGGTAAAGTGTTCCTTTACTACATCGATGTCCTAAACCCCCTCCATTTATGTAAAATGCAGTAGTTATTACAGTTTTTTGTTTAATTACCTTTAAGAAAAAAAGCTCTAAGAAATACATTTGTTCTGTGAACATTCCACAGATCCAAGTAATAAATGAGGACTCTCATCTGAGTTTATATTGTTTCTCTATTTCTACTCTTTGTGCTAAGTACTATTTAAAAACCATAATTAATGAGACAGAAAGTGTAAGGTCTGTTAAGATAGTTACCTGGCACTGTCTTCAGCCTGCTTCTCTGGGGAGCACTATTTTGATTATTTGTCTTCTGTTTCAGTCACTGTGGGGCTGATACTCTGGGACTTCCACTATCAGAGGAATTGTGCAGCAGTAAACCTACTACGTGCCAGCCCCTTCCTTTGGTAAGTACAATTTAAAATTGAGAACCTCCTTTCTCTCTTGCTGTCTGCTCTGAGCTGAGCACACCCCCATCAGATCTGCAGGTTTTCAGAAGGTAAGTCTGGCAGATCTCTTCTGCCTATTGCATGACAACCAGAAAATGCACGTGATTTTATAATTATCTCTTAGAGTTCAGCTCACTTTCAGATATGGCAGAAAGGCTCTTTGTTTGGCAGGGAAAACTCATGAGGATTTGTTTTATTTTACTGGGAGACGGCAGGATTTGCTCCTCCAGACTCCTATCACAGAATGGGCCATTGCTCTATCACCATGTTTATCAGTTTTCTGGGAAACCAGCTGAGTTACAAGAGATGAGCCCTATTTCTTCATCTGATCTGTGTTTCCCAGCTGGCTTCAAGGCCATCTTCTGAACACACATGCACATTTGGGGCTGTGAGAGAAGGCACGGACTAGTTAGTAAGTGGTCTTTCCACATCTTTACAGCTCAGTCCATCATCAATCCAGAGGAAGATTCTCATTTTTAATTTATTCTCATTTTTAATTTGGCTGGCACCAGATGTCCTATAAAGATTTCAAGATGCATACGTGAATGTGCCACAAACCTGACTGCTGGTTTCTAAACCCACAAACATCTCTGCAGAACTAGGCTATGAGGAAGATGGGACTATCACAATGGGTCAGCCTAATCCCTGTGGGCACAGGGAGATTAAAGCTATAGGGACAGCATCTTGTCTTGCCCTGGTGAAGGTGACAGACATGCTTATAGGTCTCAGTCAGAAAGCGTCCAATGGCATGAACAAATACAATGTGAAAACAATGTGCACTCACTCTGGCAAGCCCTGTAGAGATACTAGCTTTAGACTGCTGAGATTAAGCAGCCTTAAGTATCTGGAATGCTGGTCAGCACATTTCAGACCAGCTGAAATATTTAGCAGTGCAATCTGCAAGGATTGTAAATAGGAATATTAAATTCTTGAAAGACCAGATACAGGAAAATATTTCTCTTATGAAAATCATAAACAAATGCAGTGCCTTCCAAATCCCAACATCTTCTGAAAGCACTCTCTGAGCAGAAACATCTGTCTCTTGGATAAGACCAAGTCTCTTTTAATATAACACAGCCTCTGATTTTCTTCCTCCCTTAATCTGCCTTTAGCCTTGTCAGATGTGCCAAGGGTATGTGCTGAAACTGCTAGTTCTCAGCCATATGCTATGGCCACAGTGGGATGTTGAAATGTGGATGATCACATCCAGGAAGTACTTGCTGTATTCAAAAGGTGTGGGAGAACACAGGTTTTGGTGGAGGAGGAGTATGATTAGTGGTTGTCCTCAGAGTTGAAATTTTTATGGAAGAGACTAGTGTTCAATGCATTGCCCCTGGATTATCAATATTGCTGGACCAAAAACAGTAGAAGAAAAAACTCTGCTTCAGGACCAAGAATACTTTCCTTTGGATAATTAGGTTCTGCAGACTTGAGAGTGGATATCCAAGTCTCACAGTCTCCCTTGTTCCCCTGTCCCCTTTCAGAACATGCTATGGGATAAGCAGTCCTGTGAGTCTCACCAATTTCTGAATCTTTGTCCCGGTTTCAGCTGAGATAGAGTTAATTTTCTTCGTAGTAGCTAGTATGGGGCTATGTTTTGGATTTCTGCTGGAAACAGTGTTGACAATATAGAGATGGTTTTGTTACATAGACATGTTTTCGTTATTGTTGAGTAGTGCTTGAACAGAATCGAGGCCTTTTCTGCTTCTCATACTGCCCCACCAGCGAGTGGGCTGGGGGTGCAGAAGGAGTTGGGAGTGGACACATGCTCAGCATATAAGGGATAGCCAAAAAGTATTGTTTAGGTTTTACCCCAGCTGGCAGCTAAGCCCCACGCAGCCGCTTGCTGACTTCCCCCCGGTGGGATGGGGGAAAGAATCGGAAGAGTAAAAGTGAGAAAACTCATCGGTTGAGATAAAGACAGTTTAATAGGGAAAGCGAAAACCGTGCACGAGCAAAGCAAGACAAGGAATTCATTCACCACTTCCCATGGGCAGGCTTCTCCAGGAAAGCAGGGCTCTATCACACAAAATGGTTACTTGGGAAGACAAACACCATCACTCTGAACACCCCACCCCCTATCCTTCCTCTTCCTGCAGGCCCTTATATTCTGAGCATGATGCCATATGGTATGGAATATCCCTTTGGTCAGTTTGGGTCAGCTGTCCTGGCTGTGTCCCATCCCAACTTCTTGTGCACCCCCAGCCATCCCGCTAGCAGGGTGGTATGAGAAGCAGAAAAGGCCTTGACTCTGTGCAAGCACTGCTCAACAATAACAAAAACATCTCTATATAACAAAAATATCCCTGTGTTATCAACAGTGTTTCCAGCAGAAATCCAAAACATAGCCCCATATTTAACTAGTATGAAGAAAATTAACTCTACCTCAGCTGAAACCAGGACAATCTTGCACAGTTTCCTAGTCACGCTCAGCCTCAATTTTAGTATCTTTCCTGGAGATTAAAATTTAACACTATATTTACAATGTATATGGAGACAGAAAAGTGCTATGTTTTCTGTGCAGGATATTTTTTCTAAGGCGCAAGGGCATTTGAAATGTGTTTGGAACAAGATGCTTTTTCCTTTTCTGTCAATATTTCAAAAGTGGCTTCTGATTTTGGGTGTTTGGCTCCAGATAACTGCTAGGACCTAGTTTCTGAAGGAGTCAAATATTTACACCACCAGAGGACATGTGAGAATTCAGCATGCTAACACTGGTAGCTGCTGATGGTTGTTCCTGACCCCTACATACTGTAATAGAACAGGCACGGATGATGGTCAGGCATACTCATAAAGTGCTTTAACAATGCTGGATGCATGGTTGGACACAAGAGGAGATGTAGGAAGGAAATCCTTATCAGGACTCCAACTTGAGTGCAAATGAAGAGCGATATTCACCTTCTCTGGAGCAGTGGCCTTCATACCTGTTTTATTTGTGGGTCCCTAGCAAATTTCCAGCATGAAAGCACGCTCCCCATACAGCAAATATTAATTGCCTGGTAATAGCTTTCCTTTTCTAATCCTAAAAAGATGCTCAAGTCCCAGGTCTAAAAGTGTTGCTGTAAAGCATTCTGTTGTGAACAGTGTCAAAATCTCAGTCATTCTTCAGGTCACTGAAGAGGAGAAAAGGAAACCCTCTCTGAAACAGGCTGAAGGCTGTTCTTTTAATTTCTCAAAAAAAGCGTCCCCTCCTGTTACTACAAAGTCTTTCCCTTCTCATTGCTATTCCCACTTTGAATGTTGCAACAGAGGGAACTAAATGCCTGGACTCCTCTCCTGCTTCTCTCAGAGGTGGTGGCCCTTCGGTAATGACGAAATTAAGATCTTCTCTGTGACAGGGTTTGGGCAACAATCCTAAAGTGCAAGGTAACCTGGCAGAGACGACTACACTACCTTTCAGAGGCAATGGGAGACTGAGCAGCACTTGGGGAAGCATTGGAAGAACTCCAAAACAGCTTCAATATTTCTGGTGGTGTTTGGGGTTAGAGTCTGAGGCACTGGAACTGCATATATTGCATAAAAAGTTTCACCTAAGTAGCGTCATAGGATGGATAAGAAATAGCTATCCATCCTGAATAGTTGCCACCACCATTTCTGCATGGCAGGGAAGAGGTGATGGATGGCATTTGTAGGACAAATGTGGGACTCACGGAACCCACAGTCCTCTGCAGGTGCTTTTTTTTCTATTAAAACTAAAAGCTACACATTCTAAATATAAAATCTTTTGCAAAGCTAAGGACTGAGATTTAAAAGCCAAGAAGTTTTCTCGTAGTCCATTGGTTGAAGTCTTCAGGAAAAAAATTGTGAATGTGCAGGCAATAGTCTAGTTGTTATGGTCACAGCTCTGACATGCTTCGGGTGTCTATGAATAATGTCAGAGAATATGTCCAGGGCTCTCCTGCTCCCCACACCCTCCACGGCTGCTCTCTTTTGGAGCCTTGCAAAAAGAACCGCAGCTAGGACAACAGTGTCACCTGCCGGTAAGCGGAATGACTGCTCCTGCGTGCTGTTTTCATCTGCACTGCACATCGCTGATTGCTTTTATGTGTTCTGTGAGAATACCGGTTCTCACCTTTATGTTAAAGGTGACAATGCGGTGAAGGGATGTCAGGAGCAGGTTCAGAGTTGGCAGCATTTCTTTCAATTTCTGTGTTACTTGTACAGTAGAGGTTTTCTAAGGTTTGCTTAACAAATAATAGAGTGGCTTTGGTGATACAGCTTTTGTTTATGTTACTTAATTTAATACAGTTTTAAAATCATGGCTGATACTGAGCCTCATTTTGTTCTGCATTTGCTGTTGGTTAAGAACACATAAAAGCCTAGCATGGATATCACCTGCTTACCTTAAAACCTGAGAAGTCTGTGGATCTCTTTATATATGTAACACATATGTATGTGTATCTTTCACAAGGGTGATCAAATGAGCCATCACGTGGAAGAAAACTGCAAGAAAAGCAATTCTGCCCAAGAAACATCTGCAGATGGAAATGTCTCTCCTGCTAAGGACTGCTCAATAACACAAAAACAATTGGTATGAGTTCTCCAATACCATTTTATTATCAAGATACTTAAAATTGCCTTAAATTTCTTTCATAAATTTCTTTCATAAACAGCTGGAGTCAATAGGGAAATATCAGTAATAACAATAGTGAAATAAGTCAAGTTTGCCATGCATAATTTAAAGGGCTAACAGCAGTTCCGAACTCAAATGAAATACAGTAAGCATGGAAATAAGAGAGTAGTCTCAGAGAGAGGACCATCTCCATAGCTTATTGTTTGTTTCCAACTTGAAATTGCATAATTCATGGTCATGGTCAATGATGATGATGAAGCATATTTTCTGCACCAAAAATATACCCCAGACCTAAAAGCAGAAATGTCTAAATACTGTAGGTGCGTGAGATTGTTCTAAGGTTTTCAGAAGGATACAATTAAAGATGCACAGCATCAATGACCTTGTAAATAAGTGCATTCAACTGTACAGATATTTCTAAATCACTGTATCAGCAGATTGGACTGAACAGCCACTGCTTTCCCCATGAAAAGCAATGACGGCACTCACTTGTTTGCGAAAAATCACTGTGGACTCTGAAAGGAATGACACCTCCAGGGAAGCTCAGGGGTGGCAAGTCAGGTCTACTTACCTAAGAGGAAAGAAGATAAATTTGTATGTATGTTTGTGCCTTTGCATCATGAATGACAAGTGTATGTTCAATGCCCACAGTCATTGTCCAAAGAGAACTTGTTTGACACAATCATAGAATGGTTTGGGTTGGCAGAGACCTCACAGATCATCTAGTTCCAACCCCCCCCCTCCATGGGCAGAGACACCCTCCACTAGACCACATTGCCCAAAGCCCCATCCAACCTGGCCTTTAACACTGCCAGGGAGGGGGCATCCACAACCTTTCTGGGCAACCTGTTCCAGTACCTCACCACTCTCACAGTAAACAATTTCTTTCTAACATCTAATCTATATCTACCCTCCTTCAGCTTAAACCCATTATCCCTTGTTCTGCCACTCCATGCCCTTGTAAACAGTCCCTCTCCAGCTTTCTTGTAGGCCCCTTCAGGTATTGGAAGGCTACTATAAAGGATCCGTGGAGCCTTCCGTTCTCCAGGCTGAACAATCCCAACTCTCTCAGCCTGTCTTTGTAGGAGAGATGCTCCAGTCCTCTGGTCATCTTTGTGGCCTTCATCTGGATTCATTCTAACAGTTCCATGTCTTTCTTGTACTGGGGACCCGAGACCTGGACGCAGTACTGCAGGTGGGGTCTCACCAGAGCAGAGTAGAGGGCCAGAATCACCTCCCTTGAACTGCTGTTCACAATTCTTCTGATGCATCCCAGGATGGGGTTGGCTTTCTGTGCTGCAAGTGCATATTGCCAGGTCATGTTGAGCTTCTTGCCCACCAATGCCACCAAGTGCTTCTCATCAGGGCTGTTCTCAATCCATTCTCTGCCCAGCCTGTAGTTGTGCTTGGGATTGCCCTGACCCACGTGCAGTACTTTGCACTTGACCTTGTTGAACTTCATGCAGTTCACACAGGCCCACCTCTCAAACTTGTCAAGGTCGCTCTGGATGGCCTCCCTTCCCTCCAGCGTGTCAGAGGGTGCGCTCGATCCCACTGTCCATGTTGCCGACAAAGTTGTTAAACAGCCCATGCTTGTTTGCACTGACTTCAGACGTGACTGTCAACATACAGGGGCTATGTGGAATGGCAATACACAGAGCCAATGTTTTAACCTCCAAAACTATTCAGCAGTTTTAGCCAATTGCAAACATGAATTTCATAAAATAGACAAGAAAATGCTCCCTCTCATTTCTCAAAAACTGTGCTCAGTTTAGTTTATTTTTCTCTGTCCTTTTTTTATACTCCTCACTCGTGCAAATGCTTCCTGTGGTAGTTGCTCCTCCAGACACTTCTCTTGCCCACAGATGGTTTGGACAAAGGTGGGTTCTCGGCATCTGAGGGGACAGTGAAGTGAAGGGCGAATCCAGCTATGATGCTTATAATCATAGTACTTGATTTTACGTTATGGATAAAGTTGAAGAAAAAAATGCATGACTGTGCCTCCCACAAGACAACTTACAAACTCTATGCCACTGTACCAGTGTTGTGTATTCAAAGTCATGGTTGTTCACTCTCCTGATAGGATGCACGCTTGGCCATAGGAAAGACTGGTAGAGGAATACTCAATTAACAGATTACAAGGAAATATTTTAAACAATGTGATCTTAATTTAAGTCAAGGTTTGCTTCACTTTCCTACCTGTGTTAAGTTAACAAGAGTATTAATTTGAATGTCATATGAAAGCCAGTGAGGACATTTGGCAGCTAAGAAATACTTGGTTTAATTGTACTAATTATAAACTTTCTGTTGTTTATTTATAGCAACAACTTGAGAAACAATTAAAATGCTTAGCCTTTCAAAATCCAGGACCTCAGGTAGCTGACTTCAATCCTGAAACTAGAGAGCAGAAAAAGAAAGCACGCATGTCACAGATGAAAAAAGATTTTTTTTATAAGCCCAAGTAAGATGCACTAATTTGTAACATATTTTACTTTAAAAAATGTTTACTGTAAAAAATATGGTATACTGTTTACTGAATATAAATTAAACATATAAAAGCATTAATGTTTTGCAGAGAGAATTCTTATTACACATGAAAGCTGTGCTGGGAAAACAAGGTTTTTTTCTGTGTGACTTAAGAGAATTTAGATTTACTTCTTTGGCACACTTTCAGTTTTAATAACTATGGGTATTGCAATTAGGATATATTGCTGGTATTTATGCTGCGAGGTTGTTAAAGAGGAAATATTTGTTCCTAGACATATGTTTTCCACATTTGTTTGGTTTAATATTCAAACATGTTGAAGCATTCTCTGAGAATCACTTTTTCTTCTCTTTTGCAGAATTACAAAGAAATATGACAAACATGGCAGGCTGCTTTGTAATAACATTGATTTGTGTGATTGCCTGGAAAAGAACTGCCTGGGTTGCTTCTATCCGTGTCCCAAATGCAATTCAAACAAATGTGGACCAGAATGTCGCTGCAATAGGAAATGGGTTTATGATACAATTGCAACTGAAGCTGGGAGTGTGATCAGTGTGTTGCCCTTTTTTGTCCCTGACTGATTTTGTTCTGATAGCTTTTGCACCTGAGCAAAGTTCTTCTTTCTTCACATTACATTAAAATAAATCCTGGCTTTATGAATTGTCTCTAGTGAAGTGCCTGGTAGTGGTGCTTGTGCTTCTTTATTGCTGCCTGTGTAGTAGACTTCAACCTTCCCCATTGAGTAAAAGTACGTATTTCATTCTTCCTCATCCTTGCAAGCTTTAGTGAGGCACCTAGTCAGTCTTCTCCAAATCTTGACTTTCTAAAATTGAAGGGGTCTTTGCTGCTGTGGGAAGACAATTTTCTTACCTTGGGAAGCTGAACCACATTACTTGCCATCAGTTTTTTCTTGCTTATTTCTCTGCAGTCAGCATTTTTTTCCTTTTTCTTTTTTTTTTTTTTTTTCCCCCAGCATATGGTATACTCAATTTTGATCAGTCATTAATTATATAGCTAGAGGTAAATGGATTGGATATTTTTGCCTCTGGGCAGAAAAGTCTCTTCAGTTCCAGTCACTGCAAAATGTGACAGATTACAAATACCATAACTTACAACTTACACCCAGTCTTCTTATGAGGTTGCTGTTCCTGTTCATGATGGGCACTCACACCCTTTTTTAGAAGTGAGGGACCCTCTAGATCTTGAAGGGGAGAAGGCTGCCAATTGCCGCAAATGATCTCCAGGAGCATGCTTCTAGTGGGGGAATCATTCCCTGGGCCAGTGCTTCTTGTTTTTGAGGAGGCTCTCCCAACTTTAAATGTGGCAACACCTTTCTCCCCTACAAGAGGCCATTCTCTGTGGACAAAGACCTTCTGCTCCAAGGCAGAGATGTCTTCCAGTATAAGAAACTTCCTGAAACAGACGCCAAGAATGTCTTAACCCCACAATCTCCTGGTTTGATACCTTGGAAAGACTTGTTGCTCCACTCAACTAATGACACCTCAGTACTTAAGCTTGTAGCATAAAAACACCCAGTAGCAAAAAACTTAATAGCAATATTTTCTATGGTGGTTAAAACACCATCTACTTGGCAGTCAGATCTGGTGCTGTTCTCTTATATACCCCCACTGGTCCCAAAGTATCCTTTGACTTGTGCTGGGAGTCCAAATAGCCCAGGTAATCTCTGAGTTGTGTTTCTTAAGCTAGGTGGAAATCCTGCCAGCGTAGTCAGGGATTAGTTTCTTGTTCTAGGTGTGCCACAGACTCATTCTGAACTTGACTGAATAAGCAACTCTTGCAGAAGATAAAGTTGCTTTGCATGGACCGGAAGATGGCAGCCTTCCTTTCAAGATCTGAAATGGACATGTTTGAATTAGCTTCACCTTCTTTCCACTTAAAGGCAAGAACCCGAATAGTTTTCAAGTGGATTCCTATGGTAAGGCTACTGTGGGATGCTGGACTTGTCCAGGCTTGGTGCCGAATACAAGGTTACTATGAGTCAGTGCGGGATCCAACTTGAGTGAGAGCACAGATTGAGCAACTTATGTTGTACTGATAAACACCGGACCTGAACATAGGCAAGGGATGAGCAGCTTGCTCATCTTAACAGATGTAGTGCCTGACGGTCTATTCCTCAATCACCCGAGTGATGCCTGGGATGAGCAGGAGGCTTCACAGCCTGATGGTACTTCGGTAAAGCTGAACTGATCCCCCACACCTCTGTACAGAACACCTTTGTTCTCAGCTGCTCTTGCCTGATTGCAGTGCAACAAGCCTTTGTAAGAGCCAATCAGCACACACTACTTGACTTAGTCCCATCTCGCCAAAAGCATAAATCTGGCATTAAGAATCCTATGTTTTGAGGATCAGAACTCCAACTATCCAGACAGGTCGATGGGCCTACACCTCTCTGCTCCCCAAGCAGGGACGCCTCTTTGGTAAGACTTATGTCTTCTGACTATGATGGATGTTACCCTGGGAAAACTATGATTAACAAAAGTGCTGAGCTATTAACTTGAGCTTAAAATTTTTGCAGTATCTACCAATGAAAATTCTGAACTTTTGATATCTGTTGCCTCAATAAATTACCTCTCTTTTCAACTTTGTGAAACCGTTTCAGTGAAAGTCCTTGGTGGGGCTCTGACAGGCAAACATTGACTCTGTAAGTGGCTACACGCATAATCCCTTAGACATAAACCACTGACCAAGTCTGGGACTAAGACTGGACCTAGCTGCACCTAGCCTCCTCTCTGAGGAGTTTAGAAAGCAAGGGGGTCCTTTCTGAACTTTGTGACTCAATGGGAGGGAGGGCCTCCCTCAGCCACACATCAGACTCATATCCTTTACATGACACGCTACATGTTATACTTTTTGGTAATATGATTAAACCCAGATTGGTGTAAATCTTCAGAATCCCATTATTTAATTCATTGGTGTAACTTTGTGGTTTTTAACATAGACTGTGCCTCTGTCACAATCATAGCTAAATGCAAATTATAAGAGACCACCACCACAAACACACTTAGTACAACCTTGAAAATACAGTACAAAACTTGAAAAAACACGTGTGAGCCAATGTAAGGACAATGAAATAAGAGGATGTTGCAGAGGCAGTTCTGCTGTGGTTTGAGAATGACTCATTATCGTTGCAATGATCCTGTTAACTTTTTCCCCAATTCCGAATGAGCAGCTGACAGTGCATAAGTATAATCCCTATTAAGGCAGTAGTACATAGGGAGAAGAAAAAAAAAAAAAAAAAAAAAGACCAGTGTCATACATAGGTTTACACTGATTGTGAAACTTAGTCATAGATATATGTATATAAAAATAACAACAGAGTGCCCATATCTGATAGTTTTTGTTAGGCAATTATATAATGCTACACTGCACGACATTGTGGTTTTAAATAAAATCCCTTACCAGAAAAGGCAGAGAGCATTTCTTAGTCTTTCATGAAAATGGCCACTCTGCAGATGACACTACATCATCTTTTTACCTTACAAGATGTCAGTCTAAACAGAGTATGTTTTTCCCTATGGAATAAGTTTGCTTTAGAAAACTAACATTTAAAATAAAGGGAAGCAGATCGATGCACTGTTTCATAAGGTCTGTTGGTCCTTTTTCTCCCTCCCCCTCCCCAATTATGCAGGTTAAAACAGTTTATGACACTGTTAGTTTACTTTGCCTGCCTTTTCCTTGTTCACATGGCTGATTTGCTCCACTGTAGCTTAAGGAAAGATGAAAGTACAGGTACATATTAAACTATAGCCTAACTAAGATACAAAAAATTGATTCAGTTTGTTTAATTTGAATTCATTGTGCCTTCCACTTTATTTCCCTTGGTTAGAATCCATATGTATCTGGAAGGAGATGTTCATCCTCTACTTTCTTAGATGTTACTACCACAAAGAAGTTAATCTCATGTAAATGAATAATGTTCTTCTTTACAATTCTTGTGAAGATAAAGATGGTTCTTTACTAACCTCCTCTGTGCTTGGGCATTGTCTTATTGAAAGTTAGCCACTGAAGACACTCATTATTTGTACTTCTCAATACCAAAAGTTGTCACAGTTCTGAGAAAAAAACAACAGCTGTTCTTGTATATTGCATTAGATACTTACAGGTGCTCCTAAAACAATGGCCAATTTAAAGGAAATACTGATGAATTTATTATCATGTGGCCCAGAAGAGGCCACAATGAAAGTGAAGGCCACCAAATACGACTTATAAAATGTGGAGGTGTGCTAAAGACAAACAACACCCAAGGTTTTAGCAGATGAGTTAAAAGATGGGAGTTTTGAATAAGAAGGCAGACCAAAGCTGTGCTGGGGCACGAGTCTGACTAGCAAGGCCACCACTCCCATATCTGCCCCGGTTTCCATGCTAATAAATGGGCAAAATTATGCTGACTTTTCTCTTGCTCCGTGTTTGCAAATCCTTCATGCAAAGTTCCACAATGAAAACTTAGAATTATTTATATAAATCCTTTTATGTAAAGGCTCCATGATTATTAATCTAGAGTCACATATATAACATAGCACCTCTGAACTATAGGCTAGGAATACAACAGATTAGAGCACTGTAAAACAACAGGCAAAAAAATGAGATTTTTTTTCCAAAGTAAGCCCCCAAACTTTGTATGACGTGTTACTGGATTCCTGTCCACATGGAGACTTAATGTTGGGGTAACCGCAGTAAACTGAATGGTATTCACTTTACCTACAGTGCTTTAAAAATGATGAAGGACAGTGGTCAGCCCTGGGAGAAGTCTCATCTGTGGTTCCAGAGAGTCTAGATATTTCAGTCACAACCTCAGCCCACTAAACTGTTCCTCCTGGCTTTAAAATGAACTTCTGCACATCGTTCAACCCCACTGCATCATTTAGAGAGAAATAAGTCCATGCTGTTACTGGACTTACACTAGTATGTGCCAGCATTTGTCAAGGTAAGTTACTATTTGCCATCCTCTGTGATTCATGCAAACACAGAAAGGCATTAAAAAAACCCTCAAAACGAACCACTCTGAACTCTTTTCTAGACAATTTTCATGATCCTTTTAACACCTCCTATAAGAGCACAACCGAACTTTCTCTATATACTGCCACACCAGAGCAGAATACAGATTTGATTCACTTCAGTGGGAAAACCAAAAGCACCTGACTAAAGAAATATAGATTTATACTTTCTGGATAAATATTTAAATATGCCTTACATAAATATTTGCACCAAAAGCATTACAGTTGCTGCAGGTCTATTGAGTTTCTTACCTAGTGATAGCAATATTGATTGTAGCTTCTCCTTTAACACATAGTTCATGATCTTAAAACTTTTAAAAATAAATTATGCATGTTTCAATGGACTATTTTTTTTTATCCCATTCTACTTGGAAAACAGATATATCAAGTCTGAGCTAACAGCAACTTTGAACATTAGTTAGAATGTGATACTTGCATTTCATTAACCCTAATTTGTAATCTTGGCATGAACTGTAGAAAGATTTCCTGTCCTATCATTTGCAGAGGGCAAAGCATCTTTTCTCCATTGGCCTGGCCTTGCAAAGTACTGACCTGCTGCCACCTCCACTCAGGTGTGAGTGTATGAATGCTGGTTCCTTACAGGATCATATCGATTTGTTATAACGTAATAATTTAATGCCTGTTGCCCACAGCTCAATCTCCTGGATGCTCAGAGATACCTTGGATTAAAGGAGTAAGTATGCAGCCCTGATTTCCATTGTGAAGCACTGCCAATAATCTGGCTCCCTTCACATGACTAGATCTAACAGCGAATGTTCACATATAAGCACAAAAATAGTAAACAATAAACCAGCATACAGAACCAATAAACTAAGAATCCCCTGCCTGTATTCAGAATTCCCTGCCCTTACTCCTTCCAAGCAGAATCCAAATAGTCCTGGTGATTTTAATGAGATTACTCATTCAGTGGAATGCAAATAATTACACAGAAAGAATGGCAGATTGTTTCATAGTAACAGTCACAGACAGCAACAGAAGATTATCTCTTTCCAACAGTAATCAGTCAGTAATTTAACTGACTTAGAACACACTTCACAAAAAAGAAGCACTTTTTCAACAAGATTGCAAAAGTTCAGGTATTTAATACCAGGTAAAAGGCACAATTCAATCCCCACCACACCAATTTACAGTTTCCTAACTTCAATTGCTTCAGCCACTTGCAAGTTGCAAGTGAAAATTCATGTGAAACATTATTGGTTTATTTTCATTGAGTTCTAGTGCAATTATTTAGTCAATAAACAGTGTCAGGGATATCGTACAAATCAGATTTTGAAGGAGTTCAACATGTTCTGTTTTGTGTGGACCTTCAGAAGTAAGGAAAAATAACAAGAGATGAAGATGACAGAAAAAGGAAAGGCTTGAGTGCAGACAGAATGGCATTGCAAGTAAGGGGCTATGGAATAAAAAGTGGATCAAAAGGAGCAAAGTAAAAAAGAGAAAACAGTACTCAAAGAAAATAGGTCCTGATAGGATCTTGAGAGCCTCAATGCTGGATCAGCTTTACTCATTTTCTATGCATTTACCACTCATTTTTCATGATAGGTATTTGTCTCTTTGTGCTTCAAAATCTCTCATGAAAGAGATTCTTCAACTTCTCACGCAATTTCTTACACTGCTTAACTAACCTTGTGTGGAAAGTATTCCGTAATTCCTAACTTTACATCTGTTTCATGCTCTATATAATCATTTTCACCTGATAACCACAGAAGTATTTTAAAAAGCAGAGCCAAAATGAATTCTAACTGAAGGGCTGGGTCATGACCAAAGTCTGTAAAACAAATCATAATCAAATAACATGAAGGCTTGTTCGGTCTTTGTGAAAGAACAGAATATACAGTGCAATTTCTGGAAATGCAAAGTAGGGGAGATGATTGAACTTTTCTAGACTGTTGTAAGGCAGTAAGATTCCTAACTCTCATTAGCAGCTAAATGCTCTAAAGTCTCAGTGAGTGATGCTAAGATTTTGTCATAGGATGTGATCAGACTAATCCAAAAGCCCATAAAAGATCTATTTGCATGTCTAAGTGGAATATTTTCAGTCAAAATATGGGTAATAATTTGACTCAAAATGTGTCTTAATTAGATGCGTAGTTAAGACAACTGATAAAATACATTAAATTGTGTAATGCCATTAGCTAAGTGAAAAAAGCTATTCAGATTGAGAAAATGGAACATGGATGCAAGTACAAAACAGTAATAAATGAATGGATGTATGAGAAGTCACAACTTTTTATAATTCTTTTTTAGGAACTGAAAAGGTATTAGGAAAAAAGATTACTTAATTTTGTACTTGACAGCACCTTGTCAGCTTCATTATTTATTATTTCCAACTAGGTTCTCTCTTTCCTGTCTTTCTTCAGTGAGGCTTTGAACACAGAAGAATACAGGGTGGAAGAAACCTCCAGAGGTCTCAAGTCAAACCTCCTCTGTGAAGCAGATCCATACGGAATATGTTGCTAAGAATCCTGTTGAGTTTTTAATATTCATTTTTTTTTGACTATTCATTTTGAATATTCATTTGATGTAGCAAAGTATGAAAGAAAACGCTTTAAAATAGGTCCATATGATTATAAAACCAGAGAATTGGCAGCAAACCTGAGTGGCACATCCAATACCTCTATCAGCTAGAACTTTTTAAAATAAGTAAGCAATTGTCTAGACTTCCAGTCACCCTTGCTCATTTTGACTGAACTTTATAAAATTCTGCTCTCAGGGGACATCTCCTGGACCAAGAAGTTACATTATTTCAGTGTAGAGTGAAACACTCATTTTTCTTTTCCAGCCAAATAAATTTCTTGCAAGAATATTGTCTTTTCATGCTTAAGAGTACAGAAAACCAGATGAAATAGTTGAATGTAATTATATTTCACTCCAGAACAATAGCTTGAAAAATTGTTAGCTGCTTTTCGTAACAGCAACTGTGGGTGCAACTTTGGGTAAAAGGTACAGTACAAATGTTGTTAAAGTCTCAGCCAGGAATTCTCTGCTTTAAAATTCATGTTGGAGTATGGCCAGGTTTGTCACTCTTTTTTCCTGAGGTTTTCTTCAGGCCAAGTCTATTTAAACAGACATTATCTTTTCATAAGTCCTGGCTGAAATCCTGGCCCTACTTAAGTTAATGACTAAATTCCCCTCACTTTGACAGAAGCAAGATGTCAGCATGAATGTTTACAAAACATTTATTTACAGTACCTCAAAAAATTTCCAGCCTTTTCTATAACTTATTACCATAACTTATAAGCCTACTGTAAATTATTACCATACACCTAACCCTTCCAGCCACATCTTATAAACCTTTACAGCCACATTCAGAAGCCTTTTGCAGATTTTTAATATTTTTAGTTGGCTTCCTAGGAAAACAAGGTTTACACAGTCATGCTGCTTGTTCCTGCTTGCTTGTCCTATTGTCTTTTAAACAGATTTTTTTTTTCCAATTTCAGCCAAATCTGACAGAAATTAGAGATCTCACAGACATTACATCCATTCCAGGTAGTAATATCCACGGAGTAGGAATATCCAGTTCAGTGCCGCTTCCACGTGAACTGAAATTTCCAGGGCCTCCGGAACACTTTGCAGTAATACTGCAGGCGCCGGGGCCTACCGAGGAGAAGTTCGCTGTCCCGCGGTTTGGAGCTGGCTGCGCGCTACCACAAGGGCTCCGTGGGGCCTGGGGAGGCTGAGGAGTTTCACACAACCCACACTTCAGCGGTGGGACTCAAATACGAGCACTGCTAGGCACTAGTACGACTTCACAGCTTTTAAATCCGAGGACTTCAACTATAACCTCTACCGAGGGTTGCGGGGTGCTGCAAACCCGTGAGGGAGGCGCCGCCCGTTTGCTTCTTACCGCTCCCCCGCGAAGGCCGCCACAGGCTCGCTCTGCCTTTCCCGAGACTCAGCGAGCGCAGCCCCAGCAGCCACCACGTCCGCGCCGCACCGTACCGTGGCGAGGCGGAGCGCCAGCCTTTGGCCCCGCCGCGTTGCCGTCGCGGGGCGGGGCTGCAGCGGCAGCCATGGCGGCGCCCGTCGTCCCGGAGAGCGACAGGTACCGGTGGTGCTGACGGTGGCACCGGCGGCAGCGCTCCTGCCGCAGCAGGGCACGGCACGGCAGGGCGGGTCGGGGGCAGGGCCTTGCCGCGGTGCCGGGGCGCGGCGGGACCTGACCACCTCCTCTTTTTCCGCGCAGCATCCGCAGGGCCGTGTCGCTGCTGAACGCGGTGGACCCGGGCCGGTTCCCGCGGCTCGTTTCCCGTCTCCTCCAGAAGCTGCACGTGAAGGTTGGCGGGGCGGGCTGCGGGCGGGGAGCCCGCTGGGGCCGTGTCCGGCAGGCGGGCCGTGTCCGCCGGGCGGGGCGAGGCGGAAGCGGGGGCTCCGCGTGTGCGGCAGGGGTCTTGGGCCGCGGCCGGCGGACGCGGGGCCCAGCCGCGTCCTGCCGGGGCTTTGGCCGCGCTGCTCCGGGCCAAGCCGCAGGAGTGGGTGGGCCTGCCACACGCGGTGCCGGTGCAGCCGAAGCAGAGCGACTTGCCGAGTTCCGCTCCTCTCCGTCCCGCCCGCCCTCCTGCCGCGGCCTGCCGGGCCTGCCCTGCTACGGGACGGGACAGGCGGGGAACGGAGCCGAGCCGGGAGGAGCTCTGCCCCTCCTTTGTCCAAGTGCTACAGAGGCGTCTTTTTGGGGCGGATGCGATGCTCCCTTTTGCTAAGGGACAATTACTTCAATTTTTTTAAAGTATTTTTGATCTTTTGATTTTGATTAAATAATTTCACTCATCACTAATTATTAGAACTATTTCAGGTGAATGAAATAAGAACCGGTAATGAATGGCAGAAGGTGAATGGTGTGAGAACCAGTAATATTTATCATAACCTCCTTGCGTCGCCTCTGGGTGCTGGTGTCTCTGAGAACGTGCTCAGAGGAGACATGAGTCCCTTGTCTTGTTGCACTCGCTCCACTCCTGCCCTCAAATGGAAAGCCTAAATGCATTTTACCCCCCCACACCTTTTCTGTGTCAGTTGATCAAAGCTGTCTGTGGAATTCAGGTTAAAAATAAAGTCCTTAACTTTTAGTGAATAGTTTTGTCATCTTTACAGAAGTGGTTTTTTTTGTTTTTTGTTTTTTTTTTTTTAATTGCAGAATAAATACTAAAAACAAAATAAAGAAACAAAATCAGTAGTCAGTTTCATCAGAGTGCCAAAAAGTCAAACGGAGACTAAATCTAACCTTGGCACTAAATATTGCAGGGGGAAAATGTAAGACAAATGCTAAACCAGAAATTATTTTCTTGAGTTTCTTTATCTTTCAGTGTCAGTTTTTGTTTATTCCCTTGTTTCATGTTAAAAAAATATAAAAAGAAATACAGAATTTGTTTTCTATACACATATAGATACAAACTAAATGTTAAAATATTACCGGTTAGGAGCAGCATGGATAGAAAATACAAATGCATTAAAGGTCCTAATTCTGAGACTATAAGGATCGTTTTGATTATTTGATTCAATTGGCTGATTTCATTCCTACCAAAACTACTAGCTTGGGTGCTGCTGTGATTGCAGAGGGTTTTCTCGATTGTTGTGTGTGGATATTAACTCATTGGTAACTGGAAAGCGTCACCAACCTCCCCCCCCCCCCCCCCCCCCCCCCCGGCAAAAAAAAAAAAAACAAACCCCAAACCACCCTACTCAATAGCAGTTTAGTTGGTCTTCACAATTTTAATCAGTGTTTACGTGATCTGGAGTGGTCTTTTCAATGTAGCCCACTCAGTCAATCTCATGAATTGTTCAGCTGGCCTTTCCAAAGCATCTGACTCTAGGGCATGTTAGAGCACTGGAAACTTTAAATAAACTTACTTGCCTTAATGAAGCAGATATCCAGAGCTCTGCATTTCCTTCTAACAGCTAATGATTCAAATAATGTTTCCATTTTGATACTCTTGTTGCAGACATTGCGATCATTGAAATTTTTCTGTAATTGCCTCATTTTGTTTATTCTGACAGCTCAATTGCTTTTTTTGTGTAGCTTTGCAGTTTTGGATTACTAAGTTGTCTAAATATGGTGTTTTGATGTCTGTAGCATAGATTTGTTAGTAATTAAATTTTAAAAGATGGCAATATCTGCATTGAAATTACTGTTCAGTTTGGTGTAGTATAGTAAATGTGGCTGCTGTGTTTTCTCAGTAATAAAGTAGGCTAAAGATTCAGATCTGACTTTCAAAATAAGCATATGTGAGGCCTTTCATAGAATCACAGAATGGTTTGGGTTGGAAGAGACCTCAAAGACCATCTAGTTCCAACCCCCCCGCCATGGGCAGGGACACCCCCCACTAGACCACGTTGCCCAAAGCCCCATCCAACCTGGCCTTTAACACTGCCAGGGAGGGGGCATCCACAACCTCTCTGGGCAACCTGTGCCAGTACCTCACCACTTGAACAGTAAAGAATTTCTTTCTAATATCTAATCTATATCTGCCCTCCTTCAGCTTAAGCCCATTCCCCCTTGCCCTGTCACTACACTCCCTGATAAACAGTCCCTCTCCAGCTTTCCTGTAGGCCCCTTTCAGGTACTGGAAGGCCGCAATTAGATCTCCCCGGAGCCTTCCCTTCTCCAGGCTGAACAACCCCAACTCTCTCAGCCTGTCCTCATAGGAGAGGTGCTCCAGCCCTCTGATCATCTTTGCGGCCCTCCTCTGGAGTCACTCCAACAGCTCCATGTCCTTCTTATGTTTATTTCCTTTATAACAGCATGAGTGATTTTCAGAACAGTATCCAGAGTGAAAGAAGCATACCTAACTAACTTTGCTATAGTTTTACCTTCTGTTTTCTTTGGGTTCTGATTCAAGTAACACAGTTCCTACTTTTCATACCTTTATTTATAAAAGGTTGTTAGAGATGATCTGATAGTTGAAAGCTACTTTAAAGAAAAACATTTCTTTAATGTCTCTTAGGTGCAAAGAGAAAGCATTTTCTTGTGATGTATTTCAAGTAATCCTGATAAATTCTTGTGTAATACTGTTGGCTTTTAATTTTGATTTTCAGTGAGAGGACTTGTATTGTATTTTTCTGTTGGAAAAGAGCTTTACTTTTTATTTCTATTTAGAAACAACTGGACAGCCACTATGTTTATTAAAATGGGGAGAAGGTTTTTGTTTTGACAGATATGGTCTTGGTTGCTAAATGGAATGTTAGGACTAACCATTTTTGTGCTTCAGGCTGAAAGTAGCTTCAGTGAAGAGGAGGAAGAAAAGCTTCAAATAGCTTTTTCATTGGAAAAACAGGATCTTCATCTAGTTCTTGAAACTATATCATTCATTTTGGAACAGGTACCTTGTTTCTATCCTTATGAATTAATTTTTTTTCATCTGATTATATATTTCAAAAATTTAAAAGTCAGGTTAAAAAGGAATTAGTGAAAATATGTATCTGTAGCATATTATGTATGTTTTGGAGGTGATTTTATTGCTTTTGTTTGCATGCTTTCCTGATTTGGAGTGGACTCATTACATTTGTGGAGTGAGTTTCCAGCTAACGTCAATATGGGTGGTGGAAGTGAGGTCTGCATGACTCTGAGGGAAGTGTTGATAATTATGAGACATGGTCTTTGCTCATATTCATTGTAAGCAAGCCAGCTGGTGGTTTTTTTTTTTTTTTTTTTTTAAATTTCTGTAAGGAAAATATTAGATGACGTTATTGAGCACTGCTTAAGTTACATGAAGTGTCAGTTACGGAAAATTTTCATGCACAGAAGCAGTTTGCACTTGGGCGAACAGGCATGCCTGATGTAGCTGTAGTATCTGAAGCAGTAGGTGACTGCATGGTGTAGAGCTAAATATCTTGTAAATAGAGAAGGTTTTCTAGTTCTACAGTCTACCACTTCCTGAGGCTGGAAAGATGGTGTGTTATGGTAAATATCGTAACTTTCTTAGGAATTCTCTTAGCCATGGTGTTATCCATCCATTTTATGCACGTATAGTAAGAGTGTAGTCTGTGCAGAGGGCATGCATACTTCTGGTCTGTTGTGGGATTTGAATCTTGTCCTTTCTTACACGTCAGTTTATGACTAGTTCACATACCACAGCATTCGAAAGAAAACAAACAAACCATCCTCTTCATGGCTCCTATCCACCAAAAAATCAAAATGAAACCTGAGGTTGCATCCAGACTGGAATTTTGAATTTTCATTTCAAACAGCAAACTTACCTGTTTTATTGCCAGGTCTTAATTTCATCAGACTGCTTCATTTATATGAAAATTCCTGAAGGTGAACAGAAAAAGCAGTTCAGTGTCCTCTAGGACTTACTTCTTTGCATTAAAAAAAAAAAAAGAAAAAAGGAAGGATATTAATATCTGCTCAGAGAAGAGCCCCATATGGAATACGTATCATGTGAGGACTCTTGTGTTCCTGCTGATACCTACGCTTCTTGGAGTAGCTGCTTATTCTGTCAGAGCATAACTTTTTTAACAGCCCTTTGTTCTATGGACACATTATAGATAACAAAAACTGCTGCATGATCTTTTCCACATGTGTTGTTTCTTTTCTCTTTTCTTTTCCCCCACTGTGGTGCTGACGGAGTCCTGTTTTGAAAGTGGAGACCAGCATACTACATAGAGTGTTTACCACGAAAATTGATGCTATTAGGGAGGTTATAGCTAATTCACTGTTTTTGGGAAACTGTTCCTGTCTTTTCAGAATATTACCTCATAACTGACTTCAAAGCCTATTATTTTTTCTGTGATGGCTGCTTTGGCATTATGTACAGTCAAAGAACATACATATACTCTGATCTAGCTTGTATATGTGGTTTTTTTCATAGTTTGTTTATCTAGAGAAGAGTAATTTGTAATACTGCATTTTGAGGTACAATTGAGATAGTTACACTTTTCTATCTTCTCAGTCAGAGGGTTACGATAAACAGGATGCTTGCAGTCCCACAGTAGAGTTGCTAGTAAAAACCTTACGTGAACATGGTGGCCATCTGTGGTAGAATGTATCTGGCACAACTTGCAGTACTTGACAACAGCAGTTATTTTTCCTTTTAACAGGCAGTCTATCATAATTTGAAGCCTGCTTCATTGCAACAACAGCTGCAAAATGTTCACCTGGATGAAGACAAAGCTGAAGCATTTGCCAGTGCATGGGCAGCTGCAGGTCAAGATACGATTGAAAAGTTCAGGCAGAGGGTTTTGACTCCTCAGAAGGTAATGTTTTTTCTAAAAGAGAATAAAACTGTGTAGGTTTGTTTTAAAGCCAGGAGTTTAATCTAAGATACAAAGTTTGTGACAAGCCAAGGTACTGGAAAATAAAAAGGATACTTAGTAGGTAGTAAATAAATGTGATCAAGGCAGTGGAGTTCCAGTATCTTGAAGAGATGTTATATGTTAGCTGAGCTGCTGGAACCTGACTGTATGTGAACTGTTAGCAATGTAGTGCAATCTACATACCATTTGGAGATGTTTGTGAACATGCTTTACAATAGGGCAAGGGTAGAATGTGCTCAGGAACACTTGCAGTGGTTTAGCTCATCAGCCTGTTGATTCTCTATCTGAGCCCCTGCCATATCTAATTTTGTAAGCTGATTGGATGATGCCCTTTTTGAGATACTACGATTCTGAGATAACTTTTCTCTGATGACATAATAATCTTGCTTCATATGTGCCTGTTACCAGTTAAAACTTTGATACATGCTATGGAAGTCTCATTGTTTCTTTAGTTATAAATGTATACATCTATGAGAAGGTATAACAACATCCTTCTGTTGATTCGTAATAAGCCTTCAGCTGCATTAGAAGATGTATACTGAACACATCAGTGTCAGCCAGGATCAAATGCGTCAAAAGAATTGTGGAACACTGTCTCAATTATTGTTGCTTTATTTTTATCATTGCTGTATATCTTGCTGGGATAAAATTCAGTTTGTTACTTTATGATTTTGTTAGTAAAATATACATAGAAAATAAATTTTATATATAAGGTACACATGATACACTGACAGAAATGCAACAACATAATTTATACCAGCAGGTTTACACCTAAATAAACCTAGATTTTTAATTAGGTGTAAAATACAAATTTGAGGAGATAAGGCATGTCTGTGGAGCAGGCTAAAGATATTCAGAATTGCATCACAGATAATTTTTCAAAAGTATTTAAACTTGATCCTTTATAAAACTGGGTAATTTTAGACACAAAACTTGCAGAATTTTCGTGTCCAAAATTATGGTAACTCACGAACCTAACCAAATAAATGACAAAGTAAGTATGCAAAAAAAAAAAAAAAAAGAGTTTTGGGCTTCTGTCTTTTTGAGATAACATATACCAATGCCAAGCATACAGGTCCCAAAGTTTAAATGGTCAGCAATACTGCGAGTTTATAGGCAGGTATGACTGTCCACTGAAGGAGGTGAGTAGTTTGAAAACCAGGTGAAATCACAGAAGGTTGTAAGGCTAACTTTTCGGAATACAGCATGTGTGTGCAGAATGGAAGGCAATTCTGAAGATACCCTACAAAGCAGCTGTCGAAGAATTTTCTTCAGATGGACTATGCACTAATAGGTATTTTACTCCTGGGTCCTCAGCATATGAGAAACTAATAACACCTTTAATCCTTTTTTATTTGGACCTTGTACCATACACACTTGTGGTCCTTCTGTGACCTAGTTTGGGGATGACATTTCTCTGTTTCTTGTCTGCAGTTTTGTGAGCTCTGCAACGTACAATGTTTCTGGTGTATGATAGTTTTGGAGGTTCTTTGTGACTTCACCATGATCTCATGGAATGGCATTTTGCTAGTATATTGCTTCTCATATAAAGCAGGTTTAAACTGTCATTTGTAATTAAGCTTGCAGAAAAGCAACTGCCAAAATATAGTTCAACTTACTTGGTTTTTTTGCATGAAAGCAGGTTTAAATATAGGTGTATGTGTCTACATATGCTTAAAGCATAAGTTCACCCCATTTTTTCCTTTTCATAGCCTAGATGACAAGTTGAGTATCAGTTTGAGTGTGAGTGTAGACTCTAAGGTGTAATTTGAGTTTGAACTTAAATTAATTTTCTTAGTTTGTTTCAAAAACATTTTAATCTTATAGACTTTAGTTGAGTGAAAAACTCAAAGTTCAAGAGAAATTTTCCTTAACCCAAAGCCTCAATTCACAGAACTAATTGGTAAATAAAGTATTTATTCTGCTAACAAAGCAGAATAATGGAAGATAATGGAAGAAGATTCTTGCCATCTCCTTATAATCTTATGAATCTCCTTGCCTTATAAGTGCAGTAGATGACTGCATGATCACTTAATTAATTACTTCTATATTCTATAAGTAATTGTGTATTGACACATATTTGCTGTATTATTTTTCTATACCTTGAGAAACAGTGGGCAAAATAGTCTCTTACTTGTGAAACATTGTTACAGTAGGCAACTTCCTGTAAACTTTCATCAACATCTTAAAGTTAAAAAAAAGTTAGAATCCTGAAAATTACTTAGACCAAAGTGCTAGCTTTTTAGATTAGATATACAATTTCGGTTTTTAGATTGATTTAGAGATTATATTAACTTCTTTTTACAAAGAGATGTGTATCCAATTATTAATACTCTCTGCAATGTGTATGTACAGGTGTAATATTTAAAACAATTGACCCTCTCAGTGTGCCCTCTGTATAGGTACTTATTTACATGGCCATGTGTAAGTTAATGATTTGTGCTGTTCACGTCTCTCATAGAAGCAATACTAGATACATAAAAAGAATACGACTGTTCTGTTGTCATAATTGTCAGCACCATAATCACAGAATGGTTGAGGTTGGAAGGGACCTCTGGAGGGCATCTGGTCCAGCATCTCTGCTCAAGCAGGGCCATCTAGAGTCAGTTGCCCAGGACTGTTCTGACAGCATGTGGTGGGTTGACCCTGTCTGGAGGCCAGGTGCCCACTAAAGCTGTTCTATCACTGCTCTCCTCAGCTGGACAGGGCAGAGAAAATACAATAAAAAGCTCATGGGTCAATTATCCACAGATTACCATCATGGGCAATAGAAAATCTATGCAGGAAAATGAATTTAATTTATTACCAGTCAGAGCAGAGTCATAGAATCATAGAATCCTTTTGGTTGGAAAATACTTTTAAGATCATCAAGTCCAAGCATTCAGCTAGCACCGCCAAGTCCAGCCACTAAACTGTGTCCCTAAGCACCACATCTACATGTGTTTTAAATACCTCCAGGGGTGGTGACTCAGCCACTTCCCTGGGCAGCCTGTTCCAGTGCTTGATAACCCTTTTGGTGAAGAAATTTTTCCTAATATCCAATCTAAACCTCCCCTGGCGCAACTTGAGGCCATTTCCTCTTGTTGTATTGCTTGTTACTTGGGAGAAGAAACCAACAACCTCCTGTCAGGTAGTTGTAGAGAGTGATAAGGTCTCCTTTCAGCCTCCTGTTGTGTAGACTAAACACCAGTTCTCTCAGCCGCTCCTCGTAAGACTTGCTCTCTAGACCCTTCACCACTTTGTTTCCCTTCTTTGGAGACGCTCCAGCACCTCAATGTCTTTCTCATAGTGAGCGGCCCAAAACTGAACACAGGACTCGAGGTGCAGCCTCTCCAGTGCCGAGTACAGGGGGACGATCACATCTCTACTCCTGCTGGCCACACTGTTCCTGATACAAGCCAGGATGCTGTTGGCCTTCTTGGCCACCTGGGCACACTGCTGGCTTATATTCAGCTGGCTGTCTTGTAATGAGGAATGAAAATTAAATCCTGAAACACCTTCCCCCCACCCCTCCCTTCTTCCCAGGCCCGACTTCACTCCCCATTTCTCTCCCTCCTCCCTCCCAGTGGCACAGGGGGACGGGGAATGGGGATTGTGGTCAGTTCATCACACGGTGTCTCTGCGGCTCCTTCCTCCTCAGGGGGAGGATTCCTCACACTCTGCCCCTGCTCTAGCCTGGGGGCCCTCCCACAGGAGACAGTCCTTCACGGCCTTCTCCAACGTGAGTCCTTCCCACGGGCTGCAGTTCTTCACCAGCTGCTCCAGCGTGGGTCCCTCCCATGGGGTGCAGTCCTTCAGGAGCAAACTGCTCCAGTGCAGGCTTCCCATGGGGTCACAGCCTCCTTCAGGTGCCTCCACCTGCTCTGGCATGGGGTCCTCCATGGGCTGCAGGTGGATATCTGTTCCACCATGGACCTCTGTGGGCTGCAGGGGGACAGCCTGCCTCAGCATGGTCTTCTCCAGGGGCTGCAGGGGAATCTCTGCTCTGGCACCTAGAGCACCTCCTTCCCCTTCTTCTTCACTGACCTTGGTGTCTGCAAAGTTGTTCCTCTCACATCTTCTCACTCCTCTCTTCTGGCTGCTGTTGTTCTACCCCAGCAGGTTTTTTTTTTTCCTTCTTAAGTACATTATCCCAGAGACACTGCCACTGTTGCTGATGGGATTTCCCTTGGCAAGAAGTGGGTCTGTCTTGGAGCTGGCTGGCATTGATTCTATCTGACATAGGGGAAACTTGTAGCAGCTTCTCGCAGAAGCCACCCCTATAGCCCACCCACTACCAAAACCTTGCCATACAAACCCAATACACAGCGTTTGAACATCTCAAAGGATGGAGACTCCGCCACCCTCCTGGGCAGGCTGGTGCCAGTGCTTGGTCACCCTGAAAGTGCAAAAGTGTATTCCTGTGTTCAGGTAGACCCTCCTGTGTTCCAGTTTGTAGCCCGTTGCTTCTTGTCTTGTCACTGGGCACCACTGACAAGAGCCTGGCTTCATCCTCTTTGCACCTTCCATTCAGGTATGTGTATACATTGATGAGAGTCCAGCAGAGGGCTACAATGATGATGAGGGGACTGGAGCATCTGTTGTATGAGGAAAGGCTGAGAGAGCTGGGTCTCTTTAGCCTGGAGAAGAGAAGACTGTGAGGGGATCTTATGAATGCTTATAAATATCTAAAGGGTGGATGTCTAGAGGAAGGGGCCAGACTCAGTGGTGCCCAGCGACAGGACAAGGGGCAACGGACACAAACTGGAACACAGAAAGTTCCCTCTGAACATGAGAAAAAACTTCCTTACTCTGAGAGTGACAGAGCACTGGAACAGGCTGCTCAGAGAGGTTGTGGGGTCTCCTTCTCCTTCTTTAAAACCTTCCTGGAGACAATCCTGTGCAACCTGCTCTGGGTGTTCCTGCTCTAGCAGGGGGATTGGACTAGGTGATCTCTAGAGGTCCTTTCCCACTCCTACCAATCTGTGAATCTGTGAGATCCCTCTGAGCCTTCTCTTCTCCAGTCAACAATTTGCCATTTTGTTTATGTCCATAAAGAAAATGTTAATAGTGGACAGTAATTCCATTTGATAAATTACAGTTATGTGATGTGCCTTGGAAATCCAGACTAAATTACTCAGGTGTGAGAATACGGGGCTTTCTTGTGCAGTTTTGTGAGCCATAGACATTAACAGAATCAGAGAATGGTTGAGGTTGGAAGGGGCCTCTGGAGGTCATCTTGCCCAACCCCGCCTGCTCAAGCAGGGCTACCTAGACCAGGTTGCCCAGGATCACGTCCAGATGGCTTTTGAATATCTCCGAGGATAGATAGTCCACCACCTCTCTGGGCAACCTGTGCCAGTGCTCGGTCACCCATAAAGTGCAAAAGTGTTTCCTGATGTTCAGAGGGAACCTGCTGTGATTTGTTTTGTGCCCATTGCCTCTTGTCCTTTGACTGGACACCACTGGAAAGAGCCTGGCTCCATCCTCCTTGAACCCTCCCTTCAGGTATTTATATGCATTGGTGAGATTCCCCTGAGCCCTCTCTTCTCCAGACTGAACAGTCCCAGGTCTCTCAGCCTTTCCTCATATGCGAGGTGCTCCAGTCCCTTCAGCACCTTAGTGACCTTTGCTGGACTCTCTCCAGGATGTCCATGTCTCTGTTGTACTGGAGAGCCCAGAACTAGTAACGGTACTCCAGATGTGGCCTGACTGTTGCTGAGTAGAAGGGAAGGCTCACCTCCCTCAGCCTGCTGGCACTACTTCTCCTAATGCAGCCCGGGATGCCATTAGCCTTCTTTGCTGCAAGGGCACGTTGCTGGCTCACTTTCATCTTTGTGCCCACCAGGACAGCCAGGTTCCCAGGTTCTTTTTCACAAAGCTGCTTTCCAGCTGTGTGGCCCCCAGCACGTACTGGTGCCGGAGGTTGTTCCTCCCCAGGTGCAGGACTTTGCACTTCCCCTTGTTGAACTTTGTGAGGTTCCTGTCAGCCCATTCCTCCAGCCTGTCCAGGTCCCTTGAGTTGGCAGCATGACCCTCTGGTGTACCAGTCACTTCTCCCAGTTTTGTGTCATCTGTAAGCTTGCTGAGGGTACACCCTGCCCCATTGTCCAGATCATTAATGAAGGTGTTGAACAGGACTGGACCCAATATTTGCCCCTGAGGTACACTGCTAGTCACTGGCCCCCAACTAGACTTTGTTCCTCTGATCACTACTCTCTGGGCCTGGCCATTCAACCAATTTTCAGTCCATATCTCTGTCTGCATCATCAGCATACAACCAGCAGCTTCTGTATTAGGATCTTACTGGACACAGTGTCAAAGACATCCCTGAAGTCAAGGTAGACCCTCTCCACTGCTCTCACCTTGTCTACCTAGCCAGTAGAAGTTGTAGAAGTTTATCAGGTTGGTCAAGTGTGACTTCCCCATTGTGAATCCATGCTATCTACTTTAAGTCACCTTCTTGTTCTTCATGTGCCTGGAAATGGTTTCCAGGATTAGGTATTCCATCACCTTCCCAGGGACTGAGGTGAGGCTGACTGTCCTTTAGTTCGCTGGGACCTAGGAAGATAGGAGTGAAATTCGCTTTCCTTAGCAATCTTGAGGATTGGTGTTTGGTGGGGGGTTTTGGATTTCTTTTTTGTTGTTGTTTTTATGTTTTTTTTTAAGACTCTTGATGTATTCATGCTCTGTGTATGGTTGAAGTTGCATTCACAATGATGGTTTTTTTGGTCAAGTGTACTTGTACTTTTGTTAGTGATTCTGATTCCAAACATACAGGAGTTACTGTACTGGATCAGAAGACCTGTTCATTGTGTATCCAAGTCTTTGGCACCTTGGATGGAAGCATAGGGATGGAATCCTCTAGTTAACCTGTTTGATGAAAAATTCTGCCTCATCTCATGACTTAGAAGCTGTCTTGTACCCTCGGAGATGATTGTTTATCACTTGTGAAATATCCTACTTAATGAACCTGGAGGTTTCAGTCTGTGTACTTGCCTGATTTCTGATTTTTCTACCACTTGAGGGAGAAGTGATATGTATTGATGTTTTTTAAAAACAGTATATCCATTATCTTTTGATTTTAATGTATATCCCCTTTTTATTATGAGAAATACTAAAGAAAAGAAGAGTGTTGTCTATTTTGTTTTTATTTTAAGCTACATAGTCTGTGATTTCTCACTCTCTTTCCCTGGAAGTTTCCTGTTTGTCAATGTGCATGTTATCTGTCTCTGACATATTTCTGATATATTTTGGAAGAAAAGGTCTCCCTCAGGGATCTGGACTGGAACCAACACTATTTAATGTCTTCATCAATGACATAGTGGGATTGAGTGCACCCTCAGCAAGTTTGTGGACGACACTGAGAAGAGTGGTGCTGTTGATTAGCTGGAGGGAAGGGATGCCATCCGGAGGGACCTTGACAGACTTGGGGAGTGGTCCCATGTGAACGTCATGAATTTCAACAAGGCCAAGTGCAAGGTCCTGCACATGGGTCAGGGCGACCTCCGATATCTATACAGACTTGGGGATAAATGCATTGAGAGCAGCCCTGTAGACAAGGACTTGGGGGTACTGGTGCGTGAAAAGCTGGACATGAGTTGGCAATGTGAGCTTGCAGGCCAGAAAGCCAACTGTATCCTGGGCTGCATCAAAAGAAGTGTGAACAGCAGGTTGAGGGAGGTGATTCTCCACATCTACTCCATTCTGGTGAGACCCCACCTGGAGTACTGCATCCAGCTCTGGGGTCCCCAGCACAGGAAAGACACAGACCTGTTGGAGTGGGTTCAGAGGAAGGCCATGAAGATGATCAGAGGGCTGAAACCCTCTGCTACGAAGACAGGTCAAGAGAGTTGAGATTGTTTAGCCTGGACAAGAGAAGGCTCCATTGAGATCTTATTGTGGCCTTTCAATACTTAAAGGGGGCTTGTAAGAAACATAGAGGGAGACTTTTTACTGTGGGTTGTAGTGGCAGACAAGGCGCAATGATTGTAAACTGAAGGAGGATAGGTTTAAGTTGGATGTAAAGAAGAAATTTCTTACAGTGAGGGTGGTGAGACACTGGAAGAGGTTGTCCAGAGAGGTTATGGATGCCACCTCCCTGAAAGTGTTCGAAGTCAGGTTGATGGGGTTTTGAACAACGTGATCTAGTGAAGGATGTCCCTGCCCGTGACAAGAGGGTTGGACTAGGTGATCTTCAAAGGTCCCTTCTAACCCAAACCATTCTATGAATACAGATTTTTTTTATTTCATACTCTTTTAAAAATATGTATGAGCTTTTTGGTTGTGACTACATATTTGGTAGGGTCTTTCTTTTACTGACCTGTTTAGGTGGTATACAGGACTACATATTAATTTAGAATTTAGAGTATGTGTGAATATTTCATGCTTTTGCTTGCTCTGTGCCTTTTTGTACACTTACCACCTCTGAATTTTCTTTATAGTGGCTTTAGTGGGTGTACACATGGGATTGCTCATCTGGATCCGAGTGCAGAATCAGGGTTGTGATTAGTATTACTGAGATCCCAATTGTTTTGTTCCAGCATGAGAAGGTGTTCAGGGAAACTGTTCAAGATAGAGTTTGCAATGTAACTGAAAAGATCTAATTGGAATTTTATCTTTGTTTTAAAGTGTTTAAAGTTTAAAATTCAAGTGGCAAAATAATTCTGAGTCTCTCCTGGCACCTGGTACTTAGAAGCTGTGTGCTTTGGATGTACTGAAATGCTGCCCCTAAGTCCGTTTTCTGTACTGTACACAAGAAGGACCAGGGCCTAATCTTTCAGTTCTGTTTTAAGAGAACATAAAATGGTTGACAGTTTTCTTTTTTTATTTAGAAGTATGATTTGCACATCACACAAACACTGGAGCCTTTGGGCATACGGAAGGAAGAACTGATGGCCAAAACTCGTGGGTAGCTGACTGTCCAGGATTATTCTTTTCATAATATTACTAATTAATTTGGCTCATTGCCATTTTTGAGAGAGTAGGCGACTGCATCTTTTGGTTTGCAGCAGTGCTCAGTTTGGACTCAGACCATTAGTTACTATGCGAAGCAATTTCTTACAGATATTTCGCTTGTATTGACATGTTATTTCTCTTAAGCCAGATTATCTTCTCACGTGCAAAATACATCTTGGTAAAAAGTAGTATTCTGGGTTCTGGGTCTGTCAGTTCTATGCAAGAGATGTAGGTGGTAATGCGCTGGCTGATAGCTTCATTAGGGTGACAAGCCAAATTGAGTTTGTTAGAGCAACAGAACAAGTATTTCCGAGAATAACGATTTGGTGAAGTTTTCTGTGGCATATTGAACACTACTTCTAATTATTAGAGGAAAAAAATGTTCTTTTTTGAACATAGGTCTTTGAATTTTTTTGGTGGAGACTGCTTAGTTCATAGGACGTTAAGGTCTTGAGAAATGAATGAAAACTGTAGAGTTAAACTAAAGCTGTACTGTTTAATAGTATTTATTTTCTCACTTCATCTTTTCATTTTTCTTCACTGACCTATAGACAGTCTTCAGCTGCACAGGGTTATTAATTATGTATATTTTCCTGTTGCATTAATTGGTTCTTTGACTCTTTACTTGTATGACAGTCCCTTTGTTATATTATTTCTGCTGTATAATACACTCCTTGTTAATTACAATGGTGGTATTTGTATCAGTTTTTTCTTTGAACACATTCTTAATTTAGTCTCTAGAAAGGTAGGCCAGTGGTAATAGTCTGATATTAATCTGATCGAGTTTTTAAGTCTTTGCTTCGTAATATATCAGTTTAGAAATCAGAACAGATATTGATCAGATTAAAATGTGGTTTTTTCTCTCTGCGAAGAAGAGCTAGCTTTAGTAGGGTTCATTCTGAATTCTCATGGCAATTTTTCATTAATTCTGTTGCTTTCCTACCCTTCTTCCTCCCCCTATATTATGTTCTCTGCACATTTTTTGGTACTTTGTGTAAATCTATCTGTTTTAAAGGCAGGTCAACCTAAATGTCTCATAGCTTTCTTGTTTTGGAAAATTATTCAGGGTATCTTTAAAATATATATAATTAAAAAGATAAGAGTCCTGTGTTGCCAAGAAGGAGAAGTTTTTTATAGCCTTCAGACAGCATTGCTTCATATAATGATGCGTGGGAATGCAACTAGTGATGTTACGTACCTAAAATTCTTGACAAGAGCTGTCAATTCTGTGTCTTGACTGGCTGTTTGAAGCCATATGGGAAAAACTCTGAAAGTATTTTTCTCAGAAACTGGCCTTCTTGCTAAGGGGTGTATGTGTAATGTGAATATGCTAAATTCCCTCTTCTAAATGCTGGCAAATCTACAGAAATACACTGAAACACATGCATCCTATGGTGGTTATGACAAAAAAGAGAATTGGCATGCTATGTGTGCATGTGTGTAATGGGGGAAAAATTCTTTCTGATATCAGAAGAAATGCAAAAATAGGAGGTATACCGCTCCAACAGAATGAATCTTTCAGTTTCTTGTTAGTGTCTGATCTTACAGTGTCATTCTTACAGTGACAAGCAACGGTCACAAAAACCGTATCGTACCTACAGGCATTGTCACAATGGATTGTGAAGCAGCTTGCATTGTATGATGCCATCACAAACAGTGGCAGAGAGAAGCAAGTGATGAAAAATGTAGTAAAGACACAATTTTATACCCTCTGAGATTTATTTTGATAGCCAGCTATAGCACAAACGAGCCTGTTCAATCTTCCACTTGCTCATCTTTGTTAGTAAGTATTTTAATTGTTTAAAATTTGTAGCTAATACTTCCTGAGGACTTTTTAAATGGAGTTCTTCCTATGCTTCTTACCCTTTTCTGTTTTCTACCAAGAAAGTGTAAGTGATAAAGGTTGGAAGAAGGTACATTTTGAGAATGTTTAAAAACATCTGGAACATTTGTTCTGTTACTGCATGCTAAATAGCATCTTTTAAGGTTATAAGAGTACTATGCTTATCTTGTGTAACTTCCTGTGTAATACAAACTGTAATTTTTCTTCAATATGCAAAAGAGCTTTTGAAACAGGGGTGTACTTGTGATTTCAAGGCTTGAAATGACAGGTAATATCTGGGGTATTTTTTATGGTTAATAAATATATATTGCTAATTAAAATCTATCCAACTTCATCTTGCCACCATTGGATTTTGCTATATATCCTTATGCCAGATAAAAGAGCCAGTCAGCTATGACTTTTCCGTATAAGTGTTCGTAGACTGGTGCATATTTTTACTGCAACTCTGTGCCCATAAATTTCACAGGGAGAGAGCACAACACCACTTTTACCTTTTGCACAAAGTGAATCCCTAAATACTAGTGTTTTGGAAACTTGAATGCTGTTTCTAATGTTTGTCCTACAGTCCCTTTCTGTTTGCTTTCAAGCTAGCTGCTTATCAATTAAAATACATGTAAAGATGAAAACCTGCAGTAACTTCAATTAGGGAAAAGTCTTTTGAAGTTGTTGCTTCTTAGCAGTAGTCTTGCTCTACCAATTTCATGTCACATTATTTCTTTTGTTTCCTCCCTTTTGAAGTACACTAGTACTTTTTGGTATGTGTCTTTACCTTTTTTAAATTCAAAGATTAAAGATGTGAGTGTCTTTGGTTTGAATATTGAACACAGATGTCTGAAAATAACACTTTTCTGGCGTATGTGCTAACTTAGGTTTGCTGAAGAGAAATAGGGTTTTATCCTTGCAGACAAAAATGGGGAGTCAGAGGAAATTAACCTTTCAGTAGAGAGCCACTCTTGGATGAAGAATCTAGTTCATCTTACATACTCACCAAATAAGATGGCTTTAGGTACATAATTTCTGCAGATTTTCCTTTCAGAGTTAAATCAGTCTCTTTTTCTACTTTAGTACACTCTAAATATTCAGATCCTCTCTGAGAGGCTTTTTGGCTTACTCTTCTTGCTTTTGCTAGCATTACTTACAAGCTGAAACTTCCAGTTTGCAAAGTTAAAACACTTATTGCTCCTCATTTTATGTTTTTTTTTTCTGCCTCCTAAAGTTACTGGTATCATTAGGGAAAGTTGTGGTGAGGGCTCCAAGAGTTTCACAGCAAACATAATGCATGGCCTGTGGCTTCAGTGCCTCTCTATCCTACTCACTTGGTTTAACTACTTGACTGGGTCTTTGGCCCAACCTATCTTCAGTCTGTTGGTCTTACCGTGCTTTCTTTTGAGGCTAAGATACAAAGCCACATAAATAGCTTTTGTTTAAAAAAAAAAAAAACAAAAAAAAAAACAAACCAAAAACTTCCAGAATTTTTTCCTTTGGGCATTGTATTGTATTTGGTCAATCTTTTTACGGGATTGTGTAAATTCACTGTCCGTCTGCCTGACCCATTTCAACCATTCCTTACCCTTATGTTACAACTACTTCTGTGTCTAGTTCAACGCAACCTACTACTTCAGAGCCTAGAAGATTATTCTTGTCTACTGGTGAAAAACATAGTTGCTGCTTTCCTTTTTGTTTCATTTTGTTTTGTTTGTCTGTTTGCTGATAGTCTTGCAGTATCTGTGAGATTAAGGCAGAATTTGATTCAACATTGCATTCTAGTATTGTGACTAGGTAGATAAGATCCATCCAGTGATTCTTATTTCCTTACAATGACATGATTAAGATACATGGCAAAATTACCATTAAGGTTGCAAAGTCTGGTCTTAAAATTTAGAACAGGCACTGTGCAACCTCTGCTTAACTTGGCTGTGCATATGTGTTATGACTGTCTTTAATTACAGATTTTCATGCTTTTTAAAGTAAACTCCTATTGCCCTGACTTTGTTTTATGGATGGAGGATATATGTATGGTTTTATTGATAGTTACATACCATTTTTGTGGTGCCTACTCTGAGTCTTGGGTTTAATTTGAAGATTTGCCTAGTACTGTCAGCTGAAGATGCTGGTCATTCAATTTGTGACTTATATCTCTGGATAAAGATTGCGTCTTACAGATTTTAAATCTGGCATTGAAGAGCACTTCTCACTGAAACCACAAAATGCCTTAGTAATCCATTTATAAAATGGGGATAGTGGATTGTATTGAAGTTGAATAAGTTTGTACAGTAGAGTGACAGATTTTGAAATACTGTATACGGGCAGGTTTTTTCATTGCTATTCAAAATGTGGTACGGAACCGTAGTCAGAAACTTTCTGCAACCAATGTGAAAATCCAGCTGTTTCACTGCAGACTTCCTTGCATATGGAGCAGTTGTTACAGTGAGGCCTGTTGAAAAGAAGCTGCAACATCCAAATCTTCCTTCAAAGATATTCATGCCACCTTAATACAACTGAAGTCAGTAGCAACAATGGAGAATAGAAATCAGTGTGTTTATGCAGTCATCTCCCCTGCCCCCAGGGCTAGTTTCCCATCAGTAGGAAACTGATGTTTGATCTGGGGCTTATGTTAAAGGAAATACTCTCTTCTTGATTACAGAATATTTCTGTGATGAAGACCCTACCTGTGATGATTGCCAAATTGTGCCTGTCAATCATTGGCTTCCTTTTAAAAATGTGCACCTTTTTTCTGTTTTAGTATTTGTTTGCTGTATTGAGTACACTTTTGGCTTCATCCTGCTGGTGTCTCCTCTGCACTAACATTCTTTTCTTAAGCAGTCAAGGAGAGTTTTTGAAGGAGTTCAGAGTCAGACATGTTTTGTCATCCTTCTCTTGGCCTCTTACCTAAATTATTTTCATCATCACAGCAGGCAAAATTGACATTTTCATATCTAATTTGGAGTTTTGATTCTGCAATGCTGAATGTGCTGATGGAGAGTGGAATTGGCATCTTAGGCTGTAAATTTTAGAGAGCAGAGTTAATAGCTTGCTCTGGTTTTATGTTGATGTGATTACAGAGGTCTGAAGTTAGAGTACTGTGTTGTAGACCCATGCTTTTCTTAACATGTAATACACCTTTAGTACTCTCCTGTCCTTACAAAACTGATAGTTAAGTTATTAAAACCATAAATACATTTTGTAGTGCTTTCTTTAAACAAAAGGTTTTCCTTCATTTAACTACGATTTAGTACATTTTGTCTAATTTGATTGTTGAAAGATGAGAGGAGATGACCCCCAAACTTTAAAATGTGAGTATTCTGACTTTCTTTTTCTGCAGTGAAATGAGGAGTACTTGGTCTTCAGTGGAGTAACTACAGGAGTTACTCTTTTAAGAATTAAACTGAGTGGAAGGATAGCTGTACGTGTTTTCCTCTAGGTTATTTGCTTAGAACAACTGAAATAAGTGTATTATAGGTGAAAGATCTGCACTAGGAAAGTTCTTATGTTATAGATTATTTATTTCCTCAAAATATTTTGTTAGTTGGAAAACATTCGTAAATGTTTTCTCTCGGTGTGATATATACTATTGTAGTAATATGAGAAAAAGCCTTGCTGAACATCTCTTTCATATCCCATTATGTCTCGCTTCACTGTTTGCAACAGCTTCAATGAGTCTAATACTATGGACATTAAATTACATAAACAGCTCTTTCAGATTGTTCCAGAAAATGTTTTCATCTTTAAAGTTACACTATTCTTCTCAAACCAGAGTGAAAAAACGCTGAAATGAGTGAGTTAGTATCTGAGTTAAAAAGGCAACATTCTGATTTCATTTGTTAAAACAGGATTTTATTTTTCTCTTTCTGTAATTGTTACCTTTGGGGGTAGGGTAGGTTTCTTTTTAAGGTACATGTGGGCAGAGACATAGAGTTGTTCACTTTCCCCATTACTGCAAACACCCACATCATACAGTGCACTTTCTGAATTTGTCAGGCTCCACCTTTAAAGTATCTAATAGTTTTTGCTCACACTGGTGCTAGTCGTGGCTAGTTCTTGACCCTTAATTCTCCAGCTATCATAAGTCTACTTCCTCAAGAATGGACTGAAGGCAGGATTTTCATCCCCCTATTGTGCACTCTCTTGTAGTGTTAGTTACTCACTCTTAACACTATAATGGTAGCAGTTTAGACTTTGGAATCTTAAGTTTTCAATATTTATTTTAGAGTGTGAACTAGAGTAGCCTTTTAACTAAGTGAGCACTCCAGCATTGATGTAGTGAAGCTGAACTTACTTCCAAGAGTAGTTGCTATGTGTAAACTGATACAATGCTCGTACCAATATACTGTATTTGGTAGAAATAGATGAGGAGAGTGTAACTCTGAAAAATAGTGCCTTTACACTTGCATGTGGTTTTGATTTTCATAGAATCATAGAATGGTTTGGGTTGGCAGAGACCTCACAGACCATCTAGTTCCAACCCCCCTGCCATGGGCAGGGACACCCTCCACTAGACCAGGTTGCCCAAAGCCCCATCCAACCTGGCCTTGAACACTTCCAGGGATGTGGTTTTTTACAGAAAAAGCTTTATGGAAACAAGCATGTAGATTTTTTTCCTGAGGATATGAAAGGCATAATCTCATGTGCAGTAACATTTCAGTTATCACAAATAGAAGATCATTTTGAACTGAGTGGCCTCTCAAAAGAAGGATTAAAGCATTTGAAATTCAAATGGGTGGCCCTGCGTACCAGTGGAGCATGAAACTAATTTCTGTACTACTGTAATCATGCTACTTTATCTGAAATAGTTCATTAGGCTTCTGCCTAGCAGAGGACTATTTTCTGTGGTACCTGTAAAGAATGAGTCAGTAAGAAGTTCTTTTTTTTGCATACTATTTCTATTACGCAGTTCTTAAAAACCTCACAAAAATGAAGTTAATTACACTGCTTCAGCCTGTCCTGAAATTAGTCAGGCTGCCTGTGAAGGAAAGTAACTACAGATGCAGTTAAACTACCCTGAAATGGCTCTTTGAGTATTGACTCGAAGTCAGGAGACTTGGATGTTAGTTCTCAGCTGTGCAGGCCTAAACACGCGTTCTGTGCCATAGGAAGCTGCCGGCAACCAAGAGCAGGGGTGTCCATATTAATAAAGTCCTTCAGCACCACCAATACCACAAAAGGTAGTACTGTTAGAAGCACTCAGTTTTGTGCCAATATTTGAATTTTCAGAAGGGATGTTAAGATTGATTTTCAGCTGTGATCGTTAGTAATGTCGCTAGAGGCCAATTCGACTGAACTGATGTGTGCATTATGAACTAGATGAATAAGATTTAGTGTCATACCGTAATTTCCTTAGTACTTGTTCTTCTCAATATTCACAAGATGTGACGTAGTTATTCTGAAGGCTACTCTTACTGGCTTTTAATTCTTTCTGTGTGCCACAAGCTCAGTCTGCTTTAAAATTCTCATCACTCATGTTGGAAAGCTTCAACAGCCCCTTAGCAACTTCAGGGTAATGAAAAAGTTTTGTTCTCTAAAAAGGCATGTGGTGTTGGGGGGTTTTGTTGCTTTTAAGAAAAATCCAAGAGACAAACTATACCATAACCCGTTGACAATGGGAGGAATACCCAAATGAAGATACAATTTCAATACAATTGAAAAATTGTGTTATTATAAAGTTGATTTTCAAACATTACCAAATGTAGTGGTAATGTTACCACTTTTTTTAACCAATTACCTTTTGGTAATACTGAAAACATTTGTTGTAATAGTAGACTTCACAAATTGCATATGCTAGTTTGGTTATGCTATGTGTTCCTTTCCCATCCAGGGCTTTCGTAAGCTTCCCCCCCCACCCCCAAACATAAATGTACAGAACACCGCTACTAATTTAGAATTGCTTCTGCATTCTCTGCCCATCAAACTTGTTAACAAGTATTCATCCCAGAAGTCTGTTTTTCTCACTTTTTAGACTTTAAGATGAAACTCTAATTTTAAGAATTCTTTTTCTTGCTCTTTGCTGAATGCTAATCAGCATTTCTCCCTGTAGAAATGCATACAGTCATTTGTTTGTCTGAGAGGCTAATAATGGATATGCCAGGATCTTCATAATCTTTCCTGTAGCCAGTTTGTCTATAGCAGCTTGTTAAATTGTATTTAACCTATAATGGTGATTAATTGCATTTGCCCACATGTTCTGAGTTGTGTGTATTCTGAATATAATTATTCTCTCATTAGCTGAAGACTATGATTTTAGGTTTTAGTATTATGCAGAAGTGAAGTACATAATATTTCATTCTATTTAGGGAAAGCTAGGTGTTCTCAAAGCTGCAAATCTTGCCAAGAGAATGGAGTGCAAGAATCTGAATGAAATAATTAGATCTTCTTAATGCGTTAGATTTGATCTGCACAGTGATTGGCTATTTCATAAATGTCTAAATGTCTGGCGGTTATAAAAACCTTAGTCATGTTGATTTTATATGTCCAAGTGGTATTTCCATACTGTAATTCTTGCAGGTTCAGTGCTTTGTTTACTCATTGTTACTCCTACTTTCTCTGAGGTCAATGCTTACAGCACTTTCTAAGGGACAAATAGATGCCAAATCATGGATTATCCATGGAGGAGGAGTAGTGGTTTGCATGGCATTATGGCATCCTGCTTACATTGTGGCAAGAAGATGTTTGTGCCACATCAGTGAGTTCTGAGAGCAGTAATACTGATTTTCTATAGTTCGTGTAATAATTTGTTTTGGTATTAGATGATCTTTGGAAAGCTTCACTTTCTAGAAGCAGTTAATTTACATGAAAATTCCAGTTTTTCATTTAAAATTAAAACAAGCTTCCAATCTTCATGAGTGTAGAGGCAGACAGAGATGTGATCTTAGTATATCACTGAAGTCCAAAAAAAAAACCAAAAAAAAACCAGTATCCCCTTTCTCTGCTCCAGTACTGACTAAGCATTTAAAGCCTTTTTCCCCTCTCCTCCCTTCAAAATACTAGACCTTGCTCCAGAAGGTTTAAATGGCTGAAGTTGGAAGTATTAGGGAAGATGTTTTAGATGCTTACAGATTTTCTGAAATTTTGTTTCCACTTTCAGTTTTCCCTTTTTTTCACAATACTCCCACTTACTTTCTTTTCTGAAACTAAGGTCCTTGCCAACATTTTCTTCAGTGTGAGCTTCTCGGTCACTTTGGCTCTGTTCTTGGTCCTTCACATTGGAGCCCTGCAACATACTTGTTCTGGACATTCAGTCTGCTTTCACTCTCAAAGTCCTTCGTTTTTGAGTCTGATAGACTGGTTCTTGTACAGCTAAGATGATTGTTTTCCCCTTCATGTTTTTAGCCTGAATTTATTTGTCAAAAAACATTTATGTGCTTTCTTATTAAAAAGTATAAGATAAATATCTTCATGTAGTTGAGAAAGGAGAAGTGTTTTGATTTTTTGACAACTACTATAGAAACTTGTCATGTTTAATTTCTTCTCAGTTTTGGTTCAATTTGTAATAATGTTTATGGACAGTCAAAAGTGAAAGTAAGGAACTGTGGTGAAAATATGTGAGAAAGAGACAGTAGTATGTAAAAACATAATGGACTGCAAGTGATGAGGGAAATGGTGGATTCTGTGGATGTTAATTTTAGCTACGTGAAATCCTTTTGTTAGTTGGAGATCATGCTTAAAGTTCATATCAGATAAGCTATGAAAGCTGACTTGACATTTAGTACACATGGACCTTTTTGCAGAGGGTGATTTTCACCCAAACATTTTACCGTAGTTATGTTAGATTGCTGATGATCTTGTCCTAATATGTAAAATACTACACTTTACTATTTGTTACAAAAGTAGTCTGGTGGACAGGACAGTGGACTTGAGTTGGAAGCTCCCACGTTTTACACTGGAGGAAAATGACTGTAGATATCATAGATGTCATCATAGACAGACCAAAGGTGATGTATTTATGTACCCGTAAAGGCGCTAGTGATCTGCAGGTGAAAGGTCAGATCCTCTCATGTTAGGGGAGCTGGCAGCAATCTAGTGTGGATCTGCCCTGGGACAGGTGTGGATGGCCACTGAGAAGCACTACGTTTGTAGGGGGTACAGAGCTGGTTTAGCAGGTACAGCACCTTATCTTGTCTACAGCTAGTACTAAATGAGCGCTGGAGATGAGAAGTGCATAGGTTCTTCCATGCCTGTTAGTCCTGGCTGTCATGGTATCCTCTTCAGAAGCCTGAGTGGAACAAAATGGGAACTGAGCATTACAGGGGTTGTGGAAAGCTTCCTCGTATCTTTGTGGCCTTGAATCATTTGCCATGGGGTTCGTGGAGCAGATCTGAACCAGTTTAATACATGCTAGCTATTGGTTTTATTTAGTATCTATGTTCTCTCCTTTCCTTGTTTTCCAGCTTGCACCTGCTTTTTGTTTTCTAAATATCACCCTGAGGTTAAATAAGTGCCAGAGATACCAGTGAGTACTTACAGCACTAAATAACACATTTGCAATGGTGGTTTTTGTTGCAGTGACAGGGTTAGCTTGCGCATTTCTAAAATGCTGATAAGAAATTGTAAAAAGAAGCTAAAGGTCTACAGTAACTAAAAACATGGCTTATTTTCATGCTAGTTATGGAGATATACCTCCCTCTGCAGTAAATACTTTTCAGCTAATATATCGCAGATTCTGGCACCAATAGTCTCTCCCAACATTTTGTTCTCTATAACAAGTTTTATATCAGAAGTGAAGATAATTTTGTAGTCCTTTCATTTTTGAAAAAATTGACCATAAAATATGTACCACTTCATGGCTACCAAATACTGTGCCTTGACACGTCATGTAGAAACATGTCACCACTCTCAAAAGGTTAATTGATATTTCAGGATGTTGAGTATCTTCTAAGTAAACACAACCATAGCCAAATACACGTTTTTCTTTCAAGAAAATAAATAGTCGGACCACATTGAAGCCTTAGGCAGCATCCTGTTTGTTAATCAAAACTTGTTCTCATGCAACTATATTTAAAACAGAAAAGACACATGAATCGTACAGGAAAACAAAGTAATTTTAAGGTAAAGCAATATAAAAGAAGAGTTATGGCTGCTGTTCGGCTATAAACACAGGCCACTGTGCTGCCACGTGTATTGTATTTGTTCTGAGCTCTCTACAATATTCCTACATAGATATGTATTAAAAGTGAAATAGAAGACATAAATTTGAATTTCTTTACTTTTGATGGTTTGTTTTTCATGGTACATACAGTACCCTGTTTAACAGCTTCAGAAAAGTCTTAAAAGTCAGGCTTCCTAGGCTATTGTTCTTGTCTCTAGTGGCATTGTTTTATAATCCTGGATAAGCTGCTAGCCTGTCTAAGGCTTGGTTTCCATACTACTATAATAAACTGTTTAATGTAACGGATAGAAAGTCCTTTCTAAATTAAGGAGTGCGGGGCTTGAAGCGTAGTGACTGCAGTATGAAGAGCCATTGCATTCCAGAGCTTGCGCACTGTCTCTGTGCTTGACCTTAGTGGTTAGGTGTTTTATCAGAATAGGTGGTACTGTTTCCCATTGCCTGCTTTGGACTGCTCCCACCACTAGCCCCTAATTCAGCGTTTGGGTCCTTCTCTGTTGACCATTGTCAATTTTGATAGTGTTCTTTAAATGAACTGAACTTCCTTCTTGATCGAAAACGTAGAGTAAGGCAAGATGCTAGGATCTTTATGTTCCTGAGACAATGACAGGTAATTTCTTTACTTAATTTTATTGAAGTTTGTGCAGAGAAAAATGTTTTCCATCTGTGTCACTATGATATAATTGGCTTGAAGATTCCAGAGACTGGCCAACACAGGGACTTGTCCATTAGTGTGATTGACTTGAGCACAAAATCCAGTTTGGATTGTGCTGTACTTTTGGGTGGGATGGGCAATGCTCTGTTACTCTCATCAACCAAGATGTAATCAAGTTAGAGGAAATCAAAACAGAGAATTATGGCAGGGGGGTTGGAACTCGATGTTCTTTAAGGTCCTTTGTAACCCAAACCATTCTATTATTCTATGAATTATGATTAAAATAATCTGCTTTTAGAATTTATAAAACTTGACTATTAGAGCATCTTTAGTTCATAGGCTGTGGGCATACTGTTATTAAAGCTATGCCTACCACAAAATGAGCTAGGTCAGATTTACAGCATTTTAGCTGTGTCCATTTGTGTTGTATGCATGCTTTCATTGATTTGATTAATACATTAACTTCCTTGATTTTACCACAGAATGAAGCCTGAATAGGGACATGTATTGCAGGGCAGCTGATGGACTGCAGGCTGACCTGCTGAAGTTCTTCCTATTCTCTTGTTACTATAGCTGTACACGAAGTCAGCCTGAGATTGTTGTATCTTTCTGTTAACTTTGTTTGGCCTTGGCTAAACTCCCTAACCGTCTTGGACTGGCAGTGGTGGTTAAAAGGTCATGATGCGTAATTTTCCTTTTGGTATGCTTAGTCATATGGCTTTCAGTGTTTGCTACATAATTGATATAATATTGATGCAATATACAAGGAAATGCAGTATAACATACATTAATGTGTAAATATAAATGGTATAGCTGCAATAAATTTTGGAAGTTCTGTCTTTGAGCTGTGCCCATGGAAGATGTTTCTACCACTCACTTTCTCTCCTATCTTTCATCTAAGGAATACTGTCACTGTAGGAGGCAGGGCTTGTATTGGCTTCTGTGCTGTTCACAGTACAGCGCCTCTGGGATGGCTATGTGCTGTTGATGATTTTAGCTGAGATGTGGCACGCTTTCAGTTTCACCAAGTCAGCCATAATATTTACTAGCAGAGGAGAGACACTAGATTGAAAAGAACTTGTATGCAAATTCACTGCCAGATGGTAAGACTTTGTATTTCTACTTTTCTTTATTCAAGAAGGCCAGGTAGGTTATTTCGTGAAAGACTTGTAGTTCTATTCTTGCATACTTCATTTATGCATGAGGTGTAGCTTGATAATGTTTGAATATAATTTTAGATTAATGATTAAAAAGCAATTTGAAATGTAGTTTTGTGTAGCTTTCTATTAAAAATTCCGTTGCTCACATGCTTAACAGGTTTTTGGCTTTTCAGTAGTAACAATTTAAAAAGCAGCACAGAATTATTTTTATCATTAACATCTGTATATGGTAGACCACACATGAGTAGATCTGTTGATTAAGAAATTATCATTTTTAGCTGGCTTACCATTTCTTGATAATTTTTTCTTTTTCCTAAAAGAAAAACAAATATGAAATAAAATTGAATCTGCAACTTTGCTGATGAACTTCCACAAGGAGGCGGAAACTACTTTATTTTGGATCCTTAATTGTGTTTTATGGATTGACTCCAGCAGTTCTGAGGCATATGAAGTCGCTTTATTTCGGGTGGTCACAGGCAGTTTGAACTGACAAATTTGGCAAGAGAGAGAAGCAAATCTGTTGTGGAGTCCAGGAGAATTTGCAGAATATGCATTGCATAAAAATGCTTAACATTTGTAGAGCCTGACATGGTGTTCACTGGCAGAGGCTATTAACAATATTGAAAGTTGACCTGAATGCTTCTGTACCATCCGATTGTAATCTAAAGTTGTGTTTTATAGCTTGAAACAATTGGATGGCAGCTTAATCTTCAAATGGCAGAGTGTATGCAAGCGAAGCTGAAGTCTCCTCGAGCTATGCTAGAGCTGGGACTGAGCAATGAAGATTCAAAGGTAAGGAATATGTGCCTGGCAGAGTTGGAGTGAGTTTTGGTGATGGCCTTATGTTCAAAGTTCTGATGCATCAGTTGGAACTATTGACCATTGTTAGTCTTGCCAGTGTTTTCATTTTTATATTTCAAGCACTTGGAATTGTTAAGTACTGATGTAATAGCATACATATTAGGCAGACTGAGAGCTGTGTTACCGGCTCTTTGGGCTGTAACGTAATAGAGGAATATCATGGAATATGGTTATGTTAGGTCTCTAAAATATCTTTGTAGATAATTTATTTTTGTCACATAGCATGTGATTGGTGCTTCTTATACTTCTAATGTCTAGTTGCTTGCAGCCTTCTACCATGTGTGTAGTTATGTAAGATATTACTCAACACTTGCAACCTTTCTGTGCTAATCAAGTGTTTATATGAATGATGACACAGTATGCAAGGCCACAGAAAGACAATATTTGGATGTGTTAAGGTAAAGTCTTAAGTTCAAGGTTTTTAGTGACTGGTGGTGTTCCAGTGCCAGAAACCGATAATGGACACAACTGTTTATTCGTATAATCTGCATCTTTTGTTAGCTAGCATGTTTTAAATTAAACATATGAATTGCTTTTAACCTTATCTTGCTAAGGGAAATTGGAGTCTTCTGTGGTGTCTGTCAGAATGTTTATCTATGAAAAAGTCAGTATATAAGATTTGAGGGAAAAAATCAGAACTCATTTCTGCTTTAGCATTGTATTTAAATCACAGTAATTTTACTAATGTGAGTGGAATTTCTGATTTATGGTAGAATAAAAGAGATATACAACTTATGTTTGTGCTTCTCACCAGGACTTGCAGCAGTTGTATTTTTTTCAGTGGTTCACTGCAATCTGTGTTTCTGAAATTCAAATACAGGAACCAGACAATGTTTTATGTCCAAGCTGCACTGGGCAGCGCTGCATACAGATTGAGTTCTGTGGCAAAACGATTTAAAAAAATGAGGAAAAAAATGTCACTTTCATATGACATAAAGTTCGTCTCTTTCCTTTACAAACAGAATTCGACAAGTGGATTTTTTTGATTGTTTCCTCTCCATTTCTTTTTGCAGGTATAATTAGATACCAAGATCAGAATTATTTTGCAATAATTCCAAGCCTATAACAGACTTGTAACTGGCAATTAGATAGAACAGTGCAACGAGAAAAACATACTGATGCTCTCACACTACAAATACTAAAATTTAAAAATCTGGATTGGTGTGAGGGTATCTACAGTTTTTTTTCCTGAATGATTACATCCTAGTGTAGAGTAGGCTTAAGATTAGCTAATATCTGCTTATGTATTGACAGAAGTGTTGGAACATAATTTTTGTGCTGTATTTTGCATCTTCCTGATCTCTTTGTGCACTAAGTATTAAGTTATATGAAAATCCTAGATACCAGACACTTCTTTTTTTTCTCCTCAAACTTATGTGTGTGCCTTTTGTGCAGAAATTTGGCATGAATTTAGTGCGTATGTTTTTAATGATTTTCTTTGTTTCTCCTGGAACAACAACTTTTTTTTTTTTTTTTTCCCTGCCCGTAATTCATGGATATAACAACTTGAATTTTTTTCAGGAAAGACATGAAATGCTATTACAGAGGACCTTTTGTGGGCTGGCTCATTAGAGGGCAGTAGTGCTCTTTGTCACACTGGCTCTTTGAATGCTTTTTTTGAGATCATACTTGGAATCAGTTGTTGTGGGAAGTGTTAAGTGTTGACTTTTCTAATCTGTATATAACAATAGAAGTTTGTCTTGCTCATCTACAAAACTAAAGCCTATTAATAAAAAAAAAAGAACGATACTGAGCAAGGTAAATGAAATTGGCTGTTATTTCACTTTTGCTAACTAAAAGTAATTGTACCAATACATTAATATTTACTAAACTCACTCCACTTAAAGATCATTTAAACAGTTCTTTGTCAGAAGCTGACATTGAAAATTAATATTTAAATTATCTCTCCAGGAGAGGAATCCGAAAACCTGTGGATATATGAGTGTTATTTGTGCTTCATAAAATAGGGTCAGAAGATCTGCTATATACTATATAAATATTTATAGAGTATATTTTGTCAGCTTCAGATGAAATGCAGAGTCCCATAGCTATTGTACCCTCAACATCCAAAACTAAGGTCGTCTTTGGTTCTTTCATGTGATTGAAGCTGCTAGTGACATTTGCATCACCCAGGAAATATGCTGCTTGTGACTAGTAGTAATTGTGATCAGATCACATGATTTTTGGTAAACTGTTTTTTCCTGGATTTTGTTACAAATTTTCCATTTGCTTATACTCAAACTTCAAATTATGCTTGATTTGGATCTAACATATATTTTGCATATGCCATGAAAAGTTTTTCACCATGGGGGTGATTAAGTATGGGAATGAGTTACCCAGAGAGGTTGCAGTGTTGCCAGCCTTGGACATACTCAGGAGTACAAGTCCCTGAGCATCCTGATACTCAGGAGTACAAGTCTGTGAGCATCCTGGCTGAAGCATGGAGTTAGCCCCGCTGTGAGCAGGGAGGTGGATCAGGTGGACTACCAAACCCTGCCTTCCAGCCCAAGTTGTCCTGTGATCCAGGCTGCTTTGCAGCTCAGTTGCTAATGGTGTTTTGTACGGGGAGAAAAAAAAAAAAATCTTTCAATTAAAAATCCAATTAACGGTGGCCTCTTACAATGATTCAGAATTTGAAATGTTTAATTGCATTTTTAAATCTGAGGGAAGTAGAATTTCTGTGAACTAGGCACACAGAACAAGCTGGTATGATGGGAAGCGTCTTTTTGAACTGCAAGATCCTTTTGTTTCCATTCTGACATTATAATGAGCTAAGGTGACATTTAGAACTAATGTGTAAGATACCTGCTGCGTATAAGGGTTTTCTTTAATAATATGATTTGGTTTCAGATTTTTTAGGTTGTTGAGTTGCAACACAAAAGTCTGGGGATTTTTTACAGACTATTATTATTTTTATGGCTATAGAGTAAATTAACCAGTAGAGGGAGCACACATTAACAATCCTGATAATCAGTGCTGCTAATTATGATTTTGATTTGCAAAGACTGATCCCCAAAATTGCTGTGTTTATTTAAAATGTTTCCTTCAATAATGTATTTAATAAATATTCACATAGGCACAGGCTTGTACATTCTTTCCTACTGTAAATAGTAGTAATTCCTTAGGCCATCTAGTCCAGACCTTTCTAAAGAACTGTGATTGTTTTCTATAACTGTAGGAGCCATGTGAAAAAAAATAAAAAATGTGGTAAAGGCTGTAGAAAAGGTCTGAGGGTTTCAGAAACATCACATCACTGGTGCTGAATATCTTCACAGAGGAATGGGAGAAGTAAGAGTGTGTTACTAAAGAGTTTCTGCTATGCCTCTTCACTAGGAAGATCCAGTAAAGTACATTACTATAGAAAGTATTTATTATTGTGTATTTTTACACGTGATCTGTAGTTAACAGTTATGTTTGAATATTGTTAAGATAAATAAACTATTCTTGCCCAGTGTTGTCTCTCAATAGTTATCCAATTTTTTTCTGTGAATCCATTCCACAGATTTCATTAGGTTCGGTTATCTATTTACAATTTGTCCTATGGAAGGCTTTGTTCTTTTTGTGATATTTCCGTCTCTTTATTTCATCTACCATTTTATTCTTAACTGTTAAGGACTTCTTGGGGGAGCACTTTTTTTCAGTGTGAATGCTATATATAGATTCCTTGTGAGAATTCAATGCTTTGTTTAGATTGTTCCATCTTTATACATGTATTTGAAGAATTTTGTTACAGGATTTTGTCTGTCAATGTGAGACAAAAACTGATAAATGTGCTGGTTTGTTAAACCTGCTAATGTAATACTTTTGACACAAGACAGATAATATTAAAATGTTACTATACTAATTTAATTTTATTTCCGTTTAATTAATTTCCCCTGACTTCTAGATGCTTAAAATGGGGAATATAACAATGGAAATATTTAAAACTATTTTTTTCTGCAGCTATTTGTTCAAAATCAAAATGGGGTCTGATTGCATTTGAAACTGAGATCGTAATACATATTCATCATTCTACAGAGTAGATAGAAGCCTGGAAATCTTAAATTTTACTTGTTAAAGTAACAGAACATAATTTTCTTATTCTTTTCCTCGTACTTTTTACAGATTGTCTATATACTTCTGGACTGTGAACAAATCTAGACCTTAGGCATTTTGCTCTGTTTACTTCAATAAGTATGCCATTCTGCTTGCTAAGTTTGCCCATTGTGTATACTTTGCCCATCTTTAACAGCAAAGCAGAGTAGATGAGAAACAAAGCTTTTCTTCTAGTGGAGCTAGATCAATCAGTCAGTTTAGGCTGTAGATTATGTGCAGCCTGTACAGCATGCAGGCAGGACCTGCATTTGGATGGATATTCAAGGAAATATGGTGGTGCTTCTCATTCCCTCTCAGGTTAGCCCTTTGCTTCCCTCTGAAGTTGTATTTGTGGAGTGGCATAATAGTGATAGTTGGTGGATGCTAGTGGTACGTTCCCACTCCAGAGAGGTAGGAGGTGGCAGAGTTGAGCATCTATACCATGATGTACCCCCTTCATTTGCCTTCTCAGTTCTCAGCTTTTGGGGTGATACATTTAGGGCCAATTTTTTTTTTTTTTTTTTTTTTCCAAAATGGAGGAGTAATTTGTATCTGTGGGACCTCGAAAAAAGAGGGCAATTAAAAGACATGACGCTGGAGGAACTGTGATGAGGTGCAAACACTAAACAATTGTATATTGCTTCTCAGTCTCATCAGTTACCTCTCCACCACTTTCTCTTCTGATGAGGATGTCACCCTTTTCCTTCTCAGAATACAGACAAGTTTGCATGTACACCCTTGAACTGAGTTTTGCCTTCTCATCAAGCAGGTTTGTAAGTCTCCAGTAATTGCAAAAAGTAGGTAGGACAGGTCTTGGATGAATGCAAAAATTTTAAAGGATGAGATTAAGAGAAAAGGTTTTATCATTCCTATTTAGAGGAGGTAACTGGAGGCCTGGATAACCTCAGGTAGCACAGTCCTGGTTCAAGGTCTTTCTGAACTTCTACATAAAGGCAAGGTTGCTGCTTTTGGCAAGGTACATCATGAAACCAGTTTTGTTACAATCTAATAAATACTGCTACTGATAAGAAAGCAGAAACTTTCTTAAGAGGATGTTTCAGAATATTGAGAAAAGTCCTCATATTTGTAGGAGCTGTAGTAAGAATGAGTGTATAATCTTGAGTGTGTGGAACAGCTCAGAAAAATGAGCCTGAAATTTGTAATTTGCTTCCAGGCTGTCACATTGCTACAGAAAGCTGTCAGAAATTTCATTGAGCAACAATGAGAGCCAGAAATTCCAGTCTTGCAATGCACAGCAATTCTTGCCTTAGACTGCTTTTGATCTGTCATATCTATTATCTCTGATTAAATCCACTTAATTAGAGGAAAAAATGAAGCTGCAGTCCAGAATTTTCAGGATGCTGAGAGGACTTTTGTTTTCTTACCAGTGTAGAGATGGACAGCAGAGTAACCCATGTCCTGTAAGCTGTGAGTAGTTTGACATTTTACTTAGAAATCATTTACCAGATGGTGTGACTCCAGGAGTATGCACTTACCTCTGACAATTGTACTGCAGGGTGTAGTTAATTACCTGGATCCATTTGTGATCTTACATGATTTAATTATCCAGCTTATAGTAAGGATCTCTTTACAAGGGTCTCTTTACAGTATTCTTGTTTCACCTAGCTATATACACAGGTCATGAATACAATCTATAACACAGGAATTTACAAACATTGTAATTGTCTACAGCCTCTGCGCATGCTCTGTTCCCACTAAAACACTCCTGACACATGTCTTTGTGTCACAGAATTGCATTCATGTGCCCTTCTGTACAACAAAGTTGACTGCTGCCTTTGAGAATTGGAGACGAGGGCAGACGAAGACAATGCATGGTCTCCAAGTCAGCAGCTTTCTAATGTAGATATTTAAAACCAGATAATACTTCTATATATAGATACGTAAAACCAAAATTCATCCCTAATGTTGAAAGGTACAGAATTCAGAGGGTCATAAGGCCTTTGTATATATCAAGTGAGTAGCATTTTACAGCATTTAATCGGGTAGGAGTGGTTGTTTCTTGCATTATTTGACAATTAGTAGCAAGCAGAGGAGAGGTAGAATATGTTCTTTATAAAAGTAGATTAACTTTTTATATATGAAAACCTTGGTGTTGGGGAAGCTGTGCAGAACTACCTATAAACGTGTGTCTGTATGTTTTCTGAGTACCACTGGAAATGCTTCTCAGTTTTCCATCTTCAGCTTCGCAGTTCTTCCATCTGTAAAATGGAAGAACTTGTTACTGCTCAGCAGTTGCAACTTGGAGATGCTTGTGGAAAGTTTTGTTATTTATTAATCCTTTATTTTTCCTTTGAGGAGTTCTAAATGAGAAAAGTTATGAGAGATGTGGAATTTTGGAATTTTAAAAAAGGAATTTCCATGTGTTTTTTCTCAGTAGACTAGTGCTTCAAAATACGTCACATCTTTTACGAGCCAACAGTGTTTTATTTTCCTGTAGCTGGTTCCCATGTAAGGGATACCTTCAGAGCTTTTTGGAAGAGATAGGATTGTCTTCTACAGTCATGATTACTGCCTGTTTTTCATCTACGCTGACACTTCAGAAGAAATTGTCTTGCTCCTCATTACTGTTAGCGGTAGATTGGGAGCAGTCTGTGCTTTGCTGTTCACTTCTTGGGTGGGAATGGAAGAGGTGCACTCTTCTTAATGCCTTGCCTTCTGGTAGTGCGTACTGTGTTGGAGACACTCTCTGAGGAGATCTTTAGTCAAAGAGAAGCAAAATATAAAAGAGGGGGAGTTAAAAGTAAGATCTAAATATGTACAGAATGTTTTAATGGCAGTTGTGAACTTGCCTGTAAATATTTCTAACTTGTAGTTGCACCATAGAAATGCATTTTTTGGAGACACTCCAAAAAGAGGTGGGTTAATGACTTTACTTGGGATATCCAGAAAGAACAGTATGGAGTGTTCAAAGAAAGCTTTAACTTTTATACAGCCTATTTGTAAAAAAACAGAAAAGGTGATTAAATAGCAGACTTGCAGAAGAGAGAGAGTATGGTGTCCACACCTGCCTAGACTTTCAGGTGGACCTGCGCTACTTCTCCACATAATTTAATTCATGCATACATCCATACAATTATTTCAGGCTTACTGTAGTTAGTTAAAATTTCTTACCACTGTATTTTACTTCTGCACCTGTGGCAGGATGGGCAGAAAATAGAGGAAACTTTCTGCCTTCCATTCCTGTGTTAAATAGTGCTGCTTATTGAAACACTGCTCAGCAGACTGCAATGGGCATAGATGGAAATGGAATGCCTGTGTTGTAAGCATAAGAAACAAAATTCTGTGAAGAAACAGAAACACAATCTAATACAAATGCCAATGGAATGGGTTCTTTCTTCCACCCTAAGCAGTTCTTTAGTAATTTGTGTAAGTTCTTATTCCATTGTCTTCATAGAGTAAATAATGATACTGACTTACTCAAACTTGGGCTGCTGAGGAACACTGGCAGTTTTATTTCTTTGTTTTCCACAATATTTCATTTGCCTTTTATTAGTGCACCCAAAAAGCATACCTGCACAAACTTCTTAAACTTCTTTTTTAAGATGTACTTGATTATTTTGTCCTGAGTTGTGTATTTTTCATATTTGAAAGTTAAGTGGGTGGATTAGTTTGGAAACTGCAATATTATGTTGCTGTTTAATTTATATGAATGATATTCTAAGAGGAAGGGAGATGAAGGTATAAGAAGGCATGGAGTAGTCACTCAGCCTGTGAGTTTCTTATGTTGATTTTCTGTGTAGCTTCCAGAAAGTCTAGCTGCAGGCTGACATATTTTAACCCAAGTCAGACACTGATCTCACTCTTCTCCTGTGATAAGTCTTTGTTATCTTCATAAAAAAATCTTGTAGGTGAGAAGTCCACTATAGCTAATTGCTAATTTGTAAAATGTAGTATTTTCAATCCATTTTGCTTAATTATTGCTGTAGGATAGGTTTTTGTAGGCAATTCAATAAAAACATTATATAAATGAACATTTTTAGAAGTACCATAAGATTTGATGTATTTGTTTTCCTGCTGAGTGTCATGTTGACTAAATAACTTTTGCTCTTTTACATCTTTATGCACATCAAATAGGTAATTTTAATCAGTCTCTATTTTTTTTTCTCCCTGCAGTATCAAATCACCTGCTTGATCTTCACTTGCAGTAGACCTAGTTATTCCAGTTCTTTTATTATTTGTAAAGTTTTTTCTTTTGCCTATTTAGGCTGAATGTTAATTGTTTTTCCTTGAAAATACAGTTATGCTGTGTGTCCTGACAAAATAAGGCCAGCTTCAACATCAAATCTGCTTAAGACATGGACATTTCTAAAGCAGTCCTAACACTAATGTTGTGTATAATATTTGCCTAGTACAGGCTGATATTGATATTTAAAATAACAAAACTCCATTGCATATTTGTAAGCATTTCATTGCAAGCCTGAGTATAATTACATGCTTTTAAAATCTGTCTGACTGCCCTTAGATGCTGGAAGATGTCTGTCTTAATAGACAGAAGAGCTGAAAATAAATGTCATTTAACAAGTATGATTTTGCCTTTTTAAGTTTCTGAAGTGCAAAAAGGAAGTTGGACCAAATGGATTAAAAATCTCATAGATAATTCACAATATTTAAATAACTTCTAAAATCTGGCAATATTTATCAAAGTCAACTTTTGTTGTTCCTTAACTGTCTCGCATGCCAAATCTTGGATTTTTAAAGAAAACTCATTTCTAATTTGTCTTGTCTTCTCCAGCAAACTTTTCAACTCCCTTATCAGAGGATGTGCTCTGGAACGGGCACACAGAGCTGCATATGAGTAGCTAGTATGTTTGCATGGAGGAACATCAGCATCAGCTTGAGGGTCAGCAGCGCACTGCTGGAGTGGGGAGCTTCGGGTGAGCCATCTCCTGCTGCTGAACTGTGTGCTGGCGTGTTAGAGAGGTAACAGCAAGGTCTTGGTCCTTGGAGGGAGAGAGCCAGGGGGCTGCCCTGTGAACAACTGCTTGCTTTCCCTTCGGCATCTTGCTCGCAGCAATCCTAACTGCATCTTCTGCACTGGAAGAGGGAGAGATACTGATTGAGTGAGGGTAGAGGTTTCCAGTCAAAGTATCTGTACAGGACGTGGGAGACTTGGTCATGTCCCTTAAATTTATATAGTGAGGCAGTTTACCTTTCTACCAGAAAAAATGCTGATGACTGCCTCAGGGCAGAGGGATGGTAAATTTACAGGGGCTTTGTATGGTGCCTTGAGTCCTCTTGTCAGTATGAAGTTCAACAGTCGTGAGATTCTGCTTCAATATATGAGTGCTTGGCAGTATTTTCCTTTCAGGCTTTCTCTGAAATCCTTTCAAGAGTAGGGCTAGCCACTGAAACCAAAAATGAACTGTTTGAAGCATTTGAACACAGTGTCTCTTTCATAATACTAAAAAGTGAGGACACCATGTGTGAAACTGTCTAATTTGGGTCAGGAAATTACAAATTCTGTTACAGTATTTTTACTGTGCAGCTCAAAGGAGAGAAGCTGATTTGTGTCAGAGCATTTGCATCTTACCAGGGTCAGGTCCCACAGCTTACTATGGGACCACTTCGGGGCTGTGCATCCTGTATCCGGTCATGTTTTCCCCCTCTCCGTTGTCTCTACACACAACCTGTCACATGTCTTGTTGAACAACACACATGCATACCTTTTCTTCCTAACCATGTCAACACTTGTATCAGAAGAGAGCTGCCAGACCAGTTCATGTATCGTGCAGGTTGCACCTTGCTTTTTTCTCATGTTCTTTTAGAAGACATCATGGTGAGGAGAACCATATCCAGTTACCCTTTTGGTTCGTACCTTGCCAGCAGCTCTGTATTACTTAGACTATTACAAACTAATTAGGTGACAAGTATCTCACCAGCTCTGCTCAGAGTAGTACTGAAGGACCCTGCACTTCTTCAGTTGCATTCAATTTATGTTTGTGTTCACCATTGTGATTCTCCCCTGTGCTCTGCTTTTCCTTTGTCAGTTCTTTAAATGCATTATTTTATGAATTTCTGTCCAAAATGGTACTGTCAAGGAAAAGTAATCCTCTCAGTGCTTATGAGTTTCTAACCAAGCTGCTTTGTGGGTTAATAACATGTTTTTGAATTTAAAACCAATTGAACTGTTCTGTATTTTCTATCCACTTTGCAGAATTGCTGGGCTTACTTTCCTGTTACTTTTCCTGATTTTTTTTGTCAATGTGCAAACCAGTGAAATTGCCAAATCTGGCTTCCTGGAGAAGTAGCATGTATGTTCTTGAGGGAGGATAAAGTGATCATCTCCTGTGTTGCTAACATCTGTCCTGCTTAAGGCAATAAATATACAGTACCTGCTGTCAAACAGTATCAACACTGTGCATTTGACATTGAACAGGTGTCTGTAGCAGTGCTGTGACACCTTGTTCAGTCATGATTCAGGTGGAAGAGGGTAGGTCATCACCTCAATTATATACAAGGGTAGTAATTTTCACTCATCTTGTTTCCTGTTGTTTACAAATGACCAGAGTCTGGTATCTGGAACTGTGCGACATCTAAATTTGTGCCACTTGCCTTTGTATGAACATTTAGCAAACTTTAAAAGCTGCTATGACAAGTGACCTTTTTCACAGGTTACAATACATGAAATATGACCTCTTCCACAGGAAAACCACAACCCACAGCGTGGCCTACAGCCATCATACTTGTTCAGTATGATTGTATAAAATTACTACTAATGAAATAATAATGCATATTTCTAGGACTGTGCACTGACTGGCAAGGCAATAATAGAGATTTCAAGTGGGAAAGGAGAATAACTTTGTATTAAGACAAAGATCAAGACAGATCCTGTTACTAAGAATATACTTTGAAGCCTTGCGGTAATGAAAGGGTAATACAAAACCAAAAGTAGAGCCAAAGCTAATGAAAATGCTTGTCTAGCTTGAAATTTATGCATAAGGAAAAGCTGCTTCTTTCTGACCACTTGAGAAACATTTTTGAAGTTGCATAGATGTAGTCAGAGTAACTAAGTTGTGCAGCCAGCCCATGAGATAGAACCACACCAGTGGGTCAAATGGAAGAGAAAATGGCACTGTGATGCTTTCTTGGTGAGTTTATAGCTGTCTCAGTGTAAAGGCATGACATTCTGCTGTGCATGTAATCAAAATATTACAAGAATTGCTTTGTAAGTGGTGTTTGTAAATGCTTTCCTTCCTCAACAGCATCAGGATTAGGCACTGAGTTTTTCAGTAATACCTGACTTGAGGCTTTTTGGATTACTTCTGGTGCATAGAGACAGGGAGCAGAGTTTTAAAGAAGACTGAAAATGCTAGATTATTTCTCTGTCCTCTTTTCCAACATCAACAGAAACAAGGAGCTCAGAGATGCCTATGCTTGAAAATAAGTCATGTTACGAGATTGGGAATTTAACAGCAAAACAAGTTGCCAAGGGCCAGATTTGCAGGCAGGTCTGGTCGATGTATATTTCTTTCATTAGGTACTTCAACACTAAAGGGTGTGCTTGTCTCCTTCATGAGATGGAGAAGTATTATCAAGTGTTGGCATAGGAGAATCACAGGCTTAAGCTTTCTGGGGAAGCACTGACACCATACCTTAGGGGGCTGCCCACTGGTGGTTTAGGAGTGCTGTCATACCCAGTAGTCCTGGAGGGTTTTGCAGCATGGAAAATAGTATAGGATTAACTGCACAGAGGAGTTTAAGTTCATGTTGTCTTTCCTCTTCTCCTATTCTGAATCCTCAGTAAAGGCATTTCACAATCTAACCATACACATTTGAAAACAAATGCGTACCTTTGTTCAAGAACAAGTGTATAAACATTACAAATACTTCCTGCAAACACCTGAAGTCATTACTGGAAAGGAAGTGTGCTTTATTAGAAGGTCTTAGAGTACTCAGGAGGAGAAGGTTCATTTGAAGATGCAATTGACAGGCAGGAAGAAAGGTATCTTGTAGATTCAGGAAAGTCCTTGTGACAGCAGAATTCTTCAGCTGTTTTTTCTTGTTATTTCGAGATCATTTTACCTCTTCACATTCTGATTCCTTCTTCCCTTCTGTCATCCCATCTTCATAGGAACAAGCACATTGTGCTCCTATCAAAGAAATGCTACAGATCCCAAAATTTGAAATCAGATCCTTCCAATTTGAAATAATTCCTCAAACAGGAGAGTTGCCATCAAAGTGGGACAGAATTGCTGGGGTTGGTGCTGTGTCTAAGAAGTTCTACTAAATGTTTTCAAATGCTTCCTTCATGTAACTGGTATCTTTTTTTCTTTCATTGTTGCTTCTATTTCTTTTATTTTTGAAGAATAATTGATTAAATAATATATCATTATAATTCTTCAATAGATTGGTTTCCTTTATTCTTCAGGCCTGTGCTTTAGGGTATCTCCTGCTCCTAAAGGGATAGCATGGAATGATGTAAATGCAAGAAGGGTGTTTAGGCAGTATTCAGACAGTTTCAGAGTTCCTGGATGGCAGTGTATTCCTATCTGTACTTTTGGTGACTAACATTTAACAAGTTCTTGAGTGACCATTTTAGTTTCCTCTTTCTAAATTTGTATCACATTGAGTAAAAATGAAAGTCTTTCTGATGAGGACCAAAATTGTTTGCAGATAATATGGATGAGAATAGCCAGTTTTTAATACTGAAACTGGTACTATTTGATTTCATTCCAAATTCAGGTCTATTTGAGACAGTATACAGAAGGAAACATTTAATGCTAAACTTTTAAGGAGAACTGCTTTGCTGTAGCAGCAAGGAGCTTCTCTGTTAGAGTGCGTGTATTTGCCAAGGGTACTATAGCCAGGCAGACTCAGGTAAGCTGGCACAGTGATGTCTGAGGACGATATGACACAGAGCAGAAGTGTCTGAAACAAATATGGGGAGGTGGAGACAGTAAGGGCAATTAACAGCAACAGAAAAGCAAGGAAGTGTTCATAGAGAGCTAGCTGAAATTGAGTTGAACCTGTAGAAGTTTTTTTGGGTAAGGCTGAGGATGATTAACATGCAGGGAAGCGATGCACTGTGAGGCGCGTTATGCCGCATGATGCAATGCTTTGTCCTCAACCTGGTGTCTGAAAAGTCATTCTGAAAAGCACTTGAAAATTCAAGTGTAGCATAATTTGAATTTATTTTTTTAGTGGGGTTTCTTTAAAATTCGTATTATCATTTTAAACTGCAATTGTGCACTCCTCTGGCCTTGAAGGAATCACAAACAACTTGGAGCCATCCTTGACTTTAAGATTGAGGCCTGCAATGCCTGTCTAGGACAGAGTACACTTGTGTTTACTGCTTTTTGAAGAGAAGACCTTGACGCATCTTTAACTGAGGGAATGCAATCCAAGGGTGAGCCACAGACTGACAGCAGATCCTTCAAAGATGTGTGGAAATAGTAAGGCTGAGGAAGGATATAACAAAAAAAAACACCAAACCCAACCCCAACCAAACCCAACAAAGGCATTTAGTGCAACTGTTCTTTATGGATAGACTGATGAAACATATTTGTTAGCACTGAGCAGGAGGTGCAGCGCTGTAACTTAAGCACCACAGTGAGATGTATGGTTGTGGATACTCATTCTAAACTCTTTCTTCCCTTCTTTGCAATAAAATAGTTTGTTTTCAAAACATTCCAATCCAACATAATGCAGCTTTGAATTTGCTGAGGTAACATGAATGTTTTCGTAAATGTGACTATTTTTATGATGCTCAAGACTTACAAACTTGAGAGACTGCTGGTTTTTTATAGCAATGTGGCTTCAGACAATGGAAAAAAATCAGTATTCTGTTTTTCCCAGTGTTTTCTGAAGCACTTCAGTAAAGTGCTTTCAGCATTAGGTTTTTTTTCTTTAAACTAAAGAAGGAAATAAGAATTGCAGACCAAACATGAATCAGCCTATAAAACTGCAAAAAGCAACTTATTTTAGTATGTGTCTTTATATAAAAATAAGCACTTCCCATTTTCAGAGTAATGTGGAATTTGTATGTGTTTAATTCTTTCACCAAAAGTTGCAGGGGTAGGGAGAGTGTGAATTTTAGGCAGACTGCAGGTTATTGTTGCCACTCGAAACAATATCCACTAATGTGCTATTCTACCAACAGGTCTGGAACAGGTGCAAAATTAATCTTCTGCCTTTGTACATGTACAATGTAAGTTAATATCTTCATATTACCTCAGAACTTGAGAAAATTAAATTATTCTTTTGCTTTGTGGAAGTAAAGTTTTAAAAAAAATCTAGTTACGTGGAGTCACTGTTTCCTTATCATTTGCATCTAATTATTACACTTCCATTAAAATACTCTTAGCAGGTTTTTGTGGTTTTTTTGCTTAAAGAATACTTTACTGAGCATAAAAGCATTTGGAGCATGTTGAGAAGAAAGCCTTTGGGCTAGAAAAGTGTCTTTTAGTTTGTCCCACAAAATTCCTTTCAAGTTTAATTGACTTAAACTGTGTAAAAAATTACCATTTCATTTTTGCTGATTGATTCTCATAGAAGTCCTGGATTTTTGCCCAAACACTAATTGATTATGAGCATTCTGATTTAAGGTCAGGCTTTGCTGTCACTAAACACCAAGCAGACAACACTTGGACACTGTGGAGAGCACACAGTCCAGGTGCTGAAATAATGCACTTTGGAGAAGGAGAGAGCTTGGCTGGGCTTCCTTCTGATCTTGAATCTAGTACAGTTATTCAGCTGTCTACTCTCCAGTTTCTGAAGGTGGCGTATAAAATAACATAGAAGAAGGTGACTGACCTCCTCCCAGGTAGATGAATGCTCTACAGAAAATGTAAAAAAAAACATTTCCAGAGAGTATAAGATAGAATACACTCACATACTAGCAGAAAAATGAGTGACGTGACCAAAAGGATTTTTCTAATATTTTTTTTGCTTGTAATAAAAATTCCTATTTAAACTTGTAAAATTTATATATATATATATATATATGTATAATGAGGGACTACAAATGTCTGAGTAGTAAAATCTGATTTGCTTACAATTCTGTTACTCTGTGAGCTGCATGGAGCCTGGAAATCAGTCTGGAAAGGGGGAAAGGGGCAGGAAATCCCTGACCAGGAGGGAGGAGAAAGTTCCCTCTGGAACAGGCATTACAGCATGGGATTGAATTTCCTTGATTGCTCTTGTTAGAATATCGGAGATGTTTTTGTCCTGAGGTTTCTGATACAGACTCTAAACCTTAACATTGCTTAACTTAAGTGGATGTTTTTTGCACGTGAACAGATATATATGTCAACAGTTGTCAAGTGTCCTTCAAGGGAAACACAAAAACAGTAGAACAAACTGTAACTGCAGAGATGAGCCTTGGAAATAAAAGCAAAACCAAACAAAACCAACCCCTTTCCTCCTGCGGCTGTCGAGAAGTGTATTGATTCTCCCTTTAAATCCATCAAAACCCCAAGTGTGTTTTCTTCTGAAGTCGGTGGAAGAAAAGCTGGTGAATGAAGTTCACCACTTTCTCAGTTGTGCTGCTATGTTTGTAAAGCTACACAGCAAATTAGATCCTTGAAGTGAATTAGAAAATGAAACACCAATGTCCTGGAATTTCTAGAAATCATGAGTGCGTAAGTTTCCAGTGGGGCCTGCGAAAAAATTGCACTGACAGAGGAGGGAATAGACTGTGATTTACAGGTGGTTGTGGGTTGTTGGCATGAAAAAAGGTGTGATGTAGCAAAGAAAATCCAACTCTAAACTATGCCCTATTCTTAACTGTTACTCTTCTTTTTCATGGTTGCTGGACTCATGCTTTCCAAAATGGCGGTTGTCTCTTCAATTTAAGCAGACAATTTAAGACTAGCATTTTGCTTTACAGGTGTAGATAAAAGTGAGACTCTTCTATATGTATGCTTGTGGCTTTAGTATTGCTACGAATACAGAGGTCAGGAAAAGTTTTGGTAAGCTCATAAAACAATGTTTTCAGAGGCAGGAAAGAGAAATGACTTGCATGGAATTTATTAAGGTTGGTGCATTTGCATTTCTTGTTTAATGAAATCAGCGAGATGGAGAGACAAATATTTCAAGAATTCCTACAAATTTAAAAAGCAGTAAATTGGTAAGCATTCTGGTTATTTTTTTTAATCGTGTTTGTATATGTTTGTCTGAAATGCTATTTGATTAGATTCTTTTTCTGTTATTAGTAGTGTCATTCATATCCTCAGCCTTAAAATAATTTTTACCCCAAGCAATTCACAGTCTCTTAGAGCTTTATGTATTAAGTTTGCATATAAAGTGTTACAGATGGTGAGCTTATCTCATGTTACTGTAGCTGTTTTAAAATGTTTTTCTCTTGTGTCCAAACATAAGCCAAAGAATACAATAAGAAGAATTTGATTTGCAAGTAAAGTACATATAACTAAAAGGTACAGGTATAAAATAGCAATGGTAAGAAAGTTACCTGATTGTAACCGACATGCATTATGAAAGAGAAAATAGGAGGGGAAGAAGAATGGAAATGTTGGAAATGTCAACATGGAACACATTTAGAGTAGATACTGTGCACATTAGTAACAGATAAGATAAAATTGCCAAAATAGTTTTGGTTAAAGGATCAAGAGTGACATGGAATCAATGGAATTGACCAAGGCCGGAAATGAATGGCAGAGGAGCAAAACCCTCTTTGAGCTGCAGGAATTAGGCTACCACTTTGTTTTCTCAGCTAGTAATTGATGTGTAGCTAGCTAAGGAAATCATAGAAATAGGTAACATCTGCAGTGATACAAAAAATAAAAAATGAGAACGTTATGAAGACAAGATAAAAAGGAATACAGCGATTAAGGCAACCACAACTGAAACTCAGAGATTCTTGTCTAAGATGATGGTGATTATTATTGAAAGGATATCAGTGTATTCAATTAATATTTTAAATAAGATTTTCAAGTTAGAGGGGAGAAAATTGAGAACATCACTGAGAATGGCTAAATTTAATTTGGAAGGAACAGTTCATGTAGTTCCGTAGCTGGAAAGTTTAAAAGAGATTTAAATTTTCATGCTGTGAAAGTACTGTCCTTGAGTAAGAGGTCAGAAGTGGACATTTCTGGGGAAGCTATGTGTTGAAAATTCTCTCTAAAGCAAAATACTTGAGAGTTTCAGGGTTACCTGTGCTTTGATCGGGGGGAGTGGGGATAGTTGGGCCAGATGACCTTCTGAGGCCTATTTCAAGCTAAATTATTCTGCAGTTACGGAGAGATTTCAGTTATGGAGGTGAAGCTAGACTCTTCTGCAGAGTCCTGAAAAAGCAGCTGAATAGAGTCATGACTAATTTAGTATTTAATCTGCTCTGTTTTCTTTAAACAAGAAAAGTAAGCAAGAGTGCCCAGGTTCCAGAGAGAGTCAAAGGTGGGACCACCCTTTTAGAGGAGGAAAGCAACAGACATTAATTCCACAAATCAGTCTCTTTCCTAGACAGAATTGCACTCAGCTTTTGTGAAAGGTTCCTGATTTGTTTTGGCTCTTTCTAAAACCCACACAATTCTAGTTAGTCACATTTTCCATTCCGGGTATTATGTTAAGCTGTCCAAGTGAATTTTCCTTAGGAATGCTACTTAGTGGGAGATGTACAAAAGTGCTATAGCATTGCAGATGAGTTCTTTAGTGAAATTGATTCTCATTAAAATCACTCAGTCTCTACTAGATAATGGAAAATAACAAGTTGCTCATAACCTGGCAGACTTAGGACCTATGTCAAGCATTAACCAGTATTGCCGTAGTTAGTATAACCTGTCATTATATTAATTATGTGAAACATGCACAATAAAGAGCTTTTTGACGAGAATGAAAGCACTGAAATGACGTAAAAAAAAAAAAGCAGGGTAAAGGACCAGAGGCAATAGTAGCTTTGTGCCTGGAGTGCAAATTTTGTGGTATTCCATATTTAGTATTATATTAAAATAGCATTTGAGCATATATTTGTGGTTGCAGTTACTGTGGGAACAACTTGTAGTGCAGGAAACAGACAGTTTGGGACCTGGATTCTGATCTCTTGTCACTCTTTTTGATTATTGACTTAGTTTATTTAAAGAGTAATACTAGTGTTTTAACCTTGTTTGGACCAATAAGCACAGTAGCATTTCAAGGAATTTTTATTTTTTATTTCCACTATGAATCTGTAATCTGACACCACATTTTACAGTGTAGGATTTGGTGAGTGGGACATAAAGATTATATGTTAAAATTAATTAACAGTACATCTCTGAAAAGCTCCTACTTTTTAAATGCTGACCTTAATTTGCTGCAGATTTCTTTCTAAAATCTGCAGAGTTCTGCATTGAGAAAGTACATTATTGTGATAGGTAACTTTTAGGAGTAATTTCCCTAAGAAGTTCTGAAATTAGTGGTGTGGTTTTTTTAACTTGTTGCTTTGTGTCTGAATAAGGTATGCATTTGTGAATTCCTTGCAGCAGGATCCATTTTTGCTGTACTTAAAAATAACAGATTTTTGCCACAATTGGAAAATGTTTCTCAGACTATAGCTAAAGGCAATTCTTGATTTTAGTCTAGCACTTTCATATTTCTTCATATCAGTGTTTTAACCTGTTAAGTGATACGCCTTGTAATTCTGCAGTTCTTTCTTTAGATACTAATTTTAATCTAGAGCTAATGCTCTGCAGAAAAAGCTATGGAAGCACTGTGGGAGATTTGGATCCTGTGTAGCTTTGCCCCTCCTATTCACAAATAACAAACAGCAATATATTCTTTATTTTAACACACTGTCTGCTAAAATTACCTGTTGCCTCTACTTCAGTGTGTCAAGCTCTGTACCTAGTAACAACACCCAAGTTGATGTGTGACACAGGGACGACCATAAACCTGTGGTCCATTGCTGGCTCAACGCTGCTTTGCCAGCGGGTCCGCAGGCAGCCGGTCGGTGTGCTGAGCCATCAATAGGATGTATAGTCCCCGGTGCTTTGAGATGGGCTCTTTTGTGGCACCTGAGACTGCACCTGTATGTTCGCAACACCTCCACGGGCCAGTCAGACGTAAGGGGTGGTGTTGATGTGGTTTCCCTTCAAGGGACAGTCAAAGCACTTACCTTCCTTCAGTCCACCGCAAAGACTAGCGTGAGGATGGTGAACAAGGGTGGAGAAGCTGGACAGCTTGCTAGGGAAAGCGGAGGAGTGGGTGGCAGTGCTGTCTTGTGTGCAGGTGGTTGTTTTGTAAGCCTATTAGAAGATGAAGGTTTGTAAAACCAAAATGCCCAAGCCAATTATTAGACTGAATTCACATTTAGTTTTCATGAGGTGTAGGGAACAGGATGGTGGTTGTAAAATGTTATATTGCTATATTTAATAAATTGAAAAAGTTTATAGAAAGCATATTATAAAATGTAACATATTAATTACTGTCAGGGTAAGCCTGGAAACAGCCCTTTGCTCATACACTTTTTCTTTTTTGAACAGTGGTATTCTGCCAGTGGAAGGTACTGCTCAAATTTCACATGAAACTGCATCCTAACCTGCAGTGCTAAAAGTATGTTGTGCTTGTTACAGAACATAGCATGAATAGTAACACTGTTGCCATCCTCACTTATTTCATGTAAAACTTACGCTTTGTTTAAAGGGAAAAAATCATGCACTGAAATGTTCTACCATTTGCTTCTAATATGTGCACCCTTCCCCTTGAGGCCTTGTCTATTTTATTAATTCAGTTCTTAAATTAGACTTCTGAAAAGTTTTGGAAACTCAAAATTAACCCTTTTTCATCAAAATGAAACACAGTCTTTGCAGTGAAGAAGGGAACTGGTTGTTGGCGTTTTTTTCTGTCAATGCTCTCAAAGACAAGACAGACCTTTTAGGTGTAACAACTGAAACAGTAGCAGGAATTGTGAATTAGGAGTGGAATTACATTTTTAAAATAATCTATTTTTTGAATAAAGTCTATTGGAATTCTCATTTTCAATATTATCTCTATTTGTAAATTGTTAAAAGCTTTACATCAACAAAGAAATGTTTGAATTCTTTAATCTGAAACAGACTAATGCACACAGAGGTAAAATATTAGCAAAAGGTCATGCCACACATTGAGAGTAAGTTCAGGAATAGAACCCAAGCACTGTCTACTGGGAAGGAGGATGTGTTAATTCTGGTTCTTTGTGAACAGAGGGGAGCAAGGATATTTGTAATGTGTGTTGTAACAGTTGACGCAATCTGAACTATTCTTACGCTACCAGATACTCTGAAGTAATAAATAAGTATGTCTGAGACACAGCCAATACCTCAAAGTGAGAAATCCACGTATTCTTTTATTGTCTTTGATTTTGTGCTGTAACCATTGTGCAGGTCTGGACTGTATTACTGCTGTTTACTCCTTTATGTTTTACTTTTGGCAGTACAAATATGGCACACACAGCAGACTGGTGGGTGAATGGATGAGTGGGTTTTGATGTTTATGGCATAATTTAAAACAGTGTAAATGAAACTTCAGATTTGCATCTCACTATGGCTATATTTTATAAAGTAAGGCTTTATAGAAGAAGAGAAGCTGGAGAAGTGAGGGAAGAGGTGGATAGAGGATGGAGCTGGGCTGGTCCTCAAGTGTCTGGGGTGTGTCGCCTTGCTCTAAGAGCTGCTTTCACACTAGCCATTGCTGCCTGCATCAGTGTGGCAAACATGCAGGACATGTTTTAGAGCTTCTGTGACATAGGGGTTCTGGTGCCTTCTGACAGAAATGAACAACTGGGCGTAATTTTTAGACTAGATTTAACCAAATACATGATCTGATCTTTCAGGTCTTTGGATCCCAAAACATATTCATTATTATTTGAATAATTTATTTTATACACTCTCATCAGCATATTCAGGCTATAGAAAATATTTCTTATGGAGAAGGATTCCCTATGTAAAGGGAATATTTTTGCATTATTGTTAATCTTATATTTTTGGTTTGGTCATTTTCATGTTTGCCAAGGCCCTGTGGCCAGATTTGATACTTACTGTATTCCAGATACATTCAGTTACCAATGTGATCAGTTTTCTGTACTTCTGCGGGTAATTTTTTTAACCTCATCATCTGATAGATAACTTGCTTGTTGAAAGCAAAAAGCTTGTGCATGTTATTTATTTTTTCTTGATTTTTTTTTTTTTTTTTTGTGAGCAAGGGATTATTTCATTCCTTGTGCTCCATCAGCCCAGCTGGTCTGATTTATTAAGTCACATCCATGATACCCATGACCTTGGAAAAGTCATAAAAAGTTCAGATACCCTCTGCTATTCTCCTGTGTTACTTAAAGGACCGTCCTAATGGGGTAAATGGCAGGAAGCAGAAAGAAATATGCTACATGGATATTTTTTTTTTTTCTTCTTGGTGTTACATTTAGTTTAGAAGACTTCATTTATATTTTGAGAAGCCAGATTCTGTGACTCAAATAACCTAGGATAACCTGAATTCTGTGTTTGGAACATTGGTTTTAATAATTGACATTTATATGCATTTCCAGACCACATTTTGGCCATTTTGCACATATCAGAGAAGTAAGGCTTCCTCAGTGCGACAGTTACTATGAGTGTGTGTTGTGGTTTTACCCCAGCCGGCAGGTGAGCACCATGCAGTTGCTCGTTCACTCCCTGCCTCATCGGGATGGGGGCGGGAATTGGAAAAGTTAAAGTGAGAAAACTCCTGGGTTAAGATAAAGACAGTTTAATAGGTAAAGCAAAAGCCATGCGCACAAGCAAAGCAAAGCAAGGAATTCATTCCCCACTTCCCATGGGCAGGCAGGTGTTCAGCCATCTCCAGGAAAGCAGGGCTCCAGCACACGTAACGGTTACTTGGGAAGACAAACACCATCACTCCGAATGCTGCCTCCCCGCCCCCCCCCCTTCCCCCAAGCTCCTTATAAACTGAGCATGACGTCATATAGTATGGAATATCCCTTTGGTCAGTTTGGGTCACCTGTCCTGTCTGTGTCTCCTCCCAACTCCTTGTGCACCCCCAGCCATCCCACTGGCAGGCAGTGCAAGAAGCAGAAAAGGCCTTGGCCCCGTGTAAACACTGCTCAAGAATAAGTCCATAGAACAAAAACATCTCTATATTATCAATGCTGTCTCCAGCACAAATCCAAAACATATCTCCACACTAGCTACTATGAAGAAAATAAACCTTCTCAGCTGAAACCAGGACAGTGTGGTATAAAATCCAAATATATTTGTGGAGTTGGTGTAATAGCTATCTTTTGAGGAATACTGTTTTTCTTAGTCCTGAAAGATACTTTTTAATTGGTGTTTAGAGGGAGTAGGCCCTTGTGTCACAAACTGTGAATATTTGGAAATGGGATATGTGTTTAAGAGGAGCTATGAATAATGTGGCACACAGTTAGTTAAATTCTACTGAATTTAGCAGGTTTTTTTGGCCAAAGGACTGGGTTTTTTTAGTACACTTTCATTATCAAGCAACCATAAAACATGGAGGGAAGTCAGAGCAGAATTTTTGTGCACAATGGAGATACCCAAATATAACTTTAGTTCCCTCCAAAATCATATGAGTAGTCCATTGAGCAGAATAATTGCATGCAGCTCTGGCTCAGAAGAAAACAGTTGTTTCTTGTTTACCCCTTCACTGTGGCCTCTTCTTTTCAGATGCAATTAAAGAATCCGTTAAAATCAAGTGAAGTGCATTACTGGAGGACACATGTGGTGACTTTCTTTCCTTAATCAAATGCTACAGCTTAATAACAAAGACTACATAAAAGATTTTAGCATGACACTGTTTCAAATTTAATGTTTTAGTTTTTCCTGGTATACCAGCACCAGACTTCATGCACCTTGTGGGTTTTTTTTGTAGTAGTGGTAATGTAAAAGGGTAAGGAACATTTTCACCTAGAACTGTATGTTTCTGATGAACTCCCATGTTCCCATAGCAATTTTAGTAACCACACGCTGTTTTACTGGAAGAGTGACTTGAGGATATTGCCTGATCTCTCTCTACCTCCCATGGTAAACCTTCTGTTTGTTTTGTGAATTTAGTAGTCAGAGGTGCGTGATAAAACTTGCCATCTCTTACTTAATGACACTTCACAGCCAGTAACACTCCAAACTGCTACAACTTTCCTTTTTACTTCATTAAGCAACACAGAGGAACAGATCACAACAATTGTTTTCTATCCCGATGCCTCATATTGACTGAAACATTTAAGTCTAAAAATAGATAACTACCATTAAAATAAAAGGATTACATGGGGGAAGAGACATCTTCACAGCTCCAAATGGGTCTAAAGAAGAAGAAAAAGTGCAGAAAGACCCCAGTCAAGAAAATTGCATCTTTTCAGATGACTGAAGTATGAGTTAGAGAGGGACTGCAAAAGGTTAAGCTCTGCTTATCATAGTAGGTTATATTAGAAATAAAATTTAGGTGGGGTTTTTTTCAGCAAAACAACACTAGAGGAACAAACTGGCTTTCTCTAGTGGCAATAGTTAAACTGTAGTGACACTTAAAATAATCTGTGTGCTATTTTGCACAGAACATTACTGTCTCAAAAGTCCTTTAATAACTGGCTGACCTACCTGCATCTTTGATGCTTTAAGGATATGGGAGCAGTAGTCTTATACTCCTCCTCACATACCAAAATGACTTGCAGTATAAATTGTTTTCTTGTGGTTATGGAGTTTGTGATTTCCCCTGTGTTTTCTGGTTTTAAAGAGTTGTAAATACAAAAAAAAAAGCAAACACATTTTCTCCTTTCTCCCTGCCTTCTCTCCAACAACAATAATAACAAAAAACATTGGACACACCACCCCCCATCCCCACCCCCATTCATTTATAATAGTGGTTTGGCACATGGTAGCTTATTAGTTAAAAAGCAAATAGACTCAATGTTTGTATTACACTAGCTTCATTTTTTTTTCTACAAGCAGCAGATCAGGCAAAAAAGTTCAAGAAAAGGAGGTGAAGAGTGGACAGGGAAGGAGAAAGTGTACTGTGTGTGCAAACCATTGTATCCATGGAAAACACTTCAGTGGCCTTGGAAGGAGCCTACAAGTCAGTAAGACTAAAACTTGATTTCCACAGTGTGTGGCTGTGAATCTTTAGTACAGATACAGGTTTGAAAAGTGTGGCTTTTCTGTTGTGAGTGGGCATAGACCACAGTTTATGGCTAAAGACTGTGGTGTTGGTGGTGGTAACTGAGCTTGGGTTTTGCAGAGAACTTGTTATTTTGCTTGTGAGTTCAGATTTCACTGGAAATTCAGCTATCATTGAGATGATGCCTTTGCAAAAAAAAACTTGCCACTTTAATAGGCATGCGGTGTGACACAACAAACTGTGGACAGCACATAAGGGGGTGAAAAAAAGATAACCGACTATTGTTTATACTATTTTTACATTGCATTGAGGATAGATAATTTTTAAAAGCAGAGTATAAATATGTAATGACTTTTTTTTTCTCTTGTCCTGTAAGGAGAATAAGTTCTGGAGCCTTGTGCTTATACTTTTTCATTGGTCCTTCAGTCATTGCAAACAAACAAAGACCTGCGTTCTTAATTTACATATTAATGGAACCTCCAGCCAGCTGCCTTCAGTGTAAAATGGGGACCATACGGATTACTTCGATAATATTGCCTGAAAATACTCTAGAACGCACTGCTGTGGGTTAGAACACACTTAAATAATCTTGCACTTGAAAATGAGAGCTCTACAATTGTGATTGTTTCTGTCCTTCATGCAAAACAGGACAAAGATCTGACTCCTACAGAAAATAATTGTGAAATATTGCCCCACTATTTCTTTATTTGTGTTTTTGTTATTTTAACCTGCTTATTCATTTAGGTGATGATTTCTTAAGTGATGTCTAGGTTGTCAGGTTCAATTATGGCCTTTTTATAAAATAATGTTAACTTTGAGAATTTGACTTTTTTTTTGTCTGTCATTTCCTCCCTTGTTCTGGCTTCATAAATCTTGCCCTGAATGTCTGGCCTTTTCAACGTATTTTTCCAACACAAATCTGAAATATTGAAACCACAAAATTGAAAATACTGAAATATTTGAATTGAAAATGCTGAAATTGGGCTTTGGGTAGCAAGCTGAGCCACAGTTTGATAAGTAATTGATTTCCCCAGTTCTGCATTGAATTAATCTAAGAGGAAACCAGTGGGAATTCCCCTCTGCTGTATTTTAGGATTCTTCCTGCATGATTTCCTATCAGGATCCACAGAGATCACGTCAGTGAGCAATTGGTTAATGTAATTAGTTAAGTAGACATAAATTCAACCTCTGCATTAGAACTAATGAAACTACAGAGGCTGATTGTATTCTTCTGCTGCAACAAGAAAAACAGGAAAATTTTTGTTGTGATTTTGAAGAAAATGTTGAGTAGGTGCAAAAAATCGTTACTATTACCATGGTAAAGGCATTACTGATGCCGACTCCTTGTTTGGAGCAAATTCCATAAAGCTTTATAAGTATGTCTATACCATGTATGCTGACAGACCCGGCAATAATTTGGTGTACTCATGCAGCACCCCAGTGCTGGGAGTGGACAATGGCAGTGGAGAGCACAAGGGAGCAAGCTTTTGGAATAGAAGATGACCCATGAGGGTTCTCATGTTAAAATACTGGATGACATGACTGTGTGACTTTGTCCAATAACTTATTTAGATCTGCCAAATATTTGGTCATGTTTCCTAAGAAAAAAAAAAACCAACCCCAAAACAAACTAGAACTAAACGCATCACCAAACTTCTGGATTATTTTTATTTCCTTGATTCAGGTTAAAAAAAGAATCAGTTGCTTCCACTTCTGCACTAGGAAAGGAGTGTATTTAAACAAGTATGTGGGGAACCAGTAATAAGGGTTGGCAGTGCTCCTTTAAAAGATGTGCAGTACAGTCTGCTAATTGACTTGAGATATCAGACTGAAAATTTTAAGCTTTTTAAATAGGACTTTTATTATCCCATTATCTTGTTTCTTAATTAAACTCTAAATCAGGGGTTGTTTTAATTACCACTAGAGATTTAAAGAAAAAGTATAAGCTGATACCTTATTAACATTGCAGTGGTAGTCTGCAGATCTGGTAGCACCAAGGCCAAGTTGTAGAAACCCATTCATTGTTGAACACCAACTCTTTAGGTCATAAGACATTATAAACACTCTACCACTTTCCTTCATCATAAACTTCAGATGTATCCATTGTGCATGTTTTAGAAGTGTCTTGGCTTTAATTAACAGCCTGTAAGAGGAAAGGATTGTAAGGTAAGGGGAACAAGTATACAAGTAGTTCCTCACAGTTGCCAAATTTTACTGTGAGTACTAAGACTTGCTTTCATATAAACTCACAGTATAAAATAATCATGAAGCAAAGCTTAAAAATGTAGGCAAAAAGTTTGTCTTCATATTTGGCTATGATAGGCTTAGTCTCTCTTATGAATTTGTTATGCTGACCTTGAAGTACTTCATGTTTTTACAAAAGTTTTCTTCCACAATTTGCTGGAATATTGGAGCATGGAAGTATTTTTAAAAACAAACAAACAAACAACCCCCTGAAGAATAGTTGAGCATTGAGGACTAAGGTACCATCTGCATCTGTGGCCTATTACTTCCATTTGGGTTTGGAGACATTTCCAAAAAACATCATTATATCAGAGAATCCTGGGACATTGTGCCTTAATTTGAGATGTGTGCATGCAGCAAATTTACCTTGCCATCCTTGCAGTGTACAACTCAGTGTGAGCAGAGGTGTTGTCTGAGACCAATGCGACACTTGCAGTAAGTGCTGCAGGCTGCAGTATTTTTAACATGATTTTTTCAATTTGCCTTTTTCTCCCAGGTTTCTCACGTGAGAATCTTGGGTTTCATTTCTTCTGAGGAGTGAGCCCTTTCTGACTGAGACCCAAGTGCCTCTCCTTGTTGTCCAAAAGGACAGCCTTCAGCATGGTTACCGGATAGAAATATAAGAACTTGCATATCTGTTTGCAGAATTTCCTTTGAATGCTGACATCCATATTGCTGGTACTGGATTACTCAAGAGGAGTAATTCTTTGTTGGAAAATAGCGAATCTTTTCTAGTATGAAGAGAATGGTGTGTAAAAAAATAGTAAAATTCAGATCAGTATTTATTCCAGCTCTTAAAAAATTGAAGCTTTCAGATCAGAGATTCTGTTTGCATATTATCTCTGATTTGCATCAAGAAAGAAGGAAGTTATTAGAATGTGTTTATAAAGTATGTTAATAAATGTTTGATGATTTGAACATTGTGATGTCTGGAAGTTGGATAAAATACTTACTGAAACAGCTGGACAGCTACTCATATGTTATTTTGTGCAAATCCAGCACGGGTTGATACAACTTTCTATTATTTTATTTTAATTTACAATTTGAAGTTATCATATTTTAAAGTGCAAATGATCTACATGTGAAAATCTGTTCCACTGAGATAATGTAGCCTTTTAAAAGAAACACATTGATTGTAATCTGTCAAGACAGTATTGAAAAAATAGCTCCCAACTCCCTTAACTGAATAATAAATAATAAATCACTCAAATTAGCATTTTTTAAAAAGTGAAAATAAACAAAAGCTTAAGAAATGCGAATGTTTGCATTGAAGTAAGGATACGTAGTGCATGTAGCCTTCATAATCCAACAAGCATCCATGCTCTGGTTTCTTCTACTGTGGTGGGTTGACCCTGCCTGGAGGCCAGGTGCCCCCCAAAGCTGCTCTATCACTGCCCTCCTTAGCTGGGCAGGGGAGAGAAAATATAACGAAAGGCTCCTGGGTCGAGATCAGGACAGGGAGAGATCACTCACCAGTTACCGTCATGGGCAAAACAGACTCAACTTAGAAAAAAATTCATCTAATTTATTACCAAGCAAAACAGAGTATAGCAATGAGAAATAAAATCAAATCTTAAAACACCTCCTACCACCCCTCCCTGCTTCCCAGGCCCAACTTCACTCCCCATTTCTCTCCCTCCTCCCCCGCAGCGGCACAGGGGGACGGGGAATGGGGGTTGTGGTCAGTTCCTCACACGGTGTCTCTGCTGCTCCTTCCTCCTCAGGGGGAGGACTCCTCACACTCTGCTCCAGCCTGGGGGCCCTTGCACGGGAGACAAGGGCCGTGAACTTCTCCAACATGAGTCTTTCCCACGGGCTGCAGTTCTTCACCAACTGCTCCAGTGTGGGTCCCTCCCACGGGGTGCAGCCCTTCAGGAACAGACTGCTCCAGTGTGGGTCCCCCACAGGGTCACAAGTCCTGCCAGCAAACCTGCTCTGGCATGGGCTCTTCTCTCCATGGGGCCACAGGTCCTGCCAGGAGCCTGCTCCAGCATGGGCTTCCCACGGGGTCACAGCCTCCTTCAGGTACTTCCACCTGCTCCAGCATGGGGTCCTCCACAGGCTGCAGGTGGATATCTGCTCCACTGTGGACCTCCATGGGCTGCAGGGGGACAGCCTGCCTCAGCATGGTCTTCTCCAGGGGCTGCAGGGAGATCTCTGCTCCGGCGCCTGGAGCACCTCCTCCCCCTCCTTCACTGACCTGAGTGTCTGCAGTTATTCCTCTTACATCTTCTCACTCCTCTCTTCTGGCTGTTGTTGCGCAGGTTTTTTTACCTTCTTATCTCTGTTATCCCAGAGGCACTACCACCATTGCTGATGGGCTCGGCCTTGGCCAGTGGTGTGCCCGTCTTGTAGCCGGCTGGCATTGGTTCTGTTGGACATGGGGGAAGCTTCTAGCAGCTTCTCACAGAAGCCACCCCTGTACCCTGCATCCAGCTACCAAAACCTTGCCATGGAAATTAAATACATCTACGTATTCGAGTTTCTTCTACTTTCTTGTATTTTGCATTTAATTAGGTTTAATCTTGTGAAGTGTAAAACTATGGTTTAGGTCTAAGGGACTCCTTAGGTACTGTAAGTTTGAACTGCAGAGGGGAAATACTGAACAATACGTAAAGAAAACTGCACGTACAACCCATTCACTTCAGTGCAGCTAATTATTTGCAGATACAGGGGGCAGTTTTAGTCTGGAGAACTGGTATTCACATTTGCACCTTTGTGCAGCAGAGAACTGTCTGCTGTTTCTTTAATGCCTGTTTCAGCCAGACATTTGTTCTCCTTGTTTGAGCCATTACTGCACTACCCTACAGGTGGTAAGGCAGTAGAAAATGAACTTTTATCATCTAGAGCCACTAAATATAGGATGGAGAGAATGGTGCATTTTAAATGCTCCTGTTTAAAATATGTTCAGCACAATTAAAAGTTGGTTTCTAATCAAAGTGTAAGGGTTCAGTGCACAGAAAATAAAACCAACTGCCGCAAAAAAGCAATATATGAAGCAAAGCCACTTCCAGGCAGGTTTATCAACACACCTAAGCTTTTTATCTCAGTGTCCGCCTTTCACAAATGCGTACAGTTGTGGCCTACTTGCTTCTTCCAATTACTTTAACAATTTTCTAAATGCCTGTAAGCATTGGCTGCTATGTGAAAAAAATGTTCTCCCACAGTGTGCCCAGTTGAAATGCAGTTATAAGTTCATCAGCCTTTTCCTGTTGTAGCATCTTCTGCAGTATTGCAGCTTAATTAGTTTCAGAACTCTGTTTAAAAGAACACAGCTGTATTTCATGTCCATTGAAGCTTTCATATTGCTTTGAAGTTTTCACAGTATCTAAAGAGTGGGAAAGGAAGCACTTAATGAAGTTTTGCAACAAAAATAAAATATTAAAAATGTTTTATAAGCTCAATAATCACAAAAGAAAGGGTGTTTTTGCTGGTTGTTTCAGTTTCATGTGTACTTTTTAGGGTTATACCTTTGACTACCGGAGTACTCTTCCTAACATGAATAATAGAATGTTTTTCTGAAATAGAGCAAGAATATCCAGTGTTCAATACAACACTGATTTTAATTTTAGTTTTATAGTGTTCTTGTTGTGCATCTTATTCTGGCTCAGCTTCGTATTAATGATGTATTTGTTGGAATTTAATTCCATACCATAGTTTTTGTAGGAAATAGCAGCTTAAACATACTTTGATTTTAGGGATTTTTTTGGTTTGTGTTTTTTGGTGGTTGGGTTTTGGTTTTTTTTTGGTCTAAGGAACAGCCTGGTGTTCCTAGCCATATTTCATGGCTTCCAAGTTAAATTTCATATTAAGTGTAGGGAAGAAAGATCATTATGGTGTTTATGTTTTCAAAAGAAAGAATCCTAAGAGGGAAGCCTTTCTTAATAGCATCCAGAAAGCAAGGGGTATTGAATGTATTCATTTTGTATTGTTGTTTGTATTGTGCAATATACCTTTGTGCTGAGGTATCTGTTACCAAACAGCTATCATTGCCATCAAGAGTTATGGTTTAGGATTACTGGATGCTCTTGGCAACACGTTGTTGATATCTATTCTGTGCTCTTTCAAGTGTACCACAAGTCTATATGTCAGAGGTATAGTCCTAGTCAGCTGTCGTAGGATGCATTGTGCTATCCAGTCAACTGCCTCATCCTGGTGAGGTTGCTTTACTGGTGCTTCCTGTGCTTCAGGTGATGCCCTGGAGGTTTCTCTGGCTAGTTGTTTTCTGTGCTTTGAGCCAGTGCTGTTTTCAGCTGCTCTCCTGCTTCTGGGATGATTTTTCTTCCTTTCATATTCCATCTTGAGAAGAAGGAGTATTGCAAAGGAAAAACAGCATTAACGTATGTTTTACTTCAGGCAAGCTATTGAACTACAATCTTTGTAATAATTGAGATGAGCTTTACCACAGGTAGTCATGTTAGTCTTGTGGAAAAAGGACATTATGAATTTTTTCTGGTCATATGGTGTGCTGAAGTTATTGAAAGATTTCTTTGGGTAGAATAGCAGAAGAGCATGGCACTTTACTTGAAAATTACAGTGGAGGTGTATGCTGTAGACATTTTCTTGCTACTTCTTGCTGGTGTGCTTCAAATCTGGGTTTTGGACAGAACAAATTACATCTAGAAAAGAGAAAAAAAAAGGAATCTGTTGGCATCTTGGGATGCAGATACATATTTTTAGGGCACTAGTCTTAGAATGTGCTTTGCATAGCCACCAGTAGTTGGTGGATATTAACAATTTGGACATTGTTAATAGATACCATGATCAGATAAACCTGTCCTGTGATTGTGTTGCACAGTTCTCATTTCACTGAGAAATTGAGGCATGTGGTGCTCCAAGGGTGGAGCTTACTCCTGATAGTCTTGATAGATCCATACTGTGATTTAAATCATTGTAAATGCCTGGTTGGATTTCCACAGGGCAGAGCACCCAGTTAGCCTGTAATTTTAACCTTGTGGTTCTTTTTTCTCGTGTAAATACTAATTTTAAAAAATGTATTCTCTTGTAGTAGTATCTTTATGTTTTCTATCCACAAATGCCGCAAATGCCTGATATTCCCTTGGAATTTAAGGAAAGAGCAACACTAAGAATTATTAGATTTTCAATGTCACATTTGATTTAGAAGTTTGTTGTATTATTTTAGCCATTTTCTTCACTCATCTTCTTTTTTCAAAGACTGTGCCATTAAAATAAAAACTCTGTTCTTGATCTGTTTCAAAACTAATAAGCAAACCCTGTTTTGGGGAAAAAGAAATCTTATCTTTTTGTAGCTTTTATACCAACAAGAATGTTTTCCCGAGGTCAGCAGCAGGAGGAAAAATTATAGTGAAATGGAAAATCAGTGGTGCTACAGTTTTTTTAAGATAATTTTGAAGTGGTGATTTTTAGAAAAAAAATGTTAATTTAAATTATCATTCTATCTTATCTTCTTCATTTGTTGTCATGGAATCCTTTGTAATATTAATTAGTGAATCAAATACATTCAACAATCATACAATTCTTGTTAAATGAGTGGTGTTTAGAGAACCAACGAAAATATTGATGCCTACTGAGATTATTGTGTACTTTCAAAGAAGACTGAATATGTGTAAGTGGAGAATGCCATTTAGGCTCTAAGGACAAACCACGCAGTGAAAGGTTTTTGCCAAAGACACCTAATATGCTGGTTATAGGTAAAGAACTGTGTGCTCACAGAGTTGAAAAGGCATTGGGCGCGTATGCTGCTCGGTCTAATTATAACATTACAGGTGGCCATTACATAAGGAATGCCTCCAAATCAATATCGTCCATGCAGAGAGACTTCTAAGTATTCCTGATCCTGAAAGATCCGCAGCTTGCTGTTTCTCTCCAGGAATGTAGCTCTTGAAGCAGCAAGGTGCACCTTCCCTTCCAAGTTACCTTCTCTCTCATACCAGCCTGGTATTTACAGTCGATTTTCTCTCACCCTTCTTAATGTGTTTTTTTTTTTTTTCCTATATGCATCCACCTATTAGATGGAGACAGTTGCATTCTATTAAAAATAAATGACGTATGCCCTGCCTAGGGTCTTTTCATTACAAGTAAGAATACGGTGATGCAGAGACTGAATTTAGCTGAAAGGGAGTAAACCTAGCTAGCAAAGGAATAACTTACAGAAGCCATAATTGCCTAAGCCAAATTTGGTTTTAACTGCCTACAAAAACTGGCACCGAGTTTTCAATAACAGGAGTAATTAGGATCAGTGTGTTAGCAAGTGATCTGCAAGTGCAAGCTCTAGTGAACTGGAAGGAAAAGTACTTCCTAACTGTTGTTATGATCAATGCAACAGTGGTTGAAATTGGGGGAAAAAATTACACAATTTAAGTGAAGTTTAGGATTAATACAGGATTAGACATTAAAAATATCTATCCTATTTTCATACTGAATGAAAGTGCTTTCCTTCCCACCTCTTGGTAAAGAGCTCATCACCTTTTCTACCTCCATGGACCTAAAGATGAGGCTTGTGGTTATATCAGTGGTCCATATAGCTCACATTTTTAACTAAGCATGCACTTCTGTGTTTAGATATGTCCAAATTCTATTACTTTCAAAATACAATAGTGCATGTAAGCTTGACCTCTGAATCTCCAGCCATGTTTAGGTAGTGTAGTCTTCTACCAGTGTCTCCACAGTTTTAGGAGATGTGTGTGTTTTCCTGCAGCTGATTGGGGAAGAGTTGTGAAGGGTCTGAACACAGGGGACTTGGGATGTGCCTACGCATCTGCTTTGCAGGATGCACATTCATAATCTAGCCAGACTAATGTAAATAACTAGTGTGTTACATACTCAGGGTCATCGCCAAGGAAGGTCATTGCTAGTCCACGCTGGATTTCTGGCTGTAGATATTTCATAACATTTGGGTTTTCGTAGAATAATGCTCTTCCTTAGGATAGTGTGCAATTTTTGAGTAGGACAAGCAGTGCTTTGACAGTCCACTGCCTCCATGTTTGAAAATAACAGCTGCCCCACTAGGCTGCTAACGGTACGTTCATTTAAGTGTTACAGGTGTAGTATATAGACTAGATGGGAAAGATTTAGGTATGAGATGGATTGCAACAGCACGTATCAAGCTATTGTCTGGTCTCTGTAATTGTTAAGGTGCATGGTCTTAGCCGGTTCTAATTAGTGGTGAAAATCTGCTAAACAAATTGAAGAGAACTCACTCTTTTCAAGTGTTACTACTTTAAGAACCCTTATTTATTTATTTATCTTGAAATTGGAACCTTATTTTTAAAATGCATTAGCTTTTTGGCATTTAAAGACTAAAATTTATTATTGGTATGATAGGCTTTTTGTGTTTGTATTTAATGACATGTTACATGACAAAGTTATGTGTTTCTTTAAAGACTGAAATTTCTACGTAAGTTGCCCAGGATGCTGGGAGCTTGCTTACATTAAGTAATGTGGTTAGAGTGGTTGACTAGTTGATTTAGTTTGTTCTACAGTGCAGCATGGAACAGTTGTTAGTTTATTACCAGCTTTCTGTGGGATTACAATGTAAGGATGGGGAAAAAAAGCTAGAATTGGCAGACTGGTTAATTATGCAGAACAGCATGATCTATAAAGTTGCTGTCTGGTGCTGTTGTATTGGGATGTATTGCAGACATTAAAAATACTCTGGGTTTTTGTTTAAGGGAGAGCCTGACAAAACTGCTTCTACACCTTTAGGTATTCTAGATGATTATGTCAGAAAATGTGAGTGTTTTAGCCTTGGGCAAGAGTCTCTGAGCTGAGGAATACCTCAGGGTGAGGAGGGTTTTTAGGGAAGTGCCTGCAAATAGTCTTGTACCTCTGCACTATATGTACAAAAAGAGAAAATGTGGAAGGAATGACAGTCGAAAAAGTGGAGTCTGAGCTTGTAACATGGGTAAGGCACAGACCTGTAGAGAAGAGAACTGTCGGGATCTTCTGCCCTTCAACAACACTAGTATTGTGTATAAACATAGAAAAATGCCTCTTGCTCCCCTGATGTTTCTTGTCCCTATTAGTGCTGGTAAAAACTGTTCAGAATATTGTTCACCTGATGACAAGGACTTAGTTCCCAGCTCTGCTTGTTAATATCCACTTCTTGTGTGCTACTGTTGTCTACAGCTTAAGGGTTTTTCTCCCTTTTCTTACATCCCTGATTTGTCTGTAGAGAGCACTCTCATTGCCTCTCAGCCTTCATTTTACTAGGCTAATTAAACCAGGCACTGTTAGTATGCTCTTTGTACTATCCTCTCCTTCGTTCCCTGGTTATTCTCATAGCTTTTCTCTGCATGTGCTTCAGCTTAAATAATTATTTTTTTTTTAAAGACAGGTGACCAGAAATGTTCACAGAGGTCCAGCTGAGATCTTACCAGTTCCTTGTAAAATGACTTTAATACTTCCCCATCTCTTCTGAAAATTCCTCCCTTGATACAGCCAGATTGCAATTGCCTTTTTTGCAACTGTATCTCTCTGACAGTTTGTATTCATCCTGATTGATCAATGCATCTACGTCGTTCCCGTCCTCTGTTATTTCCAGCTGATGATCCTCCAGCTTGCAGTAGAAATTCTTCCTGTTCCCAGAGTGCTTGACCTTGACTTTGTGCTATGTATTTTATTATTACTATCACTTTGGTCCTCAAAAGCTATTCAGTTCTTGCAATGTGATGGTCTGATCTTTTTCTGTATTGATAGTAGTTCAGTATTTTTTTGTAATTTTTTTTTACTGGTATCAAGTGTCATTATTGTGATCCAATTGTTTTTGTTTCATTTTTGCTATAAAGTCAGCTTGCAGAATGGTTTGTACGGAACTTCACTCTTAATCTCATTCTAGTCCAATAGTTCCTGTCCACACTGTAGCCTCACTTTTTCTTAGTAAAGCTCTTGCTGTTTTGCATTCAATTTGTCTGAATTACAAGTGTCCGTACAGTTTTGTATCGTAGGACTTATTGAAGTACTTAGTTTTAAGACATTCATTTCAGGAATCTAAAATTGTATTTACCTCCACAATACAGAAGTTAGCTTGGACTATCTGCTTCTGGATATGACCGTGTCTAAATCCAGCCTTTTTCATTTGGATGAGAATCTGACCATTAAAACACAACATGACCTGATGAAAATACCATGTGAAGAAAATGCAGTTCTTCAGTGTCAAAAGAACCATTACTGACTTTTAGCTGTCTCTCTGAATTTCTTACGACCTTTTCTGAATGTAAAATATGCTTATTTATAAGCTTCTCTAGGCCTTTTTATAGGGCCTTTGTTTGTAAGACTGTGTTGTGGTTTAACCCAGCAGGCAGCTACATCAACCACGCAGCCGTTTGCTACCTCCACCCCCACCAGTGGGATGGGGGAGAGACCTGGAAAAAAAAGGTAAAACTTGTGGGCTGAGCTAAAGACAGTTTAATAGGACAGGAAAGGAAGATAATAATAGTAATAACAGTAATATAATATTCAAAATGAGTGATGCACAGCACAATTGTTCACCACCCACTGACCACGGATGCCCAACTAGTTCCTGAGCTGCGGTCTAAACCCCCAGCCAGCTCCCCTAAGTTATATAGTGAGCATGACATCATATGGTATGGAATATCCCTTTGGCCAGTTTGGGTCAGCTGTCCTGGCTGTGTCCCCTCCCAGCTTCTGGTGCACTCCCAGCCTCCTGGCTGGCTATGCAAAGCCAAAAAGTCCCTGACTTGGGGTAACCATTGCCTAGCAATAACCAAAACATCCATGTGTTATCAACAGATTGTTCTCATCCTAAATCTGAAACACAGCACTATACCTGCTGCTGGGAAGAAAATTAACTCTATCCCAGCTGAAAGCAGGACAGACTGTCTAGGTCTACTTTTCAAAAATGTATTAGGCAAGTAATTGGGAACCCTGGTGATGCAGTCTCCAGGGTTCTAAAGCTATTTAGAATCCATCTTTGGATTCTAAAAATTAATGTATAGACTCAGAACTACGTTGAGTTCTGCTTGATGCTTGCTGCACGCTATGAGAAAGAGGCAGAGGATTTTATAAAAGTTTTTGTGAGATACTAAGTTTTCCTCCTTACAGTGAAAAAGAATTTCAGATATATGACAAAAAAAATCCAGTGATATTCCTCTAACAGGCCAGACATAGGATTACAGAACATCTTAATGAAATACAGTATTCAAACCTGTTTTTTCTTGCACAGAAACATAAATCTGCAAATCTGCTGGAAAAGGTCTGTAGTGGTGTGCGCCTTCCTTAACCAACATGATTGTTAGACATAAATCCTACCTGTGTCAATCTTACTAGCCTTCATCTTGATAGTACCTGACTGTCTCCTTTGTATTTAAAAATAGAAATGACAATCTCTCTCCCTCTGCCTTTTTAGCTTGATGAGTTTATAGTTGAAAGTGTGAGACACTTGAGGGAAAAGCGAAATTGAAGGGTTGAGGCTGCCGTTCTGAATGTGGTTAAGATCCATTGTTCTTATTCCAGGAGCGATTGCTGCCGTCTTTTGTTGAAGTCACGTGAAAGTCTTCGTTTCAGTGCTTTTTATTGTTTGGCAGCTTCCCTGGTGCAGAGGAGCGTAGCTGTTGTGGTGACAGAGCAGCGAGCAGTGGGGAGGGACATGACCCCTCCAGCAGCTGGTTCTGGTGCTGTAGGAAATGCTGAGTACTGGGAGATGCTTGGGGCTGTGCTCAGAACACAGCAAAACCTACACCAGAGCAATGGGTGGTGACCTTCCTCTCATTTAGGCTTTCTAGGCTCAATTATATGTGAACTGGATTTTTGTTAATGTGCTCACCTTTGTTTTTCACTACAATGATTTAAATAATTCAAGGTGGAGGTCCAGGGATATGTGATACACTATGGTTTTGCTTTATCACAGGTAAGGATGGAGTGAAAGATTGCTGGTTATAGATTGCTGTGAGTCATTTTCTCCTGTTTCTATCTCAGTGTTTAGTGGCACTGACACCATTGACAACGTGATGCTGAACAGCAGTGAAGAACACTTTCTTTGCTTTGAAGAATGTAGATGCATCTATGAAATAGCCATTTCAGTGATTATTCAATAGAAATTGGTGGGATAGGAGTTGTGATAAGGAAGAAGACTCACATTTTGTTTGGACTGAATATTATTTAAGGGGAAAAGGAGTAGGACTTCTTAGGGGCATGAAAATACCTCTTCCTTCCATATACTGGATTGATCCTATCCAAAGAAAACAAAGTGCATGCTTTGTCTTTTCTCATGATTCCTCACTGTTGTTTTTTAACACTGGAAATAACACTTCTAATTACTCTCTGTCTGCCTCTGGTCAATCTTACTGTAATTTCTTCACTTGATGTAATTAATGTTTTTTATATTCCATAATTTTTTTTTGCAGGAAGAGTGCTGTGATTTAACCTGATAATATTAATAGCAGCTTATGATCAAAGAGAAGAAACAAATAAACTTACACATAAACCTCATTAATATTTTGAATTCTCTATATTGCAAGAAAACAATGCAGAGTTTTGTGGGGTTTAGTAACTAAGGCTATTTAAAAAGATGTATTTTCGCCTTCATCCATCAGAGGAGTGCAAATGCAATATGGTGAGCTTAAGGTCTTTGTGGAGCTTGGAGGGGCGTAGAGGGAAGTGTTTAAAAACAAGACAGTTCTGAGAGAGAAATACTAAAAAAATGCATATGTATCATTCCAAGCTATGTATATAAATACAATCTATGTATGTTCCTCCCCTCCCTCAAGCAAATGTGGTGGGTTTTTGTGTCATCAGAGAGTCTTTAAGTAGCTGTGTATCCCTGTACCTCTGTATTGAGAATTCTTCTACTCAGTCAGGGCAGGCTGGGATGCTTCAGTGCTGTGATAGCAATTATGAAATGCAGTCCAAAGAGGGAGAAGATAAAAGAAGAGAACTTGTACATTTTCTCCTGGGAGATAGGACCCAGAGCACAATGGGGAAGGCATTACAGTGACGCCAAACAAACTTCTGGGGCATTCAAGCTCAATTTAACCTCTACTAGTAACCCTGCTTTTGTGAAAATACTCCCCAGTGTAGCAGGGAGTAAGCCTGGCCAACCATATCTTCAGACAAGTTTGTTTTAGACGCTGGAATTGAATGTTAATAGATTAATTTGGAAATCTACTCAACCTGAAATTTCATTTAACAGAAAAAATGCAGAACTGTAATATGACTTATGCTGAAAATATTTATTTTTATGAACTTTTGCAGATGCTGCACCTTAACAACCCTCTCGAAGTGGTGCATCTAAGTCTTGTATATCTGGGTTTCAGACTGTCATAGTGTGGTCCTGCATGACAGATACTGCCCCGTGTTGTCAGAAACACGAGATAAAAAAGGGTGTTTCTTGATGCCATATTATCAGTAAGTTGTCTCTGTCTTTTATAGGTATAGAGAGCCCTTTTTTTTAGTATTTCAGAAGCACTGGAAGTTGATGCACAAAATACAGGGTTGTTTTTTGGTTTGTTTATTTTTGGTTTGGGTTTTTTTTTAAGCAGCAAAACTTGACATCTGTCTCTGTTTCTGTGTGCCTATTTTTTTGTTCCACCTGAAAAGTAATTACATTAGGCCTAATTGCCCAAAGATCTCTTACATTGGTTTTAAGAGTTGTTTTCTTTCTGTTGTGATGTGCTTGAAGGTGAATATTTTTAATTATTATTATTTAGATATGCTTGACTGGTGGCAACTTAGCTCATCCCATTTGGTAGCTACCACTGTTGGCAATGAAAAGCAGAAGTAACTGTAGGTCTCTTTTTAATACAGTAGCATCTTGAATCCTGATGTTACACCTGGATCATAAAATGAAACTCAGGAGAATCGTGGGTGATGAAGAAAAAGGAAATTAAAGTGAGAGAGCTCAGGAGTAAAAGAGGTGGATGGTCTCTTGAGGATAAGGCTATGTCATGAGCAGAAGGGAAGTGGATGTGGCAAAACGGCAAGAAGATTTACTCAAACCCCATATGCTTGGGAAGAACTCAACTCAATGGGTAGCTTGCAGAATTCAGGAGTTAGTCTGGACATCTGAAAAATGTGAGAGGGATTTTAATTCCCCTGAAAGCTTGATGTTATAGAACACAAGTCAATTACTAGAGTTAGTGTTGTGAGAAATTTGTACTCTTATGAAGAGGAGACCAATTGTGTTTTTCTATGACATGAAGGAGTGGTCAGAAAACCTAAGTGCTATCACTCTTCATGTAGATAAGGCAGATTGACTTATGTTTTTGTCTAATCCTAGACAGATAGCAGAGCGTAGCATTTAAAATATTGACCATCACAACTGTATTCATAAAATCCACCAAAAAAATCTGTATAGTGTGTACTTACTTAAATTTTTATTCCTCATTTGGCAGGTCCCAGGATCAGTATTGTCCTTGGTCCTGTTTTCCAATCATCCTTGTGTTTGATATTTACTATATTCTTCACATAAATATTTGGTATGAGAAATACATTTCAGTGAAATTGCTGAAATATAACATTCTAAGTTAGGAGACTTACGAATAGGTTATAATTGTAGGTTTATATGTTTTTGAATTAATCTAAGTTTAATTTACTGTAACTCTAACATGCAGATAAAAGTAGTCTCCAAAAGAGTTAGTAAGAATCAGTCTAGCAGCAATGTATTCATTTTTAGATAAGTATTACAGGTATACTTTGTGTATGCATTCTGGGCTGACCATATGGCTCAAGTGTTCATTAGTACTTTAGATATTTAAACACTTGGTACTAGTAGACACTGTTAAATATTCCTATATAAACATTGTCCTTGTAAATGTAGATGGAAAAAAAAGACTGGCTTCCAAGCTGCTCACTAAATTATTGCAATTAATATAGTTGTGTGTTCCTTGCTAATGCTGCAATGTACTGTAAAGTTCGTGTCATGATTACTGCTTGCCATTCAGTTGCTGTTGCTAGCAGTGATGTAACTTCATCTTTCTGTCGTGGAATCAGATGCAACTACTTATTTTAATTGAGTTTATTGCTTGGCATAGCTGAAAAGAGCTCCTGGTTTGATTGCAAGGAATTACCTACTTTTTAAGATTTTTATTTTAATTCACTAATTTGGAAGTTCATTTTTTACTTAGTTGAGGCCTGAGTTATCCTGAGTCAAATTACACTGATGTGGTATGTTTTTTCATACAGCCATTAGAAGCTCATGTCTTCTTACCCATTATTTGCAGAAGCTAGAAGTACTGCTCTAGTCTTACTTTTTCCTCATTATTGTCTTTTATTGAAGTTTTTCTTTAAAAAAAAAAAAAATCTACCTGAAAGGTTTGCTTTAAACTTCAAGACTTTAAAAACTACTTCCAGATTTTAGAAGTTGTCTCTGTGTTACTCATGAATAAGACAGATAACTTTGTGCATTGTCTGTATGTGACATTGGAAGACAAGAAACATTTTTTTAATGGCTATCAATTATTTTTGTTTCATTTTTTTTACTTCTGAGTACAAAAATATTAATTCATTATCTTTTGGAGAGCACCAGCAGCTTTTTTTTTTTTTTGTTAATTGCATTTCTAGATATGTTGCTTTACAGTTAAAACAGAATCTGGGTTCAAGAATAGTAGACTGGTTATCAATAGAAGATGTGACTGGCCTAAAGGTGAAAGAAACTTAATATTTTAAATGAATGAATGTAAACTAATTTGTGGTCTCATCTGTGACATTTGTTTACAGCATTATGTATATTTATTACAGCATGTTAGCGAATGTTTCAATAAGCTCATCAATGATGTGTAGACTTCCCTGCTACCGTCAGTTTTCCGGTTCGGAAAAACAGACCTTTTTGTTTTGCAGTGCTGGATTTCTTTACTCGCTTCCCCTCACCCCCAATAAAAATACAGAAGAAGTAAAAGTTAGTCTTTGTAATCCAGGTTCATCATTATTTGCAAACCAATAAGAACCAGACATTATGTTGGGCCAAAATCACTTATGAAACTCAAGCTACTTTTTCCCCCACTAATTTGATCTTTTGTAAGTATCAGCAAGAAAAAGGAGAAAGTGAAATGCCACATGCGAGATGCACGTACATGAGAAACTGCTATAGGTAACAATGGCTGCAGGTTTTTCAACGTAGGTGCTCAACCTTGAGACTCAGTGCACTCATTTGAAGTGCTGCTGTGGTAAGAAGGAAGCTTCAGCTGTCATTTCAATGAACATCTAATTGTGGGTTGATGGGGAAGCAGTTTGTAGAATCGGTGCATGTTTAATAAATGATTCTGAATTAATTACTCGTATAGCATTATTGAGCTTAAGGCTACAGATTCAAGCACAGAAGTTAGAGGATGTTTCTGCTTATAACTATTGTCATCCTACATTCTTTGACTACAGGACAATGCACTGGTTTTTCATAGCATTTCTCTCTTTTGTTGTAACAGCTGTATAGTGAGTGAGGCAAAATGTAGCAGGAATAGAAATAACGGTCTCATGACAAAGAAATTGGGACGTTCTTTGAGAATTCTTTGAATAAGCTAAATCATTTTTGCCAGAAAATATTTAAGTAAATTTAAAAGCAAGGTCTGAGGCAGACACCTGCATGGAAAGTTTTAGTCTCAGTATTGTTGTTCTTTTTGGCAGTGTTGCCAAAACTCTCCTTAAATAAAAAAATAAAAATAAAATGATATGTATATTCTTGTGAAAACTAGGATTGGATTAAGTCATGTGGAGTAAATGGAGATGTGAGGTATAGGTAGCTTGAATGCGTGATATATAGTCTTACAAGAAATTGATTGATTTATTTCAAAGGTCAGTAGATCTAAAGTTATTTTTAACAAATTAGTAATACCTTGGAAGTTTATTTTGACTTAGACCTTAAATCTTAATTTGAAACTGTGTAGCACACTGGCCCGTTCCTCTTGAGTCTATGTGTATGTCACTCTGAGTATGTCTGTGTTAGTTAATACCCGAATACATCTACTGTAAGAATTTTATTTGTATGGATGGCACTAATTGGTTACTCAGAACTGTTGAAAATCAAACTACCTTCCTTCTCTTTTTCCCTCTCTCTAAGTGTATAAATTCAGAATTTTAAGCACAGCTCTGTCTTTTTGGAAACTATCCTTTTTAATATTTTCTTTTCTGTTTACACCTTTCTCAAAATTCACCTATAAATTAAAGTCTGCAAGCTAACAATGAACATCATTTCTAGACAATAAACACATTTCTAGAACCTCCAAAGCCTGAGGTGAAAAGTAGGGAAATAAGAAAAATAACACCAACGTTCTGTGTTCTCACCGCAAACCCCAGCAAGCATCCTGCCCCTTAACTGTTACTCATTTGAACCTTGTGTGCATCACAAGGAAAAAGCTTTCTGGAAGAACTTAGTGGATACTTCTCTAAGGTTTACTGTAATTTGACCAAATATGCGGTTTAGAGAGAAGGTGTTAATTGTTGGGGACAATGCATCATGTTCTGCCAAGATTTCATGCTTTGTAGCTAGTGACTAAATTTATGGCACTTCTGAACAGCTTCACAAAACATTTCAGAAATATTTACATCCTGTTTTTACCACTTCAAACATTTTATTTTGATTTTTTGAAAAGCACAAGGCTCCTAGTTTTAACTTGCAATCTTGTTTTATTTTTCTTTTATTTTTAGAATGGCAGGATTTTAAAAAAAATTAATTGGGACATCTTTTACTTTGTTTTGTGGTTGTCTTTTTCTCATGCAGAAAGAGAGCACTAAATAGAATCTCAGGTTTTATAAATGTAGAGAAGACATTTTAGTTTGCATTGTGATTTGTGAGATGTGGGATTTTAATGTAGTAGTTGTGGTATATGCATTTGAAATACAAGTCTAGAATAGATTTGAAGTTGATAGTCATAAAATATTGCTTGATTATTAAAACACTTCTTAATAGATACATACCTATAAATATAGTTGCCTTTCATTTGTTTATTTTATAACTATTGCATCATTCATTTTTATGACTTTTATGAAACGATAAATAACAAAAGATTTATAGCTGAAATGAGATCTTCCTCTTAAACTCTCTGCATATTTTAAGATAATTTAATCTTTGTTCTTGTCCTCTTCACTCTTCTTTTTCACAATACTTGTTTTGACTACACCATTTGTTACATTGTTTTAGAAAAGGACTAAATTTAAAAAATAGTGAAAGTGTGTCCCTAGAGAATTGAAAACCTGAATAAATTATAGACAACACGTTGAATAGAACAAAATTAGTGATAATTTTATAATCTGTACGTTAGCATTTTCAGCTGCCCTGCCTCTTTCATTTTGGATGTGAGACCACTGCTTAGACTTTAATTGCATGACATTACTTATAAATTTCAGTTGTATTTCAATTATAGAGATACCCAGAATAAAAGTGTCCTTGGCTAACCAAATTCAGTACCTGTTTATACTGTCAGACAAAAAATTAGGCTTTCTTATATATCTAATGAAACTTGCAGTGATACCTGACTGCAGTGGTCTTACTGGCGTGACCATACAGCTCTTACATGTCTAGAGGCACTGTTTGGGTATTTGAATCACTTGCAAAATAATGGGTAAATTGGATGGTAATTTAGAGTAAAAATCTCACAATGACAACAGCTAGGTAATGGGACACAGAAGGATACATTATAAGAGAGAGAGGAAAATATAAGAGGACATCCTTATGTGGCAGAGTACTACAGGAGGGCGAAAAATAGAAGCTGAATAAATGAAGAGGCAGCTCGGCCACAATACGATTTGTGTGGTGATTTTATACAAATTCAAGCTAAGTTCTAATTGATGCAGTCCATTGTGCTTGCAATACTTTTGTCCTGAGTAGATTTACAAAAATTAAGTTTAGACTGTCTTCATTATTCTTTTGTAACCCATTCTTTCAAAATTAAGATTTTTCTCTCCAGGAGCAGAGACTTCTTTGTTTAGGACAAGATGTCCTGTATCAGAAAGATACAACATTTTCTGGACAAGGAATACTGAAAGTGCAAGGCAGCTTTTCTACTTTCACTCAGTTACAAGTGCAAGGCTTGTAGAATTTTTTTTTCTTTATTCTATGCTAACTTCGGTGGCTTGTGTACCATGTACAGTAAACATGATCTTCAACAAATGCCTAGTTAACACTGATTTTACAATCGTCTGATGCATTGCACCTTTCCGTATTTGCAAAATGGGCTGCATAAACTTAGATGGTTATTATGATTTTCAATTGATCTTGATGTTGAAAAAGAATTTGTGAAGAGGACTGTTTCTAATGTTGCTTTTCACTGCATTTTGTTGGAATATAGAAGGAATTTATTGTTCAGTTTGTTTCTTTTACTACATAGTTGTGACAATACTTTTTTTTTTTTTTTCTTTTAGCTACTGGCCATTTCTTTCATCAAATGTGGCCTGAAATTATGGTATATATGGAAATATATATTAATTTGGGGACAGGAACGAAATTTCTCATAATGACTCAATTCTTCATAGGGCATGTTAATAAGTAATTTCTAATTTATTGACAAAATCCTTCCTTTATTCAGCAAATTCTTGTTTGCTGCTCTGATGGCAGATCCAGACCTTCATTTGAAACAGGCTGGGAGTGACCAAAGTTGTTGAACACTCAGATCAATCCATTTTCGACAGGTAGAAAGGAGAAGCTTTGAGAAGGGAGGTTTTACTGTACAATCTCCAGAGATCCCTTCCATCTTCACCCACCCTGTCACTCTGTGAAGGCTTCTTGTATTTCCTGCTTAGATGAAAAAGCGTAAGAACATGAAGAACAGGATCCTGCTCAGTATTGCTGGATATGCATTTATTCTACGTTACTGCATAAAGTTTTCTTATGATTGTTTCTTTAGATACAGGTATAGGTGGCTGCAGGCATTTTGAGCACAACCTGCAGTGGACTGGCCTGAAGTGCTGCAAAATCCTGCAGGCAGCAAGGTGGAGACTTTGAGCTGGATGTAAAAATACCTGTGCTAACTGTCCCAGTTGTGCTGGAAGCTGGCTGTGATACCCTACATTCTCACACTGCTCTCCATGCAAACAGAGAAAGTGGCAAGTAGGAAGGAGCCTCTGGTCTCTCTAGCTGTGTTTGTCCTTTTGAACTTACAGTGTAAGTGACAGGCTGGAAAGCAAAAGCAAATTGATGGAAAGATGCATTGTGCTTAAGCCTTCCCCAGAAATATTTCTTAACTGTTCTTTACAATTTCCCAGTGGCAGAGATTCTTTTAAGTTTCTTACATACTTTCTACTCGGGCGAATTATCCATATAGCTGGAAAGGAAATCTTTCCAGCTATATAGATATGGACACTAAATCTCCCTTACTGTAAATACTCCCTTACAGCTTTTACTGTGCAAAGTGGCCATGAGTACAGATCTCTTTTATAACACTCTTCTGAATATATCAAGATGTGAAGTATGTGTCCTTGATCATCTCTTTTATTCTAAACAAATTATTTTTTTCAATTTTTTAATAAATCACGTTCTCTGAATGTTACATCATGCTGCTGCTGCTTGTGCCTGAACTCTTTTCAATGTGTCTACATTTGAAGTAAAGTAACTGAAATTGGACACAGCTGATGCTTCACTTCTACTGAAAAAAAAAACAAAACAGCTCCATGTGTCTTGTATACAGCACTCCTGTTAAGGCACTAGAGAGGGCAGCATCATCCCACTGTTGATTTGACTTGTGGTCTGCAGTAGGTTCAGAATCCTTTTCTGCAGATTCAGAAGGGGTCACCTCTGGAGTGAACATTTCAGGATTAAATTTCTTTCAGTACTGCAGAAGAAGGCATGTGGCATGGTTCCTTTGTTGGTGATGGTTTTGTTTTTTCTTTCGTCAAAATGGAAACTATTTTTCATCCTGTAGCAAAGGAAGGGGAGAGGGAAACTATCTACATTTGAAATGCTCGATATTAGCGTTTTGAGACATTAATCGTTTTCTTTGTTTTTCTTCCTGTTTCCTCTCTTCTCTATTCCCCCTCACCCTCACCTCCCCAAATCTGTGACACTGAAAAAGAGGAGATTAAAGAACAGCATAGAGAGCTCTGCAGAGACTGACTGCAGAGGTCACTCTTCTATAGAGAAAAGAAATCTTAAGACTTTGGGGTTTTTTCCAAGCAGAAAATAAAAAAGAGTTTCAGGAAAGAGTGCCATAATGCAAATCTTTCCATTGGAAAATTTCTGAAAAGAACAAAAACTGGCTTAGGAAGATCAGAGAATTCTTCCTTCATTTTATGGGAGCAAGGATGGCTCTTTAGTCTTGGGGTCAGAGCTTATGGAGGAGAATACAGCTTTTTAAAAATTTTTTTCCTTCTCCCCTGGGAACATTTGAATCTATTCCTTGGATTCTATTTCAGATCATGTTTCCCAAAGAAATATACAAATAGGAATGAATACATCTACACGTAAATCTACCATACTTGTAAGAAATTGTCATTAAAAATAATAAGCAGAGCTATAACTCTGCTATAAGCAGAGTTTCCAGAGCATCTAGTATTTTCTGCATCTTGTGCAGATTTCATTTATTGCGGGTAAATGATCCTCTGTGGCAGGAACCTTGGAAAAATAAAAGTGTTAAAATGTTTGTGTGTAATATGGATACTGCATGAGAGAGGGAAAAAGCAGGGAGGGTGGAAATTGCTAGTGTATGTACCTTGTCTGAATTGCACTTCAAATGCCATATAACTAAAGTAAAAGCAGTGGTACAGATTTGTTAGCCCCACTAAGCAATTGACTTTACTTATGTGCATCATTGTATTAACTTTCCAAGATGCTTTTCCAGGAAAGACTGATGTTTAGGAAACAGTGGTTACAACACATATGTCATTTTTAGCCACTTGCATTTGTACTGACCAAGTGGCTGAGACATATCAGTATAAGTATTATTCTCTCTGGGTTCCTCATCAGAAGCTTCTGATGAAAAAGGTCACTTTAGAACCCAGCTGACATGAATAAGGCACAATGGTAAGTAGTGGTTAACTTGGTCTGGATAAAAATGAAATGTAATGGTGTTTAGATTTTTTGTTAAACTCACAGTAAGATGGTACACCTCCTACTATTTAGCTTGTTGCTGTCTCTGTGGCCGTGAGCATAGGATTGTGTGAGGATGTAAAATTGCTCATTTTTTACATGAGTGCAGTCCTTTTACTGAACACCCAAGTAGACTTATTTTTGTTTCCCTCTTAGAAACTCTTTCAATTTCCTATCCTTTAAAGCTTGTTATCTAGCTATAATCACTTTAGAGACTAGCGTTTAGGGGAGGATAAGGAAACAATGGCATTGTTATTCTTATGAGAGTAAAATTGTGTTAGGAAGCAATATGGTATTTATTGCAAAAATAAACTTGGTTACAGGAAGTTTCCCCTCTTCCCCCCAAAGCTTTTGCCCACTTGCAAAACAGATTTAAAATAAGTAAATTAATTAATTAAAATATAAAGCAAACAAACAAACTGACATATGCCTCTGGCACACTTTTAGTTTCAGATGAGTTATGAAATTCCAGATTGAATGCAGCTTCTTTTCCAGAAAAATCTCTAGCTATGCTGGTATAGAACTCATAATTTATCATTAGTAACAGCTGCCAGGATCCAAATTTTCATATGCCCTGAAAGGTGCATTTTAGGTTTTTTGAAGGTTAAAAAGAGGTGTTTTTCTCTTCAATCTTCATGCTCTTTCATTAAAGGCTATGAAAACACTCTAGCCTGAAAGGCCATATGGAACATACTTAAAACAATGGTGAACAGACTCTTCCTCATAGTACTATTCTGCATTTTTAATTTGCAAAATGGTGTATTACTAGTCTGTCTCTCTGAAAGCAGTATCTATCTTAAAAATCACATCTTTGTCTTTTTTAATCCTTTGCTCTCTTTGGTGACACGTTGTTGGACATCCCATCAGGATGGAGTTAAATGCTTTCCGTACAAAGTGGAAGAGAAATACTATTTTTCTTTACTTAAGTTTATTTAATGGAGAGTATTTATGTATTCATCATGTTCAGCAGGGTAGGCTAATTCTGAAACAGACTAGAATTTTCACTTTTGGAGTAAACAATGCTCTTCTCCGATTTTCCCCCCCCATTTTCCATGGTTCTTTTAAAAATTCTTTGCTTGAAGAACAGCATTGTCCTTAACTCCTCTCTTTCAACTCGAGTTCATTGTCAGATCTTAACCTGCTATTCCACTGTCACAGGAGCTTCTATTACTATTTCTGAAAACAGTTGTTCTCATACTGAATTGGTTCTGCCTCCGGAGGGGCTGTCTGACCGGTGCCGCTGCCCGGGACAGTTGGTTGTGGTGGGCGGTGACGTTGCCACGACCTTGCTGTGTACATCGCCGAGGCCGGACGGCTGAATGCCGCTGCCCGGTGAGTTGGCTTCTGCTAGCAAGCAGGAATATTTGCTCTTGTCTACAGTAGTTGCTGTCACAGAGCCTTATGTTGCTTCCAGTGGCAGCATGTAGATTAAATACTACTAATAAAACCTGCAAAGTAGGAAAGCTGCATGCATTTACTTTACTAGTAATTGTGTTGCAAAGATTTTTCACCTCCTTCAAAAGCAAGTTGAAATAAGCTAATTAGGAGTTGCTAAATATTACAAATTCAGAACATGTATGATGGCCCCAATAATGGAATGATTTTGATTTATGAATCCTGGTTTATGGTAATTATTTTTGTTACCAGCTACTGTGTGCACAATAGGGTCCACAAGGCTATTATCCAAATCTTGGCCTTGAAAGTTTGTATTTCTTCACAGAAACTGACAGCAAAGAGATTTCATATGGGTTTCTATTATGACAGCTGCTACACTTATGGTTTCTTTTTGTGAAGCCTTGCCATTTTGAACAATACCTTATTTTTCAATTCTCAAAGTTTTACTCAACAGTGGATATTTAAGGAGTTGTTCAGCTTTTTGTATGAACTGTGCCATTCCCAGAGGAGAAGAATTGGCTGGTATATCAACACCGTATGTATTACTCCTGCTGATTCATTAGATCTAAAATAGTTCAGATGTTGGAGTAATGCTTCACATTGCTAATGGGCGTATGTTCCGGAACCTACTCTGAAAGAGAATAATCTGGAAACTTTGATATATATTTTGGGGATTGCTTAGTAGAGTCCTCTAACCTTTTCCCATTTTAAAAAGCCTCATGCTTTTCAAAATTCATTACCAAAGTCAGATTTCAACCCCCATGCCCCAAGTTATTCAATATGTGTTATTTTTGTTAATGTTTTTCTGGTTTAGTAATCAGATTCAAGAGTTCCTAACACATATATTGAAATAAGTTATTTTCTTTTCATTTTGGTGGCTAGGGGGATAGCATTTAATTGTTTTCATAGCAGAATAATAAACTGTAGAAACTAAGGCCATGGTACTTTAGTGTATTTACTGCCACAACTTTTATGGCTATATATTTGAATGTTTATGCTAATTATGTGATACACTTTGGCTTATTCAAAACAAAGTGTGATCTAAGGTAAAAACTAATAGGTGTAGAATGAAACTGAAAGATATCTCCTAGCTGGGTGATACAGTTATATGCATCTTTACTGTAGTTAGGTGGTTTAACTTTGCTGTTGGTACTACATGTTTGACCAGAATCTATACGCTGAAGACAATGAACCTTCTAATATTTGGTCTCTTTTCAAAGTCTACCCTCCTTTTTGTTAGTGTCTAAGAGTTATCTGTCATCCTAAGAGTTTTTTATGACACTTCCTCTGACATTTAAAGAGCAATCTTATTTCCTAATTGTCATTGTATTGCAATCCTTATGTAAGCCAAGCCGGTTTTGTTGCTAATATAAATAAGCTTTCCATTCCCTGAAATTCCTAGCATCCTTTTCCTGTTCTCGTGCCAACTTGAATCATATTTCTTGCAAATGGATTGCCAGATTTGCATGTAGCAGATCTGATGAGGTCTTACTGGTGTCCAGTGCTGTGGCTTGCAAAGTGTTCCAGCAATTTAGTAGCTGCGTTCCTGCTCTCATCCTGATGAATCCTTTTCTCCAAAGTAGTAAAACTTGCATGATCTTCTGTAGTCAGTTTGTCTTCTCATCCCCTAGCAATTTGAACCTATTATTTGTTTTATTCTAAGTTTGGAAAAAAAGAGCAGAAATATCAAAGATAATTTATTTATTTCCTGTGTATTTCAAGTGCAGGACAAAATAATCCCTCTAAATTCTTGACTAAATGGAAAGTTGCAGAATGAGCTTACATAGTATCTGACAGAAAGAGTCCATATAAGAAAGAGAAGTCATAAATGCCTCGGTCTTACCTGGGCAACACAAGTGTGTGCACACAGGTGCACAGTACATTAAGAACCATACTTAGTTATTATCAGTTCATTATTTTTTCAAGTTTTAGTTTCTCTATTTCTTCAAGAAAATTACTTAATCACTCAACAGCATGAAAGATCTGTTTTCCTCCTTTGATTGCCATACAGATTCTCAAATATTCTGATTGTTTTCCTGATCTGTCTTAAAGAAATCTCAAGCTCTTGCCATTCAAGTCCTGAACTCTTCAGTAAGGTTTCATTGTTTTTATCTTACATGTTACAGTGTGGGAGCTCTAGTTGAACAGACCATTTACATGTACTTAACTTTGCATCTGTGATGCTTCTGTTGTCTTCCATGAGACCACTCAGGTATTTAAAAGTGATTGAATTTGTATACTCTGTTGGATTGGAGCAGCCAGGATCAGGAGATAAAAAGTATTGCATCTACCTCAGAATTGCATGGGGATTTATGTTCAGATTTTACATTTTCTTAAACGAACAAAAGTTAATCCATTGGTCACCTGAGTGGAGTAATGAGAATAACAACATATGCTTTCTGGGGTTTTGTTTGGGGTTTTTTGGTACTCTTGTTGGTACTTAGGATGGTAATAGTACTTCTGTACCTGAAAGCAAGAGAGACTTGGATGCCAAATGCATATGCTTCAAAGCAGCTTAGGGTCAGCCGAATAGTTAGTCTAAACAAATGACAATATTAAACAGATACATACTTTGATAAAAGTAGTTTAGTAGCTGTTCTGCTAGAAGTGATGTAGTGTTAAAAGCTGTAGTTAATATACAATAAAATTGCTGCAACAGAAAATGCATCTGTTTAGTCCTTGCACATTCTGGCATTTTCAAGATGATCTTCTGAAAGTATACCAAGCATTTGCTGTATTTAAAAAAAAAAAAAAGTCTTTGAGTTACATCTCTCTTGACAAATTTCCAGTTGTGTGTGAGACTCCATTGACTCATCAGCCTTACAGAGACTCAGTTTTCCCCCCTGAAACTTCTGAATGAATGAACAATGGAGGTGACTTTTTTGTTTGGGGTTTTTTTCATCTTTTACTCTAATAAATAGATCAGCAAAGTCCACATTAAATATATTGGAAAAGCAGTGTAATTAAAGAAGACAAGCTATTTACCGAAATGTAATTGAAGCTGTTTCCTTGAAGAATAGACAAAAGAAGTTATTTTTGGTCTTAGGAAAACAAGCAGTGTGTGAGGCTGGCAGTTTTACAGAAGTGAAGTTTGTGAACAATAGTATTACAAAATTCCTCTTACAAGATAAGCATTAAGACATGTTAGCACGTCTGTCTTTCATGGATATTGTAATGCTTAGGGAAAGTTTAAGCATAAATCTAAAATCAGTGGTTTAGATTTGCCATGGTGATAATAGTAACGCAAGATATGTGCCTTACTGTCTTACTGAGGGGAAAGTGGACTAAAAGTACAGCAGTTTCTGAGTTACTTTAGATTTAAAAATATATATGATGTCCTCTAAATTTTTTTTTATTATTCTTAGCATTCCTTTGTATTCTTTATTCTTAGCATTTTGTATATTTAAATGATATTAAAGATATTGAAAGCTGGATTGTTGAGTAACATAAATTTACCTCACCTTTATGAAGCTCCTATGTTCAGAGATAAAGCCTTTCTTTAATATATATACAAATCAAGATCACTTTTTTCCTAATTTTGAACACTTAAATTGGCTTATACTCTGCTCTTCAGCATGTTTTAGGTCCCATGGTTCTCATGAGATATTTTATTCAAATCTGAACTGAGGCTGGAAGACAAAACTATAATTTAACTTTATTGTGTAATGTTATAAGAAGCTGAAGCAGATTGAGTACATAAAGCACTAGCTTGCTACTTGTTCCTGAAAAAGGTATCTCTCTGGTTCTGAAGAGAAAGGTACAACTGGTTGCAGATCCAAAGTACACCTGTGTAGAAGGAAAGGTGTGACTGATTGGTGTGTGTTATCATTTAACTTTTCTCTGGACACTGACTGCCTTTCTAAGGATGTTTTATGGGAAGGGACATAAGTACAGTGATCGACAAAATTAAAATGGAGGAGAGCCAAGAACTCCTACTAAAAGTGTCCCCTGCCCAGGTGAGAAATACTTGTTTCTCTTCAGCCTGAGTTCCTCTGGAATCCCCTTTGCAATTCTCCCGAGCAGCTGCAGAGGCGCGTGGCTGATGGCAGCTGCCTTTGGCAGCAATCCTGCTGCCTAGGAGAATGTCCGAATTTGTGGGATGAAACAGGAGGGGCACTATTTCATAAATACAATGCTGTTCGTGCCTCAGCAAGTCCGAATGTCCCCTTCTATACAATTCCTTACTCTTCCTTGCCCACTCAGCAACTCCCAAACCTCCACTGGGTAAACTCATGCACTGGGATTTTCATCTTTCTCTGAGCCACATGGTGCTGTGCGTTGCTATGCTGGAGTAATAAATGATGAATCAAGTTGTTTTGCATGGAAGCTTTTTAATAAAGGTGAATTTTAGACTATGACTATCGTGCAAGAATGCAGTCACCGAATCTCCTGAGGATCACAGGAGACTAAGCGATGTAGAAATGTCAACAGGACAGTAGGGATAGCCATAAATAGACAACTTTACTTATATCTTAGGAAGATGGTATCATGCAAGTAAAAAGAGAAGTGCTCTGGGAGTAAATTTCCCCAAATTGGATGAAAGAACAAGGGAGCGAGAAAAATAATTAACATTTCCTTAATGAATTACATTTTGATGAGAAATTTTGCATTTTTATTCGTGTAGCTTGTGTGACTTACAAAAGGGTAGTAGTCTTTGTGAGAGATGAGATTCAGTAGACACCATTATGTGTAATTTTTTTCTAGAATTGTGCCCCTTGTAATACTGCTTTCCCTAATGCCATTTTATAATGGTAATTATAAAAGTTTTCTGGAAACTCTACAAAAGTTATAGTTTGGATCAAAGTGCCATATTTTACAGGAATTATTATTCTTATAAATCTCATTTGAAAGTTCAAGGATGCTGCATCCTGCTGAGCCATTGGGTGTTTCTATTTTCAGTACTTTGTGTGCTACTTGAGTCATATTGATTTCCAAATACTATAAAACTGTACAAAACAGGAAGAGTGTAATAGCCTTATACAGTAGCTGAGATGTTGGGGTTTTTTTCGTAATTAAAGTATTTATTAAAATTGAACAGGAATAGCTCAATGTAATAAGAAGCTGCATTTTCTCTGCAACCCAAGCTACTGTTTGAACTGTTTCCAGTTGTTTCTTGTTATTGTTCAAGTGTAAGCCTTATCCACTTTTGAAGAAAAGTAAGGGAGAAACTTTCTCTTTATGTCCTTTCAAAAAGTAGGAACACGCAATTTGTGCAGGTCAGAAGAGATGAAGTTTAACAATAACAAATTGTTAAAGAAAGAATAATTTTCCTTGTGCCTGTGTTATTGTTCTGATCTATTTATCTACATATCATTTTAATAATTAATATTCTGGAACACTAACTTGCTATAATTAAGCTACTTTTTATTTCAGTTACCCTGAATGTTCTAAAATACAAAACTTGGATAGACTTGTGGTTGTGAAATAGTACTGGCAGTTCACATTTACTTTTTTTTTCAGAGTGAGGATGCTTGCAATATTTTTATTTTTAAAGTAAGTTGAGAAATACGGCAACAGCGTTTTCTGCTTCTAATATATACAGGTACAACAATACTTCCCCTTTTCTTACACAGAAAACCCCAGAGTACCTGTTTGGTACCCCTCTGGAGATTTTAAGTTCTGAGACTTGATGGTTCCAGGTAGCTGGTTGCTTCCTAAGAGTGATCAACAGTCTGCCAGATTTCCTGCACACACATTAACTAGCCTGGTGGAAATCATCCAGAAGGATTTATTTTTGTGGTCTTAAGAGACTTTACTCATTTCTTCCCCTCATACACACACGCCTGTGCCTTTCTCTGAAGGACAGGGACAAATGTCAGGGGCTGATGCCAGCACCATCAGTGTGCAGCTCCCTCCCGTACCACAGAAAGCCTACCATCTGCACGGTCCCCACACTGAGAGGGAAAGCTGGGCTCGCATGCAGTGTTCTCTGTTTTGGCTAACAGCATTTTGCAAATGTCCACGCAGCCTCTGATTTTCATGAACAGCTTGCAGAGTCACGTGTGGCTGTAGGCATGCCTTTCTGATGTGAAGGTGCGCACCTGAAGGCACTGGCTGTTGTCAGTTTCTGTCCCGCGGACATACCCTTTATTACTACTGATGAAATTCTTGGTTTAAAGGAGGAAGATATCAGTGAGAAGGTTGTATTTGTCAATGTAAAGACTTTATTAATCTGGGTGGTGCAGGATGATTTGGACCTTGCCCAAGCCTTGATAAGGTGACTGGGTTATTTCTGTAGTTCCTGGTGAACTGCTGCGGCAGTGGCTTATATACAGGCAAATCTCAGTGTAACTTCAAGCATGGGTAAGTGTTAAGCAATTTGCCCAAAACTACATAATGAGCTTGCAACAGCAGAATATGAAGTCAGAATTTCACAAGGCCTGCCTCTATCCATCTTCCTCTCATACTGCTGGTTCCTGCTCTGTCATAACCTTTTAAATGCAGCCTTTTTCCAAACTGATCCTTTGCTGTTCTTGCATCCTCTGCTCCTCAGTTCCCCGTACCTTTACTAAGGTCTGTCTTTCTGGGAAGATATCTCAGGAGTGTCAACCAGGCTGTCCTGAGCAACAGAGAAATGGGAGGATGATGTAAGGGCAGTGAAAGTAGTAATTAGAGCATTCTGTATTCAGAAGTATCTCCTCAAAGAATCCAAATAAATGGATAGGAGGATTAGGCCTGTGAATTAAGGGTCTGCCAGGAAATTTGTTGCTTTGAAGACCAAGGAAATAAATGAATAAAAGCTTCACTAACGTGGGGTTAAGATTATTCACTGGTGCTCTGTAGTTTTTGAGAATGTAGAGAATAGCTGAGACAAAGCCTCTAGAAACCAGAAAGTGCATGATTTAATGTATTCAGCTTCCACTGTGGGATTTTAATTCTGCTTTTCTGGAATGATGCCTCGCTGTATCTTCACATGCTCGTGCACAGCCCCTGCAGGTGCCCTGACAGCTGTGGGCACAGAACACCTAGGCTCTGTAAGGCAAAGCCCTAACATATCCTTCTTTCCATAGCAAAATTTGGATTTTTAAATAGGTATGGCAAGCAGGGGCTTTTCCCAGCACTGAGCTTACTTGTCACAAATTACACCAGACTTGCCTGGGGTTTCATTCTGAGATGCTCCTTTCATTTACCCCTCACTATACTTTCAGGATTCATTGTCATATATGCCAGTAGGCTATTAGTAATTCCATGACACGAAGGCATTTTTGTTCATCTCTAGGGAACCTTTGTAGCTGAATCATTCCCACACAATCAATTCAGTTCAGCCCTGAAAGGAGGCATTCTTGATTCCTTGGGATAAATATATACTCTTTTCAAATCACAAGATGCAGCTCTTCCAGGCTGCTCTCACTAATAACTCCACTGGTCGCCACACTGAGTGTTAACATAGTGAATGCAGCTGGAGTGTTTGCAAATATGTGCCGGAATGTAAATGTGTGAATACGGCATAAACAATAACACATTGTTCTAGTTCATTCACATATCTATTCATGTATCTTGTTGCAATTTTCAGGCCCCTGAGAACCATCATCTAGTCCGTCCTCTTGGCTATCCTTCCTGTATGGGTTTCTCAGATGGTGGCTTTCTTCAGGAGTTCGTCTTCGAGCTCCAAAGAAATGAAAAGATGGACAACCTCTACTAGTTGCAGAGGTTTTCCTATCTGTGAACCCTTGTCACTGAACTGTTCCCAGGGACTGTTGGCAGTTCCCTGACTTCATAACCGAGGTCATGTTGCAAGGGTGGTAAGTACATTATTTTTCATTGCCTAAGGCACAGTCTAAAAGCATCTGAGACACCACTGGCACACTTGAGCTGCACTAAGCTTTGCGACATTCAAAGCATAGAAAGAGTGGGTTTTTCCCTTTTTTTTTTTTTCCATCTTCACTTTTCAGAGGAAAACCTGGAAGAGAGCACTAGGATTATTTGAATAAAGCTTTTAGGTTTGGGTGTAAAATTGCTAAAGTTCTTTTACTTCGTTCCTGTGTACAAGGCTCAGCAAGTCCTTGCAGGCTGTAATTCAGATGGAGAAGCATCTACGAAGAAGGAGTTAGCACATGGGGTGCCTTAAGGGAAATCTTAAGAGTAGCAATTGAGGAAGAATACCTTTGTTGAACCTGAGTTTTGGGTACTCGGTAATGCCAAAACATGACAGGAGTTTGAATATTAACTTTTGGACTGCGTTTTCCAGAGTCTCAAATATGCCCTTCCTCTGTTCATTTTCTGTATGTGATTGAGCTGTGTTTTGGGAGAGCCATAGTCTCTAAAGCTTTAATATTTTGTATTACTTTATCCGTGGTACTTTGCAGGCTTATTATGAGAACGACGCTTGCTGATGCTCTCTATTAACTTTCATAGTTATCCTTACAAACAGTAATTGATCTTTTGGTGAATTTAAATATCCTTCTTCAAAGGCATGCTGGGAGATTTTTTTCTGTGGCTGAGTGATAATCTTCTTTATTGTATTTACAACTTTTAACAAAGCTCTGGTTTCTCAGCTAATTAAATTGTGTGTGGGGTTTCTTTCTTTTTTTCTTTTGATAGAAGTATTTTCATCTTTAATGCTTTTTCACCTCTTGAGATATTTTGAAAATTAAAATGATAATATAAAAAAGCCACAAGAAATATGTTATCCAGCCATGGTTTAGACATTTATAATGAATTCTTGAGCCTCAAGTGAGAATATATCAAGAAAAGTTTAATTCACTTAACCAGAACGATGAAGGAAGTTTGTTCAGCATTATACTTCATTTTGACACAATTCTATTCACATTTTAATAGAATTAACTCATGATCTATGTACACATGAGTTAAGATTGTATTAATTTCCACTTTTTTATTCCATTTACTGCATTTCAAATACAACATTTTAAGAGCAGCTGTTGAGGGGTGCTACATCATGCTCATATTCTGTTATCCCCTGAATGCTGCAATATAGATTGCATTAGCAGAACTTATTTTATTTGAAATAGTGTCTGAATATATTATTTTTAGTATCATATATGTGCTTCAGAATATACAAAATTTATACATTCTTTTAAGTCATTGCAATGATCTATACTGTCAAGGTGGGTCAAGTTAGCAGAAGTTTTTTGAAACTTGTTCTGAGATCTGTGAAGAAATACACACTGTATTTTCTTCTTGATCAGACATTTTTTTCTACCATTATATTAAAAAATTTAAAAAATGCACAGCAAACACTGTTTTTCCTAGTGCAAATGTGAGTTCTGTTTCCCTAACTTCAATATTGTTATAATGATCACTTCTGCATGGATTCACTAATCTGAATGCTTTGACAACAAAATGAACCAAAGCATTTTAATTAATAAGCTTTAGGACCTTTTCAGTATTCTGTCCTCAAAGTTGTAAAGTGGAAGGGTTTTGCTGGTTTTTTTTTAATTACGAAATTTTTTTTCCTGTGAAATGCCATTTTGTTCTGTTGATAAATGAAATATTCTAGAAATCTCTTAGCTGGAGTAATTTTGCTTTGTCAAGCTAAATACATTGCCCTGTCAGTGTGCTCTTCATTCTCCTTGATGTTCAGTGTTTTGAGGAGAGGCATGGCAATTAAGGCAGCCATGAACTTCACAAAGTAGAGATAGGTTACTTTGAGATTTTCCACACTGGGCAGGACATCAAGGTTTTGGTTCAATCCAGTGGAATGTTTGAATTTTAAGGATTGAATTTTTATTTCTTTTTTGATGAATTCTTACAAGAGCTGGCTCATCAGTAAAAGGATGAAGGGGTTCCCTTTCTGGAAGTTGTTTTTGAGAAATTTAGGGGGGAAATGTGGCCTTTACAAGTTGGAGTGAAGTCTGCTTTTGTTGGAACTGGGGGAATAAGATTTTTTTTGGTGAGCAGCATTACTGAATGACAGCAAATAGTTACATCATATTAGAGGAAGGGTGCCAGAATGCAGAGCTTTATGTGTATGGGCAAAACCATATTCATAAAGGCTAAACTATGATAGAAAAGTAGGGACACGGTATTGAAATGTTTGAGATAGGTTGCTCTTTGTCACTGCATTTGAGGTAAGTATGCTTGCTAAGGACAAGAATCCCTATGGAATAAATAAGAGTCTGTTGTAATGTGAGAGGCAGAGGGTTCTTTGTGATGGCCCTGGACTCTGCAGTTCATAGTAATAAATATACTATTCTTGGTCATACAACAGTGATATGGTGAAAAGTTTTTCACATCTGTCTTGCAGAGTGAGTTCTTTTACATCTAGCTAGAATTGATTGTCCTTCTGCAATGTGTCTTCTCTCCAGTGAGGCTAGGATTGAAAATACTCAAATATCAACCCCAAAAAGAAATCAGTCTGTATCTGGTATCTGAATTCCTTCCAAAAGGAGTCTGAATATTCCTTTTCAGTGTCTGAAGAGTATAGGATGGGACAAGCAGTGGACCACCACTCCTGTTGGTTGGTTTTTTAATTCTGGGTGGTTAGCATATGAAGACCGTGCTATGATACAGGCTGTGCGTAGGCTGGTGGGAGAGGGAGGCTGCCTGGCTTGTGGGATGAGCAAGTGTACCTGAGTCTCAGGCACACGTCGTGTAGAGTGTGTAGAAATTTACTGATGGAGACCAAGCCATGTCAATGTGAATGTGCACAGTGCTTTAGTGGTTGTATTTTTCCTTTGTTTTCTCAGAGAAAGAAGAAAGATTTCATCCATTTTTACAGTCTTTATTCATGAATTTTTAGGAAAAATATACTCTGTGATCAGCTGTCACCTAGGCAGCATACAGGAATGTTCTCATCCATTTTATGGATTTGGAAGAAAAGGAACTGAAACTGAGAGAGACTTTTAATTTTAACACAGCAAAAATATTCAGCAGTTTTTAGCGAGTGTGTGCTTTTGAGCTGCTTTACTCAATTTGATAAATTATTAACAGATGACTGCAAATTCTAGCCAAATTGCTTTTTTAAATGCATCATTACTGGACACCTCACCAGCTTCTCATCCATTTCAGCACAGTGTACTTCTACTACATTTCAAAGCTTATTTTACTTAACCACTTTATTTTCCCTGGTTTACTGACTGTGCTCAGAAAATAATGATTTTACTACTCTTTTAAACCATTTTATATGTTGCTCCCATTGCATCAGATACAATGTTTAACTATAAGGCTTTTTTCCTGCTTATCTGGTCCATTTTATATGATAATGCCTAAAGTAATCTATTATTTAATGAATAGTTGTTTATTAATCTACTTTCAGATTCTACCCTTCAAATTTGGTTGCTGGATATTTCATACAGAATGGCTCAGGATTTCTGGGTACAACATGTCATAGTATATATAATGCCTTTTTCTACTTAAATGTTTTAACTGCAATGTAAGTAAAAAACAGACTGGATTTTGTGTCCAAAACCAAATTTTAATTGGCAAACTGGTTCCTTTGGGTGATACCACAGTTGTGATTCAACCCACAGTACTGGAGAGTAGGAAATCAAGTCCCAGTAGAGGGAAAAAAAGAAAAAATACTACTTTTTTAAAACATCTTCTTGTGTATTATTTTTTACATACTTACAAAACCCACCAGCAACACAAACGAAAAACAGATACTTACTGTGCTTTGTCTTTTGCTTCAAAAGACAGTTGTCTTTATCAAGCTGGCTGAGGACCATAGTGAGTACAAAGCCTTGTTCAGGTCTAAACAGTAGGTGTGGGAAAATCACATCCAGATAGGAATCTTGATTTCTTGCCAAGGAACATATCAGACTCCGAGATAATCTGGATGACTTTGTACCCTACCCTGTGTGACAGAGTAGTAGATGTTTGGCCAGCTGCCACCCAGAAGCACTGGTAACCTTGAGGGTCTGGCTGGCCATCAGACAGCATCTTGGCAAGGTCTTGGAAGCCAAAGCTTCCAGCAGCCTGGTGCTGCTGTTAGGCCCAGAGCTCAGAAACCCCAATGTCTTCATCGTTCATCAGCCGGGGATGGTACTGGTTTGGAAACCCCAAACTGTTGGTGTCCTGGTACTTTCGCTCTGCAGCAGCCCTGTGGACAGGTTGTTGGAAGATGTGAGAACCTCATTGCCGTTGTGTGCTGGACAGTTCAGGCTCAGGGAGGCAGGCAGAGGACCTGCCAGAAAAGCAGACAGGTTTCTAGCTAAGCTTTTCTTAGAATTAAAATTTTCTGCAGGAACATGTCAAATTCAGCATTTTCTCGCAGCAAGTTGCTATGCTGGAGCAATCTTAACCAGCCTTATTAAAGGCTTAAATTCTTTCAGCCTGAAGAAGAAAAAAAAATTAGGAGACTGGAAGTTGTTGATGCCTCCTTTGCCTCTGTGCGGTTATGATACTGTTCTGGTGAAGTCTAGAATAGGTCAGAAAACTGAAACAACCAGAATATCCAGAAGAAATGAAGGGTTTGGGTGTTGGTTTTCAAGAAGGAGCTTGAAACAGTGTAAAAAGTTTTGCAGTTCATTTAGGAATTTTTTGAAAATTTGAGGGAGAAGAAAGATACGAGGTTGTGCATAATTTCTTAGCCTCTTCACATTGTAATCCTGATTTACCCTGTGGCAGATCACATTTACAAGGTGGTGTGCCACCCAAGATGTTTTACCCATATTCAGTAGTTGAAATCTGAAACATTTTTTGTGTTTACATGTTTATTCCTTAATATTTGTTCAACTTCTAAGATCCTGGTTTGAAAATTTTTAAAAATTAGGGGTTAGTAATGAAAACATAATCTCAATTAATTATTTGTATTTTAATTAGTAACACATCAGAGAAGGGGAGAATAGTTTCTGCCATTTCCGTGTATGTTGTAAAGCTTGATGAGACCTAGTTGCAATTGAAACATGATCACTGCACATGTTTCTGCATAAATTTTTCCAAGTATTACCTTGAGCATAACTGTTATCTTTGTGTAATATTAATTAAATGATATATCCCAAAGCACATCAACAGTGAACAAATAAAAACCCAAGTGGATTGCTACTCTCATTAGATTATCTCCCTTTCTTTCTCCTCCCCTGTCTGCCTAGAATTGATGTTTCTATTTGGAAATGCCAGATCCCAAAGTGGATGCTTTGAACAGTGAATGCTGTAATGTGGTAAAGCAGATTTATCCTTCAAAGAAGGAAAGATAGCCGAGGAGGAGGAGGAGAAGGCAGGTGGCCAGAGAGCAGAAGCCCCCTTTCCTGTTCTGTTTCATACTTTTTGTGCCTCCCTGTGCTAGTCCAATAACTTTTTAGTACTGAGAACATGTTGGAGTCTAATACTACATAATTCATTGTCCTATGAGTTGAGGTGATTATGTGAACATCCAATTCTAAGGATTAAGCATACAGTAAATTGTGATTTAGAATGAAGGACAATATTGAAGTGTCAACTATATAAAAGTAAAAGTAATAATAATTTAAAAATCTTGTAAATCTTTCACCAGCAACTGCAAATGGTATATACAATACAGAATTAAACATCCTGACCATTTCAAGATGTGTTCAGATTTTTGAAAGTCTGAATTGTTCTCACATGGTGGTACTGTTCCTTTCTTCTGTATCAAATCTATAATGTATATTTTACACATGTTGCTTCTTTTGCATCTCTTATAAGGAGCTCTCTATGAGAATAAGTGGCGTGTAAAGCTAGGCATTTCTTTTAGTGGTTCCATAAAGTGTTAGCTTTTGCCCTGTGCTGAGGAACACTGCTTCCTTCCATGTATTTTTTAAAGCACAATGTGCCTTTTATTTTTCATCCTTTAAAATAAGTTATTCAGGCTTAGCTTGAATTTGCATAGTATCTTTTATTTCATTTTTCTTAGTGCTCACCCCCGCCCCGATATGTGAATTTACTACTTTCTCCATGTTTATTCATATACACATACACCTGACAAGAAATTTGTGGCAAGCTTTGACGCTGTTTATAACTCCTCTTTCTTCTAAACAAAAAACCTGAAGATGCCAAAGATACTACTACATATCAGGGTTTTAAAAGTTTGCTTTTTAGAAATCAGAATGTGCCTCAGTCAGGTCCTCTGTTTGCAAAGTGATTTTTGAGGAATGGGAAACTTTTCTTGCTATTTGAGGAAACTTGCTTTAAAAACAATGAAACTTGTTTTCAGTCAAGTACAGATTGTTTAGTTATATACAATTACTGAAGTGTGAAAGGATCGTTCTTCTACAAAATCTCCTAAATTCAGCATTACAGTTTAAATGTTCTTTATGTATCTGTTAGCAGAATGAAGGTACAAGAAGAAAATTAAAATTAGTTTCTGTTGTGTATCTGAAACAAGCATCAGAAGACTGCGTTAAAAGGAAAATTTGAATAAAGAAAGCTTCGGGGGGTTTTGGTACACAAGCAGTAGGCTGTTAGAGATGAGATGTTATGGAAGCAGATACGAAGATTAGAGATTTTCAATTTGGACAAGAGCTGACTGAGAATGTTTTATTTCTGTTGTGTGGAAATCAGTCCTATGATGGTAGCAAAATTAAATATTCTGCCTGTGTTCATTTAGCTACAGATTGGCCCTTTTGGGACTCAGCTCAAATGCAGAAATAAAACTAAAACTACTTTTCAGAATTTTGAAGACTTTTCCTTTCCTCTGTGCCCAAGAGAATTAAAGGAAAAAAAGTAAAACATGGATCAATGAACTATTTTTTTCAATTATTTTACAAAACAATACAGATTGCAGGGAATGAATCATCTAATGATATTTCACTTCTTAAAAATTTAATGAAAGAGATTATTCTCTGAAGTAACCTGCTGTGCCTGTTTCACAGTGACAATATACAATATTCCCTGAAGCTATTTCTGACATCACTGAGTCTAACATGGTTTAGGATGTTTGATGGAAAATTAGGTGTAGGAGAAATGCTGGTTAGAGTACCAGATAATCTCAGGGATACTATACTAAACTGAGAGTCTGGGCAGAGTGGATTTTTATCTCACCAGCTGTCACAAATATTAAAGCAAATTAA